>NC_072419.2:18587500-18891500 GCF_028858775.2 Pan troglodytes
CATTCCAGTGTGAATAAATTTGGTATTATGCCCTTAGACTGGCCTTCCCTCCTTCTCCATCTCACTCTGAGAATACTTGAATGAGAAAAGGAAAGGGGAGAAATAATGTGGAGAAAACCATAGGTGAATATCTCCAAGTATATTCAGTTATTCATGTCCTCAAATGAATACTTGAAACAAGTTTCTATTTTCAAATATCACCCAGACACAAAAGTTTATTTTTCTTCCCCTTAGCTTGATTGTAACAGGCTGTAAGTTCATTGAGATTAGGCACTATATACTAAATATATTTTATTCCCATCTGTTGCCTAATACAATCCTGGGTATATGGTCACCACTGCAAGATTTGTATAGTGGTAATGTCATTGACTCTTGGAAACATTTTTGGGCCTGAGAGATGTAAATGTCTTTTTTTTTTTTTTTTTTTTTTTTTTTTTTTTTTTTACATATTGACTAAAGCAGGTGAGCACCTTTATTCTGGTAGGAGAGAGATGCTGCCTATATAAAGGTTCATTAGGTACTTGCCAGCCAGGGGAAAAAGAAGGAGCAGCAAATTGCCTTCATGGGGGAAAATTGCCAGCCTGCCACTGGGCTTACCCACTGTTCTTTGTAGGACCTCAGAGGGCAAAGGAAGCATCACACATTATCTAGCAACATCAGTGACCGCAAATTCTCATCGTAGCCAATTCTCCCTACTTCTCTACCAGAATACTTCTCCTTAATCTTGTTCTCCTTCATAGCCTTTCCTTGGTAGGTGCTCTTAGTATGATCAGTTCTGGCTGTTTATGCTGTAAATTCTTCCCTATTGTCCACTACAGAAAACTCTTGGGCAATGCAGTGAAATGTCAGGAGATTATCTATCTATCTATCTATCTATCTATCTATCATCTATCTATCTATCATCTATCTGTCTATCTTAGTGCCTTTTAAAAATTCCCCCTCAAGTTAAGATTACTTGTCTCAGAAAGTCTTCCTAATTTAAACCGTGTTGTTTTTCATCATTTCATAGATCTGTGTGAAGCAAAGAATTTTCTGTTACAGTATGACTGGACCAGACTAAACACCGTTGGTTATTTTCACTTTGTCTTTATTTCCAGAGATTAATGTCACTGCAATGGACACTGAGCAATGACCCAGTCCATTCCTTTGTTTCTGTGTGGACAGTACAAAAAGTATCCACACTGAACACTATTCATTTTCAGTAGTGAGGAAATGTTTCAGTGATTTTGTTAACATGTAGGGCATTTGTAAACAATTCCAACTGACCTAAAATCTGGGCAGGAATTGAAATAGGATTCCATATGAAGGAGATGTTTCATCATACCAAATTGGGAGAGCCACTTTGGGAAATAGTTTGGCAGTTTCTTATGAAGCTAAACATGACTTTACCATATGACACAGCAATCCCACTCTTAGATATTTACCCAAATGAGAGGAAAACCTATGAATGCACATGCTTATTGTGGCTTTATTCACAATTGCCTGAAACTGGAAACAAACCAAATGCTTCTCAAGAGGGGAATAAACAAGCCTTGGTACATCCATATGTACAATGAAATACTACTCAGCAATAGAAAGGAACAAACTACTGTTCCACACAATAACATGGACAAATCTCAAATGCATTGTACTAACTGGAAGAAATGAGACTTGACATATCACATATTGTATAATTCTATCCATAAGACATTTTTGAAAAGGGCAAATGGTAGAGGCAGGAAACACATCAATGGCTGCCAGCCCCAGGAAGAGGTTGATGACAGAGGGATGTAGAGGAATTTTGGGGGTGAAGAAGCTATTCCATATCCTGATGGTGGTGGATACACAACTTCACATACTTGCCAACTCATACAACTTACAACATAAAAGCACACACCCCAGACACACACGTGCACACACACACTCACGTACTCTATAAGGATAGTTGTGCATTCACTAGCAATCTCTGTCTCTTTTTCTTATGATTTTCAGTGGCTTCCTTCTCTCCTATGCAATGCAGGAACAGCAAGTGCCTTACACACAGGTACAGGCTCACATTAACTCAGCTTAATAACTTCAGAGAAAAGGGGTTACTTCTTGTCTCCAATGATGTGCATATAAAATCCTAGGAAGAAACTTGGCCCATTTTGGATCAAGTGAAATTTCTTGGCCAATCACTTATACAAAACTGATGAAGTGCTATTTTTGGAGATTACACATTTATTCCTATGACCTGGGAGATGGGATATACTGATCTATCACATGGAGTAGAGGGCAGGCCTGGCTCCAGAACTCAAAGGTGTTCCTATTAGAAAAGATCAGGAGACTAAAACAGCAGAGACCACTCTACTACTGGTCTTACATTCACAGCATATAGGAAGGCCATTACTTGGGAACTTAATGCAATAAATTGCCACAAGCTGTTCCAGTTAGCCGTCTAAATCTGTCCTCCCAAACCACGTCACAGTCACTGGTACCTTGAGGCAAATAGAGGTTCCTGATTGCCTAACTGGTTATGTCTTTGACCTTGTTATTGTTTCTATTGTTGTTGTTTTTGTTTTTCTATGGATCGTAAACTCTTTTGAGAATCTAATGAGAGCTTTAGACCGACTGTCTTGAAAACTATAGCAGACCTGAGGACCCATACCCAACTCTCCGTCATCTCATCCTTCCCACCCCTCACCTCCACCAGTTCATAAATCTCAGGAAAAGATTATTCATCTAGACCAGTGGTTCTCAAATGCTGGCCCACATTGTGATCCCCTAGAGAGCTTGTTAAACATAGATTTCTGTGTCTTACCCCAGAGTTTCTGATTTAGTAGGGCTGGGATGGGGCCTGAAAGTCCACATTAACAAGTTCCTAGGTGATGTGGATATTACGGTCTGGGGACTAGACTTTGGAAACCACTGCTCTAAACCATAGACTAATGATGTCATCAGTTACTGTCCTAAATCACACTTCTCTACTGCAGAATTTTCCTGAATGTGACTTAGCCACCAGGGAGTGTGAATTTGAGTTTATTGTAACATATGCAATCTTGATGCCTCTGTAAGGAGCACTGTTGTGAACAAAAACAATAACATAATTAAATACTTATTCACATATTGACTCATATCTTAAAACTGAGCTACTTAAAATATGGACAATGTTCTTCCAGTGGATTAGAAAAATAAATGAGAAATCAGCCCTTAAAATTACACTTGAAGATCTTAACAATTATTGTTAAAAGAGCCTGCCTTTTTAAATGAATCATTTGCATGTTTTCAGTTATCCCATTTTGAAAAACCCTAACAATGCATATTCATATATTTTTACAAAGTTAAGGCCAGACTGTGTAAACAATTTTGTTTCTATTTTTGTGTAACTTTCTGTGTGTCTCCTCACACCATTCCAAACCCTTCAAAAACAATTTCCCATTGGAGGTACAAGACCGTCATGTGGATGGGTAAGAATTTGGCAAAAAAAAAAAAAAAAAAAAAAATTCCATGTTTGATTTTGATCATTGAAGTTTCTGATTTCCAAAAATTGAGAATTATAAATAATGCTTTGATCATAGCCTCAAAAATAAATGGTTTATTTCCCTCAAATCAGTATGTCTACTGGATCAAGGCATCTGAATTTTGTTAAAGGCTTTCCTTCACAAATATTGTACACTCTGATTATCTAGGCAACATAGCCAGTTCCAAGGACATTTGTGTAGGGTTTTAAGTCCCCAAAAGAAGGGAGACATTAGAGGCAAGTTGCACATATGTTGTTACTCCCCCACCTCTTTAAGAATGTCTCACCATGGCTTCTAATTTCTAGCCATTTTGCCTTTTAATAAAAATCTACAAGGCAACTTATTAGGCAAACACAAAGAAATAGAGAGGCCCTGGAAATAACTGTGTGACCTGAGGATGAAGACAGGGTGATTCCTTCATGCCCTTTCCTCGGTAGCCTGAGTGGGCCCCAAGTAGACACATGTGTCTGAAGCATTTGTGACTCCTGCTGACAACCCTGGGGATGTCCTGACCCTCAAGGATCCAAATCACGCCCATTTCACAGTCTGTTGCAATCCAAACCTCTCTAATTGACAGCCATTCTCTCCCAACTTCTGACTTCATGGTCTTTAAGGTCATTTTCCTGTCTCTGTTTTTATCTCGGCTGTAGATCAGTTCCTGCAGGAAGTTCCTGCACCCTTGTAAGACCAAGAGGAAGGCACCCAGGTATATTAGTTTTTTATTGCAGCTATATAAATTATCATAAACTCAGGAGTTTAAAAAAGCACTTATTATCTTATAGTTCTGAGTGTCAGAAGTCTAAAACAGCTCTCATTGAGCTAAAATCAGTGTGTTGGCAGGTATGCATTCCTTTCTAGAGACTCCAGGGCAGAATTCCTTTTCTTGCTTTTCCAGCTTCTAGAGGCCCCTTCAGTTCCTCCCGGCCCCTTCCTCCATCTTCAAAGCCAGCAATGGCCAGCCAAGTTTTTCTCCATCACATCAATTTGACTCTTACTCTTCTGCCTCCCTCTTCCACATTTAAAGACCTTTTCAGTTATATGCCACCCCACCCCCCAGATAATCCAGGATAATCTCTTTATTTGAATGCCAATTGATTATTAAACCTAATTTCATAAGCAACCTGCATCCCTCCCTTGTCATATAATGTAACATGTGCATAGGTTTTGCGGAAAAGGGAGTGGTCATCCTTGGGAGGTCATTATTCTGCCTACCACACCAGGACTCCAGGATCCTTTGCCTGGACAGACCATCTAGTCCATCTCCAAATGCAGAGGCACAGTCAGTGAGAACACCCCAGGGCCGAGGGGTTCCCAAGATTGCTGGAGAGTGGTGAGAAAACTGGCTTGGATGTGCAGGCTGGGGGTCCACACACAGGCACGGAAGACCCCTCACGGTGCTGACAGAGACATGGCAAGATGTGAAAGGGGCAGGGCAGGCTGCCAGCCAAACTGGGGAGCTTCTATTTGCACCTAGGCCCTGGGACTCATAGCATGGGCTGGGGGTGGCAGGGTACACCACTAACAGGGGGGAAAAAAGAGAAGTTGTGTTTCCATTTTCTGCTTCAAAGAAGGTTAATTGATATTTAAATCCAAATCCTGTAAGTTCTTTGATATTTTTGAGGAATTAAATCACAGATGTTTCTGTTCTCTTGCTGCACTTTATGTTGCTTTATAGTTTGGCTTTAATTATTTCTGGAACAAAATGAGGGATAAATAAATACACTTTTCAACTTTACTGGAAATTTTCTTCTTTATGCATACAAGCTCAGAAATGTAATGTGGTGTTATCTTATAATTTCATTTAATTACATAATGGATGATTTATATTCTAGGAGAAAGAGAGGCTAGAATGTGGTTACCTTGTTGATTTGAACATTTATCGTTACAAAAACCTATGGGTTAGGCTTACTTTGATGTGGTTAGAACATTTCCAGAGTAATAAGAACTTATCCACGGTAAGCCAGTGTATATATATATATGATACAAAAACAGTCTTCTAAACTACAAAGCCTGGTACTCAACCTCAGTGATTCAGAATCTTGAAAGCCACACAATGACTCTTTCTAAAGTGACAAGTGTCCAAGTACCCAAAGCATTAAATAAACTGTTAAATGACAGCAACAAGAAGGAACTCCAAGCAGTCTCTGGAGTTTAAGCATCTGCAATCTTATGTTACCAAGAATTTGACACCTTTCTTATTCCGAAAATTAGCTAAAAGTTTATTTGTCAGTTATTTCCTTTTTAATCTTCGAAGCTCTGTTGTCGTGTCCTGGTGACGGTGCCATGCTTCCCTGAGGTACAGCAGTGAAGCTTGAATATTTACTTTCCTAAATCTTCATTTAATTTTGTTAGCTTTTTTCTTCCATAGATCTTTGTGATTGGGCTCAACCGTTCTCAGCATGAAATCTTAACCTTTTTGACCCTTAATCCCAATTTCCAAGATGCTGAGGAAGCACTTGTTTCTTTGTACTTCAATTTTCTTGGGAAGCTTAAAATAAGACACTCCAGGCAGCTGACTGTGTGTGAGGAATCATGCTATAGTCTCAGAGTATTTTCCTCAGAGTGGAGTTGAAGCATGACTCATGCAACAAATGCAAAGCTAGTAGTGGGTAGATTGATTTAAAAAATTATTTAAAGTAAGGGCTCCTGAAAATGATTCATATATGCCTTAAACATTTTTATTTTAACTTAAAACACAAATTGACATTCATTTGCCAATCTTTGATGTATAGCTACGGTCTCTTCTCTGACTGTGGGTCCCTTAATTGGCGTTATGTGTTGTCTCTCTTAATAAATCATACCTTTAATGTATCCCCTATGATGCCCAACTTCAGTTTCTTTACATTGGAGTAAGAATTAAAGTGACGTGCAAAGCAATCCTATTGAATAATCTTTTTGATTGTTACAATTTCTCTCCAATACCTCCACAGTTTTCTCAGCCATACCTAATTCAACAAACCATTTTTATTGGCTTGCTTTCACCAAACCATTCTGAAGCATTTGCTGACCAAAGAAAAAAAGTCTGTTTTTTTAAAGGATTCAAGTTAGTTGTATTCAGCGGTCTTAATGAGGACTGTAGGCCGAGGCCTCCGGCTTGGGAGCAGTCCTGTAAGACTGGCCCAGTGTTTCAGCCCACAGCTTACATCCAGGTGGTGGGGGCTCAGTATGGGCAAAATCACATCAAAGTTACTCAGAAGTTGTGTTGAAGCAGAATCATGTCAAGGTTTGGGTGTGGGAGTACATCTGGTTTTACATTACTAAAGTTCATTTGCTTATAGATTGTAGAAGCACAGTCACTAACCCTGTCACATGTAATCTTCTGTGTATGAAAAAGAAAGGACTAGGGTCATGTATCTTTTGAGGAATACAGTGACCCAGGCAAGAGACAGGAGGGGTCCATGTGCTCTATCCTGTTTTGTCTTCAAAGCATCTTTCCAGAGAGCTGCACATCGTCACAGAGTCAGGGGCTTTGTGAAATTATCCTGGCAAGCAGAAATAAGCAAACATGGCTTTTGTTTGCTACTTTGTCTCACATATCCAACTTTTATTTCACTGAAACAGCTTTTTCTCAAATTTCATTGATTTGCATAAATCCAATTTACATAAATTAATTTGCTTTCATAATTATAATAACAATTATAATTCTAATACATTTGGTAATAAACCCAGTTGACTCTTGGTAAGTAACCCTGTTATCAAGGCAGAAGACGAGTGCCTGGGCTTACTAGAGAGATGCTTTGGCCGAGGAACGGGGATGTTTGGGTCACTGTAGGGGAAGCTGGCTGTAGCCATCATTGACTCCTGGGCCCACTTTGGCCGTCACCTGCAGCCTTGCTGTCTTCCTCCCTCAAGTGCCTGTGCCTCCCTACCTGAGGGAAGTCTGGAATTGCTGTGGCGCTGGGACTCTCAGGCATGAGATTCATGAGGGACAGATGTTGATGGGTAAATAATCCAGCATTCTTCTGCTTCCTTAGGACTGTTCTGAAACAGATTCTACTCGGTCCCCAAGCTGTCCACAGTAGTCACCTGCTCACTGATAGACCTTTTCTTGGTTCCCTTTCCTTCTGCCTCGCCTTCTCCATTCTCATGAGTATTCCTGGTATCACTTCCCAAATCAACAACTTACACCCAAATCTTTGTCTCTAGATCTTCTTCTGAGGGGATCCAAATTAAGACAATCACCAATCAACATGTTGTAAAGAGAGAACTCAGAAAATTGATCTGGTGAGCGTACTAAATAGAAGCTCCATAAGAAATGTTCCACTGTTTTTGGAAATCTCATTTGGTCTCTCTGTCTTCTGACTGTTAAGCAGTTTTCATCCTTATATTTACACACAGGGTCCTTTCCCACAACCAACATTTTGCCTTCTTCTTTGTGGGCCCATGGAAGACATGTGTTGGGGAACGTGTTACAAGCTTCTCGCTGGGGCCAGAGTTTGACTGGTGTCTTGCTTTCATCCTTCTGCCCCAGTTCACCTTTTTAACTCTTCATTTGCCCTGAATTTTACGAACTGGTCATCCTGGGTCTTTGGTACCTTCTGTGGCTCTACTTTAGTCTCCTATCCTCTAGCTCTGCCTTACCTAGACCTACAATTTACCTGTGGTTCTGGGCCCCTGCTATAGGAATCTACTCTAAGCTGAGATCCTGTCTTGGATTTATGCCCTGAAACTACCATTCCCACTTCTCATTCTGTCTCTCTTTTCCTCCTAACCCTTCCACTTCCCTGGACTGTGCTCATGGCCCTCTGGCCCATCTCTTGCCTGTGCACTTCAGGTGGTGTTTCTAATTCATGGCAAGTGGTATTTCTAATGCATGGCTTTCAAAATATTTTCCTGTAAAACTTACCTTCCTACCACTTAGAGCCATCTAAATGTTTTTCTTCAAAGATACACAATATTGAATTAATGCTCTTTCAGAAACAGAACGAAACTATTGTACTGTCTCTCCCTCATTCTTAAGAATGAGTGTTTGGATTGTAAAGTGATTGAACCACACTCCATTCTCTCTTATTAATGGAAAATTGGCCATAAATTGCTGAGGCGTGACTAGCTCATTTCCCAACACAGCTGCAAATGCTTTATGTGGGGATCACTTTCGATTTCTGAGAAAGAAAGGAGAAAACTCTACAGAACTGACACCTCACTAAACAGTACCTCGTGTCACTCCCTACAGAGAACTACTGTTGTGAAGAGGCAACGAATTGAAGATAGTGCCACCTTCAGCCAAAGCTGTTTCCTTAGAGTGCATATTTTTAATATTTTTATGGTATGGTCGATTTGGCTGCAAGCTTTGAAAAGGCAGCCATTAAACATTTTCGTTTTTTTTCCCACCATTTAAAAAACTAGTCTAAAATGCATATATGCCTGAGAAGTGCTCTGTATTTAGCGCACAATTCATAATGACATCTTATTATAATTTTGAAAGCACAGTACATTTTACAAAGCATCTTCACCCATAAATTATCCATTTCAATCTTTAGAAATCCTCGTAATATATATACTAGTACCCCCATTTTATAGATGAATAAGGTGTTTGGATAGATTCATTGATATATACTCAAGGACACAATACATAAAAAGACACTTGAGGTCATATCTTCTGATACCATGTCTAGTATTCCAGTAGATATCCATTTTCTGTCTCCCCCACCAAATCTTCTTTTCTCCTGGGATCAGCCCTCCCTTTGGAAAATTATTTTTTCCTGACTTCAGATGAAAGTCATAGAGTGGCTGCTAAACACTGTGCCCCACTGACCCCATTTCCCAGGGTCTATAATCCATGCAATAAAAAGAGAGTTGCAGTCAGCATTTTTTTTTCTTTTAGTGAGAACCAAGAGTCACTTCTTCCCTCTCAGTTAATGAACTTCAAAGGTCTTCTCTGTCATGTTTCCAGTCTCATAAGAAAAGCAGTAAAGTCCATGAGAATGAAGCTGACATGGGAAGAGGAATCAGAAATGATGAAAGGGAATCCTTATGGTTTGTAAGTAGCTTGTGCCAACCCATGAGGCCAGCTGATCCCATGCCTTATATAGCTTTCTTACCACGTCAATACAGTCACTCCTTCCCCTAACCCTAGGACTTGGGGGTCTGCCATGTGTGTTAAAAAGAAACAGGTATTGGGTGGGTGCGGTGGCTTAAGCCTGTAACCCCACCACTTTGGGAGGCCGAAGCTGGCAGATCACTTGAGGTCAGGAGTTGGAGACCATCCTGACCAACATGGTGAAACCCCATCTCTACTAAAAATACAAAAATTAGCTGGGCGTGGAGGCATGTGCCTGTAGTCCCGGCTACTCAGGAGGCTGAGACAGGAGAATCGCTTGAACCTAGGAGGCAGAGGTTGCAGTGAGCCGAGATCGCACCACTGCACTCCAGCCTGGGCGATGAGAGTGAAACTACATCTCAAAAAAAAAAAAAAAAAAAAAAAAAAACAGAGAGAGAGAGACACAGGTATTCCAGTGCTGCATTAGCTCACTTGAACCTTACAAGAACACGACGAGTTAGGTGGCACAGTTATTACAATATTTAGTTTTAAGTTGAATTAACTGAGACTCTGTTCATTTGAGTCTAATCCGCAGAGATAAAACTAGTAGGTAACCAAGATGAGATTATAGCTCTCTTCTTTTTTATACCAAGTCCAAAACCTTTCTTTCTTACCACATAGTATACCTACTGCTGGTGGATAAAGAAGGTGAAACAAGACAGAATTCTACCAGTTGACAAAGTATACTTTTCCATTGCTGTGGAAGTCAAAATCTCCATGTAGTATTAACTCAGATGATCCCGTTTTTAAATTAACAACCATTTTTTCTCCAGCTCACTTTATATCACAAAAATTTCTATTTAGTTTAATCATTTATTGAGCACCTGTTTCACCTAAGAATCAATATTATTGGTGGAAAGTTGAACAAATGTATAAGATATAATCCCTGAATTCTAAGCATTCTATAGCTTTTTTAAAATTTCTCTAATGTGCCTGTTATTTTTCATACCAGGAGTGGTATCCTGTACAAATCCCCTTAACCAGGATGGAGCCCTGTCTCCTCCAAGCTGCTGTGTGTTGGGTGTTGACTCACAGCTTCCTCCTTCTCTAAGGCAATTGCCTTAGGCTTCCGGGAGCTGCTGCAAATGTCTACAGGTTGTGCCCTTTTCTTGAGGCAGCTTTCAAACAATGACAGACTGATCCTGGTGCCATTCACACTTTAAAACTTCCTGTGGGACCAGGATGAGCCTAGATTTGTCCTATTCTGCTTTTCTCCCTCCACAGCAGTCCCTCCTGAGAGCACTCCATTACTTGCCAAGCATCCCCATCTCAGGCTCTGCTTTTAAGGAACCAGACCTAAGACGCCCTCTTCTTAATGTCTTATCTATATCTTCACATCCACATCATGTTTGTCTTTTCTACTGGCTCTTGCACCCACCCAATCACACATTTGCTATGTTGGTCAACTGGAACAGAAGGAGCATCTTGGTGGTTTCAGGATTTGGTACCATATCCGTATACCCCATGCTGCACAGGGCTACTCAGCTGGCTAAGCTGGTGGATGTAAAGAGTGAGGGATAGCCTGTATTTCCTAAAATAGCATAGCAGCAACTGCACTAATTTTAGATAAGGACACAAAATGCCTGGGGATATAAAGATGTGTGTGTCTGTGTTTTAATCCAAGTTGAAATTATACAAAGAAACTTGCAAGAAGCACAAGAAAAAAGACCTATATTATGATTTTCACTTGAAGTGAAGTAAATGGAGGGGCTGGGAAATAGATGCCAGACACCCCTCTCCAACGTGGGTATGCCTGGCTGAGTCCCTGAGACTCAGTCCCTGAGTGGCAGTGTTGAGTGACCACCATGTGTTCAGCGAGGAGTGAATGCCAGAATATGCTCTAAGGAAAAGTTCAGATAATAAACTTAAAAAGACAACTTAGCAAAATTGGTAGTTTCTCAAGGAGTTGGGGGTCACCAGGTGAGTAGTGAGGACAGAGCCAGCCATAGGATAAGAAGAGAAAAGGCAGAAGAAGGGAGAAGAAGCTCAGTAAATGCCAGATGGGGTGCTTGTTGATATATGTATTCCAGAAAGTTTGGCTGGAAAATGTGGACAAAAAGAATTGATCTTGATTGGGCACATATATTATAAAACAGGAAATAGTGCTTATCTTTTTACAATTACGTGAAGTATGGACAATGTCTCATCTTACATTTGAGGAAACCAGATTTGAAGTTGGATAACTTGTCTGAGGTCACACGGCTAGCAAGGGATGGGAGCTGAGGCTCAAACCCATCTGCTCAATGCTAAAGCATTATATGCTATGTTGCTTCCTGTGCCAACTATTTTTCTGCTCTATAACCTCACTGCATCCCTTTGAAATTTATTTTCTCCATGTCAAAGAATTGGAAATCTGCAACTCACTATTGACCAGACTCTGTCACTGATATTGTACAGCTAATTATGTATATCTATTTTGTAACTGTAATGGTTGTTAAGGTAATGTTAAATAATACTTTCTAAGCATCTGTTACATGAAGAGTTATATCCTCTGCATAGTATAAGGTTGAGTTTCTTTTTACTTCTTCTCAGTTTTTCCCCTTTTTCAGCTTTAAAAGATACTAGAGACTGGGAAAGAAAGGGCAAGGAGAAGTGGATGGGAGGGAGAGATTGGGAGAGATTTGTTAAATGATACAAAATTACAGCTAGATAGGAGGGTTAAGTTTCAGTGTTTATACCATTTTAGGATGATTATAGTTAACAATAATATATATTTTCAAAATAGCTTAAAGGAGGATATTGAATGTTCCTGTCACAAAGATATGATAAATGTTTGATATGATGGATAGATATGCTAATTACCCTGATCTGATCACTGGATCTTACATGTATGTAAACATCACTATGTACCTCATAAATAGGTACAATTACTATATGTCACTTAAAAACATATTTAGCTAATTTTTTTAAAAAATGATAGTTAAAAAATAAAAAGATGCTTTCTAGCTATGGAGCAGCCAGAATTAGTATATTCAAGTGCAGGGACTCATTAACATCGTGATTGGCCTTTTTTCTTATGATTTCTCCCAGATTCTACTTGTAGAAAAATATAGAAAACAGACATTTTTAAAGTGTGTTCTCACTTGGGTCCTCGTCCTCTTCCTTCATGAATTGAGTTGTCCGCCTTTCAGTCATACTCAGCTCTAAGGTGGAACCACCACAATTGCACCACAACCCTTCTAACTCCTGACCTCTGATCATTGCCTTTGTCCTTAACCAGTTCTGCATTTCTTCTCATAGCAGTAATCAAGCAAAAACCACTTCCTAGAAAAGTCTTCACCAACAGCTCTATAGGTTATAACATTGCTATCTTTCTAGAGCCTTGTAGCGTATGTGAATATGTATTAATACCTCATTCATACACATGCGTACGTGTAGTATATTATTTTAGATTAGGAAAAGTTCCCTGAGATCGCCACAATCCCCATTTCCCCATTTTATAAATGAGGCACCAAAGCCCAGAGCTGCGACTTTGTCTAGGGTTAAACAATCACATTGTGGAAAATCCAGGACCACAGCCCATCAACATCTGTGTTTTTTCCCATGACTCTGTCACCACTCAAGAATGCCAGGACAAGGCACATTACATGCCTGGCAGGTTTTCTTTCTGTGTGTGTGTGTTTTTTTTTTTTTTTTTGAGATGGAGACTCACTCTGTTGCCCAGGCTGGAGTGCAGTGGCACAGTCTTGGCTCACTGCAACCTCTGCCTCCCTGGTTGAAGCTATTCCCCTGCCTCAGCCTCCTGAGTAGCTGGGACTACAGGTGCCTCCCACCACGCCCGGCTAATTTTTGTATTTTTAGTAGAGATGAGGTTTCACCATATTGGTCAGGCTGGTCTTGAATCCTGACATCAGGTGATCCACCTGCCTCAGCCTCCCAAAGTGCTGGGATTACAGGCATAAGTCACCACACCTGGACCCTGATGGATTTTGTATGACTCATGTTGGTGTGGAGGACATCCTGGGGCTGCTTCCAGAAGCATATCCTGCAATGAGGATTGGAGTGAAGGTGGTTTATTTAAACTATGTGGTTTATTTAAACTTTCAAGGTTGACCTCGAAACCAGTGAGGTTACAGAAATAGCAGCTCAAGGAAGAAGAAGGACCAAGCAAGGATATGATTTCAGGCAAAATTTCAGCCTTGGCTTGATCCCATGAGAATCTCAGGAGTGCAAGTGGCACTGCAGAGCTCTCTCCTTCTGGGTTCAAGGAGCTGGGTTTTCATATATCGTTATCAGTCAGTCACTGGGTTTGGCTCCCCTTAGGAGACGGGAACTTCTGACTCCGTGCCCCAAGTGGCTCCAGCAACCCAGGAGAAGACCTCTGAAGGAAGCTGCAGGTGCATGTGTACAGGTGCACAGCTATCTTCTTCATCCTTCATGTCTGAAGACCTCTTCAAAGAGGCCTTCCATGACCCCCCTATCTAGTGCAGGTCTGTCTCCACCCACCACTCTCTACTCTATTGCCCTACTTTATTTTCTGTAGTGCACTTAGTTGCTCTCTGAATGTATTTGTTTATACGTTGAAAAGCTCTGGGTCAATGAGGCCTGAGATTTCATATTTCACCAGTTTACCTTCAATCCTGAAAGAATGCTTGGCACATAGTAGTTGTTTAATGTATATTTGTTGAATAGCAATGAGTGGATGGATTAAAAAAAATCATGAAGGCTCTGTAGAGAAATGTGGAACTATTAGAAAGTTCTGGCAGCATGGACTATGGCACACCAAATTTGTTATTCCCTCCTTAACATTATGCAAGGGAACATATGTGAAGAATTGTATTAAAGTTTAATCTGAGAAAGGTGTGTAGTCTTTCACATCATTGTAGATAATGTTAGTCTTAATGGGTGTATTTTACAGTGGTGTAATGCTTCCAGAATATTTTTTGAAGACAATTATGGCATTGAAGGGAGGCTTTTAGTTCTTTGATACATTATATCTCTCAATAGAATATAATAGCTTCTTTTTCCCCCAGAAGATGTGTGCATTTCATTATATGTCATTATCTGATATATATGTTTGGCATAAAAGGCACTTTTCCTTTTTTGCATGGGACACATGTAGTAGAAAATTTCCATGAGTTGATGTCATATTCTGCTCTACCATGTATTGCATTTGGGATAGCTGCAGCCCCTTTTCTTTTCTGCCGAGGTGTGGAGAATATATTGATTCATTACATCATTTGTATTCTATTCCTCAGACCAGAAATTGGCCTAGGCATTCATACTGGCACAAATCTTTCCCCCTGCACCAATAACTTTTTTTTTCCTTTAGCCAAATACCGTTTCCCTGAGCAGCAATTTAGTCATTACCCCACGATATAAAAGAAATGTGAAATCTGTCACAGGGAAGATGATGTTGTGACACAAAGAGGGATCCTCTGCGAGGTTTAAGCAGGTTTTCAACAAGATTGAAATGAATGTGACATTGTGTTCGTATTCATAATTAAATGTATTCTTTTTGATGTGTGTGTGAATGTGTGTGTTCTTTACTACAGAGAGAATGAAAATGAAAAAATGTGACTGGCTGCAGACTAATAACAGAAACCAATCTTAACTTTAAATATAGCATCTTAAATATGTGGGTCATGCTTTAATTTAAGTTCCAAGCCACTCAATCTAAGACATCAACTCTATAATTGTGACTTCAGGTATAGGCTAATGATAGCTAGCTAATGTCATGCCCAGGAGGGCTGCAGTCATCTTTAGATGTCTTTCTCCTGTGCTAGGCATGAGAGAAGCAGCTATGGCTGGCCTCTTCACTGCTGTGTCTCCAGTATGTGGACAGTGTTGGCACAAATAGGTACCTAACAAATAGTTGTTGAAATTGGAAATAGAAATAGGTGTGATTAAGATGGGGGTGGGGAGATGTGGGAGAAGAAAGAAGGGAGGAGAGGGGAAGAGGGGAGGAGAAGGAGAAAAAGAGAACTTCTGAAACAAATACGCCAGAAGCTCAGTCCCATGAGGGCAGTCCTACACTCACTGCATTGTAAAGAAGTGCCTAAAACAAGTGAAGCAACTTGAAGATGTCAAAGTCCTGAGATGTTAATTAGGAAGAAAGCAAATCGACTGTTAATATAAGACATGGAGGATTGCAGTATAATTATCTCGATTCTTCATTCCTCCCTGGATCCATTCCTTTGCCAGACAACTTTGCAGTGTTCTCTAGACCATGAAGTGAGTGACTTGTTCCACTCCTCGATATGGGCTCAACCATGTGCTTTCCTTTGGCCAATAAAATGATAGTTCAGAGACACAGGGAATGTGTGTGTGACTCTGGCAATTCTTCTGTGGGGGGCCTCTGTTTATATTGATAATGAGATTTTTAAAAATGTGTTACAAAATTTATGAGCCCATGTGAGAATACAGTGATATATTGATGAAGATTTAGAATAATGGGTGAAGAGGTGCTTATGTATTTGCTTCCTATCCAATCAGTGCTTGAGAGGGGTCCGCATAATCCAACTACCGTCTCTTTGTGTCAGGTCCAGGAAACTTCTCTTCATTTTTTTTTGTTGTTGTTTGTTTGTTTTTAAATTGTCAGTTGTGTTATTCTGGACGAATGTCATATTTTCTTACTGCAAAAAAAGGCAGCAACTTGGCCGGGCGCGGTGGCTCACACCTGTAATCTCAGCATTTTGGGAGGCCAAGACAGGTGGATCACTTTGAGGTCAGGAGTTCGTGATCAGCTTGACCAACATGGTGAAACCCCATCTCCACTAAAAATATAAAAATTAGCCAGGTGTGGTGGCACACATCTGTAATCTCAGCCACTCAGGAGGCTGAGGCAGGAGGATTGCTTGAACCTTGGAGGGGGAGGTTGCAGTGAGCTGAGATCACACCAATGCACTCCAGCCTGGGTGACAAAGTGAGACTCTGTCTCAAAAAACAAAAAGAACAAACAAAAACAACATAAAACAGGTAGCAACTCTGTTATTACTGAGATTATTACAGGTAATTCAGAACCTGTTTGTATACTAATAGTGTGAAATGATATGGACATTTTTTGACTGCAGTTCCTTAATACCACGTATTTACTGCTGATGAGTTTATTACTCATCATGGTGCATGCCCCACTATGCCACCATAAGTACTGTCTTCTAGTGACTCTCTTAAAGGTTGTTGAAGAGTGTCACAATTGTAAATCTTGACCAAACTATGCAGGAAATTAGGTATAACTGTTTTCTGGTCATATTAGTACCATTTGGATTTTTATAGAATAAAAATAGAACAACACACCTTCCAAGCACTTTTTCTCTTTAATTCTTTAGGCTATATTCACTATCCTAGAAGGTGATTTCTTAATGTTGATCTCACCCCTAACTTTTTCTCATCAACACCAGCAGGAAGAGTAGGTTAGGGGCTCTTAGATGGAGCAAGTAGAGAGGTCCCACAAGAGCAAGGAATGTGCATCTCTTGTGAGGCATGGTTAAGACTGATTCAGGAAAGCATTACTTCATTACATCAACCGGAAGGGTCTAGTGACATTGGGGACCAGTGGTCACCAAAACCTTGGAGAAGATAGGAACAGCCGACTCCAGATAATTTCTTGACATGGGCATGGGGTCTGAAAAAGAGACAATGTGACAACTCTGGGAAGCAGTGCAGAAGCTCACAGAGTAAAGGATGCTTCTGTCACATCCATTGCCTTCAGGTATTGTAGACTCATGGAGGCACCATGATCAGAATGCAAATGGATAAGCACTAATCAAGCCCAAGGATGGGCTATGGATCACCCAGAACCCTTATTTTGTCCCATGTCTGATGTGAGGTGAGTCAACACAAAGTAGCAAGTCAGCACTGTTCTGCTGGCTCAATTTCATGTAATCTCATAAAAGGAAGAAATGTTCTGCTGGCCAGTCAGTGCAATCTGCTCACCCTGCCACCCTCCTGGAACCCCAGAACAACCGCATAGGCAGGAGTCCTGGAGATCTTTGGGGCATCTGGTCAACTCCATGCATGGACTAAACGGTCAGAAAGTGTGCTGAAGGGAGAAACAGTGACTAACCCCACACGGATTCCGCTCTGGGCTTTGCTTGCCCTGCTCAGATGGCACAACCAGCTCCAGCTGGTCCCAGCCACCAGAGAGGGATTTAGAAAAAGCCACAATAAGTGCCTTGGAAGACGAGGACCCACATGAAAACAGGTTCAGGGTTGAGCACACGTCCTTCCAGATGACACTGCTGACTCCAGCTCGTCCCAGGCACCGGAGGGGATTTGGAAAATTTGACAAAGGCACTCTAGAGCATGGACCCACTGGTATCCTGCACCCGACTTGACCAAGTCTTAGGGAGTTACAGTGGGATTCTCTGCCAGTTCCCAGCCCAGGCCTCAAGAGTACTTGAATATTTCTGCTTGCTTTCCGTCGCCTCTGCTATCTCTATAAGAACATGCCATGCTAGCACATTGGAAGATGAGACACATGAAGCTGAGCTCTGTTGCCCTTGCCCTGGTAGTTCCTACTAATAATTAGCTAGCCCTGAGACATATGAGTAATCAGAACCAAGATCAGCAAAACCACGGTAGGCAACACCCATCTGAACTCAGTTATGAGTGCAATGAACATATGATCGTATACCACTAAAGTTTTATGCTTGTTTGCATGGCAGTGTTGTTATAGCAATGGGTAACTAATCCAGTTGGCTAGCTGAGGGTTTAGAAGCTAAGTGGAAAATCACTGCTCCACAGCAAGCATCAGACATCCCAGCAAGGCTTTTCCATTGTCAGCAGCAGCTGGAAGGAATGTCTGTGTGTGCACAGATATGCTTGCTTCTTCAGATATAGAAATGACCAAAAATAGGAGAATTCTGCAGATGAAGAAAGATCAGTATGAAGGCTTTCTTCAGATTGAAGGCAATAATAATTGCTTTTCTCAGCAGACTTTTAGGTACAGTCTCTGAGTGTACAGATTTTAGCTTGAAAGGCTTCAAGGAACAATACTAGAGCAATGCAGGATGATAAAGGCCAGATAAGTGCTGTTACAGTACAGGATGGAAAATAAAATCTTCTCAGGCAAAATTGGAGTCCTCAAGTATCCTCAGGGACAGAAGAGAATCTGGATTAGGCATAAAGAACTAGTAGGACTTGTGTAGATGAGAAAGAAAGCATTTTAGGTGGCAAAATCTTGTGTGGCAAAATAGAAAGTGTTCCTCATGGGAAGAATGCAATGGCAGTTTGTACTGTATCTTCTGAGTTCAAGAAAATGTCCTGGTTTAAAGTAGGGATGGGAGCATAGATTGGCATATACTGATAATATTAGAAATAGAAGGAAGATCCTCTCTCTTCCTTTAAGTCTAAAAATAAATTCTTTGATTCATGATTAAGAGAGCTGATGTGCTTTGTGGCAACATGGATGTGGCTGGAGGCCATAATCCTAAGTGGATTAATGCAGGAGCAGACAGCCAAATACCCATGTTCTCACTTATAACTGGGAGCTAAATATTGAGCACACATGGACATAAACATGGGGAAAATAGACACTGGGAACTACTGGAAGGGAGAGGAAGGGAGGGGAGAATGGTTGGAAAAGCTACCTGTTAGGTACTATGCTCACTACCTAGGTGATGGCATCCAAACCCCAGACCCCAGCATCACACAATATACCCATGTAACAAACCTGCACATGTGCCCCTGTATCTAAAATAAAAGTTGAAATTAAAAATAAAATATAAAATAAGTCAAGAAAAAGAGAGAGATGATACTAACCTTTATGTGATTCTGGAGCTGGTTCCAGTCCTGCTTGTTCTCCACTATCATTCACGCATTTTACAAATAGATATTTGTTATTTTTTATGGGTTGCATGCTTGATGGGGTAGAGATAGAGCAATAAGTAAACATGGCTGCTGGCGTCAAGGGCTCACAGATAAGCAAGGAGGAAAAAGGTGCCAACAAAATTGTTGTACAGTGTGACAAGCATTATAAAAGACATTATAGTGGGTACCAGATGTTGTCTTCTGTAAAGGAGATTCAGTCAGCTCAGTCTTAGTGGGATGGGAGAGGAGTTTATGTTGAGATTCACAGAAAAAAGGGGTATTGATCCAAGTCTTTAAGGATGAGTTGGAGATCACCCAGTAGACACAGAGACTAGTGATTTTTTTTTCCCCCACTGGACCTAACACAAGTTTTTGAAGGCATAAACTAATCCTTATGAGTTGACTGTATGTTCTCTCTGATGACTCCAGCATTTGATTTATAGTTTTCTTTTCTTTTTTTTTTTTTTTTTAGAGGCAGTGTCTCATCTCTTGTCCAGGTTGGAGGGCAGCTGTAGAATCATAGCTCACTGCAGCCTCAAACTCCTAAGTTCAATCAATCTTCCTACCTCACAAGTAGTTGAAATTACAGACACACACCACCACACTGGGCTAATTTTTGCTATGTTGTCCAGGTTGGTCTTGAACTCCTGGCCTTAAGCAATCCTCCTAGGTTGGCCTCTCAAAGTGCTAGGATTGTAGGTGTGAGTCACGGTTCCCAAGCCAGCATTTTCTTATTTGATAAGTTCAGCTAGTCTCAAGGAGGCACTTTCTGCTGCTGTTATTATTGTTATTATAATATGTGACTGGTTGAATTTGATACTCTTCTTTTGGTCCATAAGTGTTTATTGAATTCTTCAGGTAGGTGGTATTCATGGAGGTAAGACGTTCTGGTATTTGGGTTGGACCAGGTGGGATATCTTAATTTAGAGCTAAAGGAAGTGAAGCCAAGGGGATCCTGAACTGTAATTAAAATGGAAAAAAAAAAATAGCAAACCTGGAGAGGTGATATTGAGTGTAAACCCTAAAGGGTGAAATAAGGTCTATCCTAGCTCAGAGTCCCTAGAAGCAGAGCCTGGGATGCAGATTCTTGTGCAAGTGAATGATTGAGGAAGGGCATTCAGAAGAAAGGGACTAAGAGAAGCAAGATGGGACAGAGGAAGGAGTCAAACAAAACTGTAGCTTCAGCTGAACTCTAAGCCTTAGGCTGATCCCACGGAGAGTTCTGGTGTATACATGCACTGTAGCACTGGTCACCTTGAGTAACAGGCCTTTGTGCTCCCCTTTCAGTCTATTATTAGTTACAAGCTGCTACCCTCCCATCTGAAGGGGGAAGAAGCGGCATAACTCCAAGGCATTCTTGCCCAAGGTGACCCCCATTGGTGAGAGACAGTTCTCTGGAAAAGACAACTGTGAGCAGTTCGTAGTCAACTCTCATAGCAGCTGGGGAATGGTACACTGGCCCGGGAGAGATAATTTGGGTGAAGCATCAAAATCAAGGAGATATATGGGAAAAACATGCCATGAAACACAGACAGTCATTAAAAAGGGGTACTGGGCTTTTCTTTCCTAGGTACTGGTTCCATCACTTTCAGCTTGTCAAGTTTCTCTGTGTCTCCATTTCCTTGTCTGTACAATGTTAATAATGGCAGTGTCTACTTTATTTATTTTGGTGAAGATTAAATAAGACGTTTCATGTAAAGCTCTTAGAAAAGTACCTACCACATATTAGAGATTTAAAAGTGTTTGCCATTTGACGGAGCTTCTGACTATGACCATCTCATGCCATGCCTCTTGGTGTTCCCAGTTGTCTTTACCTCTTACTAAGCAACGTTTGTCTCATTGAAATGCACAAGCTCTCCATTTAATTGCACAACAAAGTTCCTGAATCTTTGAAAAAAAAAAAAAAGCAGGGTCAGAAATGTGAAGACTTTAGAGCAACAAATAGAAGTCAAAAACATGTGCATGCTGTTCTGCCAGAAAGATGGAGCCACACCAAACTTTCTGCAGAAGGCATACATGATAGATAATAGAGGTGACAGCTATTGGTGTATAAAAAAACTTGTAAAACTAAGATTATAAGTGTTATTATTTTTCCTTCCTCCCCTTTCTGTTACCATGACTTCTAATATTATTGGTACTTTTACTGCCATTTTTTGAACATCCAATAAATGTCAAGCACTACACAAGATGTGTGCCACAGAAAGAAAATGAATGAACAGTGCTTTATGGTTGCAGTGAGGGAATAAAATGTCTATATACTTTCAGAGTCTCAAAATCAAAACAAAACAAAAAACCAAAAAAACTGTGTTATTTAGTAAAGGGCCCCTGGGTTATCTGGAAAAGGCTTTTTTTGTGAATTGTACATCCAAAAAAGCAATAATGTATATGTGACTTTAAAAATGTATATTTATTTTAATATATTGAATGTGAAACAGGAAGTGTTTATGTCTAAATAGGTGACAGTCATATCTGGATAATTATTTTATATGGAATTATTAAAATTGGCCAATTAATGAGTAGGTGAAGGGGACCCTTCACATTCCGTAAAAAGGTCCCTGGTTCTGGATAGAGAAGATTTAGTGTTTTTGTTAACTAGCTGGGCATATTACTTCAGGTATGGCAATTAAAAAATAAGAATGTTGAAATAAGTGGACTCAGCCTGTGATTGTTTGCCTAAGGTAAACAAAATGTTGTTAGTATTGTTTTATGGAAAAGCCAGCAATGTCACTTCACACTTAAATTGGGTACTTTAATGATGTCCTATTTTTAAAAATTCTGTAACAATGGGTCAGAATAATTGAGGAAAATCCAATGGGTCTTACTTTGGGAGAATCATTTCTATTTATTGTATTTCTATATTTTATCACAAAGTAATTTTTTAAAGAACTTGGAGTAGTTCCAACTCTTGTTAATTCATGCTGAGGCAAAAGTACAAAATGCAAAGAGACGGATGGCAAAAAAGCATGTGAAAATATGCTTATGCTCATTAGTAATCATGGAGGAAAAATTACAACTATAGTAAGGTATAGTTTCATAACATCTTATTGGCAAAGATATTTAAATCTGATAATATCAAGTGTTAGGGAGATGTGGGAAACCACTTTTGGTGAAAGTGTAAATTGGTTCAACTCCTTTAGGGCAATATTTAGCAATATCAAGCGTGTCAGTTATCTTTTACATACAATAATACTGTGTAACAAACCACCCTAAAACTTAATGTCTTAAAATAAGAATTATTTATTTTACTGATAGGCTCACTCAAGTATCCATGGTCAGCTACACACGTCTAACAAGTTTAGGTAAGTCATGTGATTGAGTTTTGGCTGGCTGAAAGCTGGTCTAGGATGGCCACTGATACACCTGGAGTCTCCTCCACCTGTTTCTTACATGTATCTGTTATATCCTTTTAGGCTAGATATATTTTTGGTAGTTTTAGATAAACAAACATGAGAAAGTTTAATTATGCAAAGGAGCAAGTAGAAATGCACAATCAGTTTTCGTGCCTGTACCTGGATGACATGGCTAAAGTAAGTCACATGGCCAAACTCAGAATCAGAGTACAAGAGGGTTACATTGTTATAGGCATGGAGGAAGGGAGGCCATTAACTGGGGCCTATCTAATTCATTAAGTAGCATGGAAGATTTACATATTCTATGACCCAGTGATCTCATTCATAAAATCTCTGAGTCAAGGAGAGATTTATGGGTTTGTTGATTGTGGTATTGTTTGTAATTGAGAAAAAAATGTTTGAAAAGGTGCTAAATGTTTACCAAAAGAAGAGTTAAAAATTTGATAAAGTCATGTAACAAATGCCATTGTAGAGAGAAAATAAATGAACTGGAACTACAGCTAACACAAGATATGAATCTTCAAACTGAAATCTTAAGTACAAGAAAGCAAGTTGAGAAAGGATATTTAGAAAATGATATTATTTATAACAATTTAAAATGAAGAAAACACACCTACATGCAAAAGAGATTCTTTGTTTATAGCAACATATGTAGTAAAAGAAACACCTACCAATTTATGTGGTTATCTATGGGATGGTAGGAAAAAGAGGAAGAGAAGAAGAGAGGAAAGGAGAATGGAGGAGGACTTGATTCAGTTGTGTATGCATTACGTCTTTAAGAAGTTTTTAGTAAATTTATAGGTGCTGGAATACCTTCTCAATTTTGAAATAATTAATAATATTAGCAGTTTCTTTTATTTCAGCCCATGTGTGTTCTTAAATCTACAGTAACTCTCTTTAAATAGCATATAATTGGATCTTGATTTTTATTCATTCAGCTACTCTATGTAGTTTGATTGAGGAGTCTAATTCATTTACATATTATATAATTATTAATAGAATGGAAAAACATAGTTTATGCAAATGGTAACCAAAAGAGAATGGAGCTCGCTATTTTATATCAGACAAAATAGACTTTAAGTAAAGAAAAGTTACAAGAGACAAAGAAGGATATATAATAATAAACAGGTCAATTTAATAAAAAATAGCAATTATAAATATATATGCATCCAACATCAGAGCACCTAAACATATAGCAAACATTTGCAGAACTGAAGGAAAAAATAGACAGCAATATAATAATAGTAGGAGACTTCAGCACCTTATGTTTAAAAATGGATAGAGTGTTCAGATGGAAAATCAATAAGGAAACAGCAGACTTGAAAAATGTTGTAGACCAAATGGATCCAGCAGACATATACAGAACATTCCACTCAATAGCAGCATAATACATTCTTCCAAACGCACATACAACATTTCCCTGGATAGATTATCCAAACAAGTCCTAACAAATTTAAGAAGATCAAAACCGTGCCAAGTGTCTCTTCTGATCACAATGGAACGAAACTAGAAATCAATGTCAGAAGGAAAGATGGAAAATTCACAAATATGCAGACATTTAACAACATATTCTTGCACAATCAATGGGTCAAAGAAAATATCGAGAGAACTAGAAAATATTTTGGGACAAAAATGAAAACTCAACATATCAAAACTTACAGGATGCAGCAAAATCTTTACTAAGAGAATTTTTATAGTGATAAATGCCTACATTAAAATATGGGGGAGATCTCAAACAAGCAAACTTCATACTCCAAGGCACTAGAAAAAGAAGAACAAACTAACCCCGAAGTTAGCAGAAGGAAACAAATAATAAAGATAAGAGCAGGTAAATGAAATAAAATGCAGAAAAACAATAGAAAAAAAAGAATAGGGGTTTTGAAAAGATAAAATCGATACAACTTTAGCTAGATTAAAAACTAGAGACAATTTAAATAAATAAAGTCAGAAATAAAAGAGATAATACAAATGATGCCACAGAAATGAAAAAGATCAGAAGAGACTACTATGAACAATTACACACTAATAAATTTTATAACCCAGAAAAAATTGATAAATTCCTAGAAATAGACAATCTACCAAGACTGATTCATGAAAATGTAGAAAATTTGAACAGACCAATAACTAGTAAGATGATTGCGATGGTTAATACTGAATGTCAGCTTGATAGGCTTGAAGGATGCAATATTGATCTTGGGTATGTCTGTGAGGGTGTTGCCAAAGGAGATTAACATTTGAGTCAGTAAGGGGGGACGGCAGACCCACCCTTAATCAGGTGGGCACCATCTAATCAGCCCCTGGTGAATATAAAGCAGGCAGAAAAACGTGAAGCAATGAGACAGGCCTAGCCTCCCAGCCTACATCTCTCTCCCCTGCTGGATGCTTCCTGCCCTTGAAGACTCCAAGTTCTTCAGTTTTGGGACTCAGACTGGCTCTCCTTTCTCCTCAGATTGCAGACTATTGTGGGACCTTGTGATCATGTAAGTTAATACTTAATAACCTCATATATATATATATGGTCATACATATATGTATATATAAATCCATACATATATATATATATCTCCTATTAGTTCTGTCCCTCTAAGAGAACCCTGACTAATACAATTATTGACAAGTAATCAAAAACCTCCCAACAGAGATCCTAGGACTAGACAACTTCCCTGGTAAATTCTACCAGATATTTAAAGAATTAACACCAATCCTTCTTAATCTTTACCAAAAAAATGAAGAGGAGGGAAACACTTATAAAATCATTTTATGAGGCCAACATTATCCCAATACCAAAGCCAGACAAAGAGCTAAAAGAAATCTATAAATTGATATCCTTGATAACCATATATAAAAATGCTCTCAATGAAATATTAGTGGTCAGGTATGGTGGCTCATGCCTATAATCTTAACACTTTCAGAGGCCAAGGCAGGAGGATTTCTGGAGCCCAGAAGTTTGAGACCAGCCTGGGCAACATAGTGAGAACCCATCTCTGTTAAAAAAATAACAGTAAAATTAAAAAACAAAACCAGAAAAAACCAAAATATTAGCAAACCAAATCTAACAGCACATTAAAATATCAGATAGTAAGATAAAATGAGATTTAACTCTGGGGCGCAAGGACAATGTATTATATAAAAATCAATTAATGTGGTACATCAAATAAATTGGAGGATAACAACCACATGATCATCTCAATAGAGGCCCAAAAAGCATTTGAGAAAATTCAACACCTTTTCATGATAAAAACTCTTAACAAACTAGAAGCAAAAGAAAAGTTCCTCAACATAACAAATACCATTTATGAAAAGCCCTAACATCTTACTCAACTGTGAAAAACGGAAAGTGTGTTCTCTGAGATCAAGAACAAGGCAAGTATGCTACTCTCATCACTTGTATTCAACATAGTCCTAGATATAAGAAGTCCTAGATAGAGCATTTAGGCAAGAGAAAGAAATTAAAAAGCATCCACATTGGAAAGAATGAAATCAAATTCTCTTTGCTTGCAGATGACTTGATCTAATACATGGAAAACTCAAAAGGCACCACGAGCATCCTCCCCCAAATTGTAAAAACTAATAAACAAGTTCAACGTAGTTGCAGAACGCAAAATCTACATGCAAAAAATCAGTTGCATTTCTTACACCACCTAGGAACTATCTAAAAAGGAAATTAAGAAAACAATCTCACAATAGCAACAAAATAATAAAATAATTAGGAATGAAAACTAAGGAGACAGAAGACTTATTACACACTGAAAACTATAAAATGTTGATGATAGAAATTAAAGAAGATACCAATATGCGGAAAGACATCCTGTGTTTATACAGAAAGATTTAATGTTATTAAAATGTCTACACTACCCAAAGCAATCTACAAGTACAGTAAAATCCTTATCAAAATTTCGGTGGTGTTTTTTAAACATAAGTAGAAATAATAATTCTAAAATTCATTTCAAACAACAAAGGATCCCAAATAGCCAAAACAGTTGAGAAAGAAGAACAAAGTTGGCAACATTGTACTTCCTCAATTCAAAATTCATTACAAAGCTATGGTAATTAAAACAATATGGTACTGGCATAAATACATATTTAGATCAATGGAACAGAAAAGAGAGCTCAGAAATAAAACCACACATGTGTGGTTAACTGATCTTCAGTAAGGATGACAAGAATATGGAATGGGGAGAGGACAGTTTCTTAAACAAATGGTGTAGGAAAACTACATATCCACATGCAAAATAATAAAATTGGACCCTTACCTCACACTAGACACAAGCATCAATTCAAGATGGATTAAAGACAAACATAAGAAGAAAACTTAGGGCAAAAGCTTTATGACATTGGTCTTGGCAATTATTTCTTGAATATGACACCAAAAGCACTGGCAACAAATGCAAAATAAACTAGTGGAACTACAGTAAACTAAAAAGCTCCTGCAGAGCAAAGAAAACAATTAAAAGAGTGAAAAAGCAATCTAATGAGTGGGAGAAAATATTTGCAAACCATATATTTGATAAGGGGGTAAATATTCAAAATATATAAGGAACTCTTTGAACCAAATAGCAAAAAAAAAAAAAAAAAAAAGGCAAAGAACTTGAATAGACATTTCTACAATGGCTAACAGGTATATGAAAACATGCTCAACATCATTAATCATCAGAGAAATGTAAATCAAAATCATAATGAGATATTATCTCATACTTGTTAGGATGGCTATGATTAAAAAACACAAAAGTTAAAAGTTGGTGAGTATGTAGAGAAATTGGAACCTTGTACAGTGTTGGTGGAACTGTGAAACGATGCAATCCTTATAGAAAACAGTATGGAGGTTCCTCAAAATTAAAAAATAAAAATACCATATGATCCAGCAATTTCACTTCTGGGTATTTCTAAGATAAATGAGGATCTCAAAAGACATCTACACTCTTATGTTCATTAAAGCATTATTTGCAATAGCCAAGATGTGGAAACATCCTAAATGTCCATTGATAAATGAATGCATCGAAAAATATGGTAAATGCATACAATAGAATATTATTCAGCCTTGAAAAATGAAGGAAATTCTGCTGTTTGCAGCAACATGGATAAACCTTGATAACATTATGCTGAGTGTAATAAGCCAATACAGAAACAAAAGTACTGTATAATTTCATTATATTATGTATGTATCTAAAACAGTCAAAAACCTAGAAGCAGAGAGTTGAATGGTGGTTGCCCAGTTGTATTAGTCCATTCTCATGCTGCTATGACGAAATACCTGAGACTGGGTAATTTACAAAGAAAAGAGGTTTAATTGACTCAGTTTCACATGGCTGGGTGGCCTCAGGAAACTTACAACCATGGCAAAAGTCACCTCTTCACAGGACAGCACCTCTTCACAGGACAGCAGCACGGAGTGAGTGCAATCAGGGGAAAGTCCAGACGCTTATAAAACAATCAGATCTCATGAAACTCACTCATTATCATTGGAACAGAATGGGGAAACTGCCCCCATGATCCAGTTACCTACACCTGGTCCCCCTGCCCCCGATACATGGGGATTATTATAATTCGAGGTACAATTTGGATGGGGACACAGAACCAAACTATATCACCAGAGCTGTGGCAAGGCAGAAATGGGAACTTGCTATTCAACACTATAGTTTCAGTTGTGAAAGATGATTAAGTTCTACGGATCTGCTGTACCACAGAATGCCTATAGTTAACAATACTGTATTGAACACAAAAATTTTTTGGGAGTAGATCTCATGTTAAGTGTTCTTACTGCAATTAAAAAATAATATTAACATTTTTCAGGGGATCATTCTGCAAGCATAAAACATTTAGAGAATTTTACCTTGGAAGAAATGGAGAAAGAACTCTTTCAACCATCTAAGAAGTGTGCACGTGTGAGTTACTAAATCTACCAATGCAAATAAACTGATATTTTCTTGGAATGACATCAGAGAAGGGCTAGTAATGTATGTATACTAGTAAACTGGACCAAAGAAGTTGCTATTCAGCTTTTAAGCAAATTCTCAAAACAGACCAGTTTCTATTGAACCAAAACAGCCCACTTATAGATAAATTGAGTTAAAAAAAAAAATCCCTGGGCAAGCATTATCACCCACCATAACAATGGAAATAAATGCTTTGTATATGCAATTAGGTGCAGATCCTTAATCTTACTTTGGTGACTCCACTTCATGGAGCATTTCAAAATTGGACTAGGGATAGAGGAATGAAACAGCACCCTGAGAGCCCAACTGACCAGTGTTACTCCAAGGCTGGTCCATGACGCAGGAGCACTGGCATCACCCGGGAGCTTAGGAGAAATGCAATACTCGGGACCTGCCTCAGGCACTCTGAGTCAAGATGCCTGAGGGTGGAACCCAGCAATCTGTAGCTTGAGCAGCTTCCCAGGTGGTTCTCCTACACACCCAACTTTGAAAACCACTGCCGGCCGGGAGCGGTGGCTCATGCCTGTAATCCCAGCACTTTGGGAGGCCGAGGCGGGCGGATCACGAGGTCAGGCGATCGAGACCATCGTGGCTAACATGGTGAAACCCCGTCTCTGCTAAAAATACAAAAAGTTAGCCGGGCGTGGTGGCGGGCGCCTGTAGTCCCAGTTACTTGGGAGGCTGAGGCAGGAGAATGGCGTGAACCCAGGAGGCGGAGCTTGCAGTGAGCCGAGATCGTGCCACTGCACTCCAGCCTGGGCGACAGAGCGAGACTCCGTCTCAAAAAAAAAAAAAAAAAAAAAAAAAAAAAAAAAAAAAAAAAGAAAAAGAAAAAAGAAAAAAGAAGAAAAAAAAGAAAAGCACTGCCATCACCTCTTTTCAGATAACAAACAGATAATTGCATTTAAGCAATGAACACACCCACAGAATAGCAGTGACATGTGAGTATTCTACTGTTACTGAGAAATACTCACAGGAGGTTTCTAAGGGACTGTGATGAGAAATGGGACATCAAGACAGGGATTTCAGTCCTTATTGCACTGAAATATATTTATTACACTAGTCATCTGAGGATAATACCAAGCAAAGTTGGGGACTGAAGAACTAAGAATGAAACTGGAAGATATACATATTTGCACTTATTTCCCATACTTTGAATGTTTTCATACCTTGAATATTGCTTTTTCATGTAAAAATATATAGCTTTTTGTCATGTAATATATACATCACTGTCTATTTCACAGAGATTTCTCACAGAAAGAAAAGAGACTGCTCAGCTTCAAATCACGGTTTTATTTGCCTTAATGAAATAAAATGCCTGTGGAATTTAATGGAATATGGTACATAAAAACTAATTTAACTTTTATTCTAGTGGCCACATCTATAAAAGTACAATTTTCAATGCAGGTAGGAATTCTGTAAAATTTAATCACCAACTATTCCCAAAATAGCTGACTATGAAATATATTATAATTTTCATTTATGTGTCCATTTGTATCTTATTTTACTTGCCATCTATGAATTCTAAAGAACATTAATGTCTTCAGAAGAGTATATTCTTTGTTAAAACACCTTTATGTTCTCTTATATTACTATTGACATTCATATGGAAGGAAACCAAAATAATTCACCCCACAATATATTTCTTTGACGTATTTTGAGATGGCTATTTAGAGAGCTTGCAGACCGGGATAGCCCTGCAAAGCTGTCTTTTGTAGAAGAGATTTATACCTGTAGAAAAACTAAAGTGAAGTAAAAAACAGATACAAACAGTCTTTCTCTGAGACTCTCCCTTGTACAGATCTAGGAAAGAGTAATGAGAGTTTGACACCTTTGAAAATCTGACTAAGAAATTTTAACCACAGACTACCATCTATTTTTTTGAGGACTGTTATATGTGAGGTTTCATCTGCATAACAAGAATGCTTTTGCTAGCTCAAACATTTCTCCTTTTCTATTTCTGTCCATCAGCACTCTGAGTCAAGACCCTATTTTTTCTGTAACCTCAAGATGGTTAAAAGCATTAACTATTTGGACATTCTTGTTGTCTTTATGTTTTGTATGTCTCCTGTGCACATATTGTGTTTGCCTTTTTTTTTCCTGTTAATCTATTGTCTGTTTTATGGACTCAAATTATCAAAGCTTCAGGGAAAGGATTTAAACTTCCCTACAATATATTAGTTTAACAAGTATATATTGAGCATAAAGTATGTGCCAGCCACCATTCTTGGTGGTCAAAATAAATTAGCAACCAAAACAGACATGGCTGCTGATGGCATGGGTTTACAAGCTAGACCAGGTTTGGGAAGACAGACAAAATACAAATGCACAATTTTATAATGTCACAGGGTGATAAATGTTGTAAATAAAATTGAAGCAAGGTGAGTGCATCAAGAATCATGGTAGTGCTATGAGCTGGGTGGCTAAAGATGTTCTCTGATTAAATGACTTTCTAGGGGGAAGAAAGAAGATGAAAGGGGTGGGGATGGTAATATGGGAAAAAGGGATCTCAATGAGAACCAATAGAGAGTGCAAAGACTATGAGGCAGGAACATGCTAGGAGTTTGAGAAAGTAATGGGGCCAATTTGGCTGAAGCTGGAGAAGAGAGGAAAGTGCCAGAGGTCAGTTGCACAAACCTGTTTGATTTGGTAACTTGTAGGCAATCGGCTCTTTTAATGCCAAAAGAGATTTTGGAGGCTTATCTCAAATCAATTGACTTCATTTTTATGCCATATGCAAATTATTCAGCTAACAGCAAAATACCATTTAGAGGATAATTTGCACTCCTGTCAGTATTAGTGAATGCTCTATCTGTCGTCTGCAGTATAACATTGGCTGCATGGTTGGGGAGACCAAAAAGAAAATGCATGCACTCCTGAATGGTGTCCTCTTCCTCTTTTAGGAGAGCTCTCTTGCCCATTTCCCATCATTGTATTGAAATTTAGAAACATGTTTTTTTTTTTTTTTTTTTTCCCCCGGGCCAAGACTCAGAGCAGAACGGGAATGGAGGGTTTTATAAATGAGTTATAAACACCTTTATTTTTTAACCTGGGATGATCCTTAGAATTTTGGTGAAATCTTTTTGACTTCACCTATTACATTCCTAGCGATGAATTTTTTAATACAAGGTAAAATGTTTTAAAATACTTTGGATAGTAGTGACTCATAGAGGGCAAGTCCATGTCACAATGTGTCTGTGATGTATCTGTAGCTACTGAAAATTCGGGAGGCCATGGCTTTCTTCACCCTGGCCTTCTTCCAGCTCCTAGAACCTCTCAGGTCTCCTCCTGCCACAGAACAGAGCATGTGCTGTTTTTTTCCTGCTTGGGTGTATATTGCGATGATCTGGAGATGCCCAGACCACACCCCAGGCACATTCAACCAGGATCTCTGGGGTTCGATCCAGCCATCATTACTTTTTAAAGTTCCTATGAGATTTCAGTTTGCAACCACTGGCACTTTGCTTCTCGCTCACCTCCCATCGCACTTCACCCGGCTCATCTTTGGTTTCCTTGCTTAATATTAGTTCCTGAGACACCTTTGCTGACACTCCCCTGCACCAACCCCAAGTCAAATCCTCCTATTCTACGTGTACCTTCCCTTTGGAAGGTTTATCATAGTAGTAATTTTACATTTCTTTGTGAAAATATTTGCTTAATGTTTGTCTTCTCCAAACTCTTTAATAGACTTGTTTACTGTGACATCTCAAACTTGGAATCCTGTTATCTTAATACCAAGAATAATGGTTAAATCTGTGTTCAATTATTTCCCTACCTTTTGTTTTCCTGAATTATCAAGTGACCTCTGTAAGCACAGGAAAATAATGCTGATTGAAGTTATTTAAGGCAATTTATTTTTCCCAAACAGAGCTTTGCAGTTCAAACTAAAGTAATTGACAGGACACCCCATAACAGGAGACTCTAAGTAGAATGCACGTCCTTATTTTCTGCTAAACAATTTTTGTGAACATGGACTTTGCTTTATGTGCAGGAAATCATGCAGTGTTTAAATGTATTTTCTCCTCTTTGCGAGCTCCATGAAGGAAGTGACTATGTCTGATTTTCTAACCATTAAATAAATTCCCAGGGCCTAGGACTCGGCACCCATTAAACATTCAATAAGTGTTTGTTGAATGAATGAATGGGGCTTGCGGAGGACTCCTCTAGTGTATTATTTTATTTTTCAGGAGATTCCAATTCACTGAAGGAAGAATGGCAGTGATTCTCATTCCTGGCTGGATATCAGCATCACTTGGGATAGGAGGTGTTGAAAAATACTAATGTCTAGACCCCAACCCAGAACAACCCCCCAAACCAGAGTGTTGGAGGTTGGGGCTTTTCTACTTGAGGCCTCTAGTTTTCTATTACTGATTAATAAATTACCTGCTTAATTGTCAGCTTAATTTAGCAGCTTGAATCAACACAGAGTTATTACCCCACAGGCTATGTAGGTCAGGAGTTCAGACGCATAGTAGCGGCATTCTTTGCTCAGGTCCTCATCCAGCTGAAATTAATTTGTTGGCCAGGGCTGCAGTTCTCTCTGTGACTCTTGATTCTCTTCCAAGCTCCCTGGTTGTTGGCAGAAGTCATTTCCTTGTGGTTATTGGACTGAGGTCCCTGTTGTCTTCCTAGCTGTTGGCCAACAAACGCTCTCAGTTTCAGGAGGCCATGCTAGGTCCTTGTCATGTGGCCCCCTCTATCTCAGCAACAGAGAACCTCCTTGCTACAGAACCTGCTTCCTGCTTCCAATCTCTCTGACTTCTCTTCTGTGACCAGTGAGACAAACCTCTCTTTGTTTTTAAAAGGCTTGGATGATTAAGCCTGGCCTATCCAGATAATCTCCCTTGCTTTAAGTCAACTGTGCCATAAAACACGACCTGATGACAAAAGTGAAATCTATCAAATTCACGTTCCTGGTGAGGCAGGAGAATACACCCTGGAGGCAGGGAACCTAAGGACTTCCTAGAACTAAATCAAACAGAAACACTTCAGCTATGACAGGAAATATCCTCTTCATTTACATAGGGTATACACCAAGTAACCAACAGGAAACCTCTAGAGTATATTGAAACTACAGATAATTCTGTGACCAAGGCCCTTGAGCCACTTGCTCATGCCTGCTCCCACCCTGTGGAGTGTGCTTTCATTTTCAATAAATGTCTGCTTTTGTTGCTTCATTTTGTTTTGTTTTTGCGTTTTGTCCAATTCTTTGTTCAAAGTGCCAAGAACCGGACACCCTCCACCGCTAACACTGGGGAATATGCAGGGAGTGTGAACTGGGAATGGGTGTACAGTGCCTTTTGGAGACTATCTTATTCTGATGACCACAACTGATATTAAACAACTTGCCAGTTGAGATTGAGAACCACTGGGCTAAACATATCAAATGTTTCAAACGGCAAAGTATTAAGTGATTTTCAACAAAATAAAACTGAAGTAATTGAGAGGACACCCCATAACAGGAGACTCTAAGTATAAAGCACGTCCTTATTTTCTGCCAAACAATTTTTGTGAACATGGACTTTGCCTTTTGTGCAGGAAATCATATCATTCTGCTGACCACAACTGTTATTAAACTTTCCAGCTGAGATTGAGAACCATTGAACTAAACATATCAAATATTTCAAATGACAAAGTATTAAGTGATCTTTTAACAAAATAAATTTTTAAAGAAATGCTTCTTCTAGTCATCCAAAAAAAAAAAATCACCAGTTAAGGGACATCAATAGAAATTCTAACAGAGATTTACTTAGGGCATGATGTGAATCACAGAAGGAATACCATCTGAGTATCCCTACCTGTGGAATTGAAATTAAACCATTTCTGAAATCTGGTGTATCTCTCAGGTTCCAACCAGAAACAGCACTCACCCAAGCAGTCCACTTGAAGATACTTGGTGAAAAGATTGATTACTGAGATTAAAGTTGAGGCTCAGGGAAAAATCATGGGATAAAGAAACAGACCATCAGGAGGGGAAGATAGCCATCACCTGGGGGAAGATTTGGCATCTCTGGAGTCCCTGAAGAGTCAGAAGTGTGGAGGAGGCTATAGATGGGAGAGACATAGCTGCTGTCAGAGCCCAGGTAGGGAAGCAAAGACAGAGCAGGGAGAAATTGACTTTCTCATCTCCCATGTGTTGATCTCCTGCCAGCACTTCCTAGAAGCCCGGCTTAGGTGGAAATTGGAAGAGAGGCTGTATAGAGAGAAAAGCCTCCTGGGGTACAAAGCTGGGAGGATAATGGGAGAAGGGAAATTGGTAGGCAAATGGAGAATAACCATCACACCTTAAAGATGATTTTTTTTTTCTCTAATTGAGGAAATAGCTGTTGAAATTGAAAAACGGTGTAATGTGGGAATTCTTTATGCCCTAAAATAACTTATCAGACTGATTTCCTATACGGGTAGGTGTTGCCACCTAAATCACTTACTATCAGTGCTGGGGCCCAGGTTCCCCTCTGGTTCTATTTTTAACTTTTTGAGTTCCATGTAGATTGGCTGAAGGGAAATGAGGTTGGCAGTGAGGTAGGAGGCAGGAAAAGAGAAGTTGAAGATGTATATGTATCTTGTTTTCAACACCAAGAATATATATATGCCTTTAAAATAGTATAAGCAAAAAGTTATCTTGTTAATAGAGTAATTGTGTCAATAAATTAGGACATTCCTAGGTAATATATCTCCCACTAAATATGAGTAATCGACTTGATATGTAAGAGTAAAATGAAGATAAATGATATTTTTAGCAGGCATGGAACTTTGAATATTTGTTAATTTCTAATTTATGCTAAGATTTATAGCATAGGAAAATTTTAAATCCTCTTCCAGCACATTTCTGATCATTCTTCATTACAATCAGAAAACCACCTAAGCGATTGCCTAGGGAGAGGGACAATTTCTCTACTGTTTTTGTTTTCCTTCTTACCTATGCATGTGTTTTCATGTTTGTCTCTCTCAAGTGTTGTCAAAATAACATTGAACATATTATACAATCACTTTAAAATTCCTTAGTTGCATGTTATTAATATAACACTAATAAGTAATAAGCAATATTCAAATTGCAAAATTTTTAAAATTTAAATTTAAGAATGTTGCTTCATTATATATTAGCCTTACCTGTTTCTAAAGATATAATAAAATGTTAAAACAAAGCAAAACAAAAGGTAAAAGATTGAAATGATGGGAGGAAATTATAATAGGAGACAGGAATATCAGCAGAATGAAGATCATGACAAATTTCTGGAAGACAGAAAGAAGTTAGTTGTAATCATGCCAACAGGTGATTTGAATGAGCTCAGAAGTTGGCAGTTGAGTTTGGAGTTCCTCATTCCACGGCCTGTGAAATTGGCTGATATGTAGAACAGAACCAAAACTGGATAGGAAGTAGGGGGCTGACTGAACTGTTTGCTAAATGGCTTATAGAATGTCTTCTCCAGCCTTCCTTCATCATGAATGCAGTTGCAGGACTCATTTCCAGGATAAAGCCAGAGTGGGACCTTCTAGAAAGAAGTTCTCCCCAGCAGAGCTTGGGCATCCAGAACAGGGGTTAGCTCTCCAGATTGGGACCCATCTTATTATGCCATTTGGAGAAGTAGTGCAGCTTTCTGGGTACTCTGTTAGTAGAGTGTGGAAGAGAAGCCTATCCATTGAACATCCTCATAACATATACAGAATTTTACTGTGAGTCTTCTCCTTAATGTAGAAGTCAGTAAGGGCTGAGCATACCCCAGCCAGCTGCTGCTGTTATCAACATAGTCCTATGATAATAAATGACTGGAAAACAAATAATTTCCATATATTTGTAAAAAACTAGCATTGCAAAGGAAAAAGATGCAAAAAAGATCAATAGACTCAAGGGGATACATACATAACTCAGAAGAGATACAAACTTATGGTTAAAATCTTAGAGATATTTGAGAGGCACCGATAAGGAGAGAAATGTCCTTATATTGAATCCATAATTAAATAAATTAAATCCATTAGTAAAATATTTTTAAAAAGAACCTTTAGGCAAATACACTGTCACCAGAAAATTCCTCCATATATATGAAAGAAATGATACATATTTTATATAAACTTAATAAAAAAGGAAACACTTCGAGACTCATTTATTAGGTTAGCATAACTTTGATAATAACACTTATCAGTCATATTCCAGTGAGAGAGAAATAACAGGTCAGTATCTTATATGAAAATATATGAAATAATCCCTTAAAAGTTAGCAAATAATATATACACCAAACATCAGATTACGTAAGCATGTAAAGCAAACATTGACAGAACTGAAGTAAGAAATAGACAGCAATACAATAATAAAAGAAAACTTCAGTACCCCACTTTCAATAACAGACCAATGAGAGAAAAAATTAATAAGAGAATAGCAGACTTGAACAACTCTTTAGACCAAATGAACCTAACAGACATATGCAGAACATCCTACTCAACATCTGCAGAATACACTTTTTTCTTAAGCACACATGAAGCATTATCAAGGATAGATCACATGTTCAGTCACAAAGTAAGATCTAACAAATTTAAGAAGATCAAAATCATATCAAGGATATTTTCCAACCACAATGCTATAAAACTGGAAATTAATAACAGGAGGAAAGCTGAAAAATGTAGAAATGAAACAACATACTCCTGAACAATTGGTCAAAGAAAAAATCAAAAGGGAAATTTAGAAATATCTTGAAAGAAACAAAAACACAACATATCAAAACTTATGAGATGCAGTGAAAGCATTACAAAGGGTGAAGTTTATATTAATAAATGTGTACATTACAAAAAAATCTCAGATAAATGACATTTTACCTCAAGAAACTAGAAAAGGAACGAACTGACCTCAAATGAGTAGAAGAAAGGAAATAATAAATATCAGAGCAAAACCTAAATGAAATAGAAACTTAAAAAACAAAATATCAATGAAATTACAAGTTTTTTTTTTAAAGATAAAATTGACATACCTTTAGGTAGTCTAACAAAAAAAGAAAAGATACAAATGAAAAAAACAACATTTTATGAAGCTGGCCAGCATTACCCTGACAGCAAAGCCAGACAAAGACACTACAAGACAAGCAGTATTCCTGATAAACATAGATGCAAAAATACTAAACAAAATACTAGAAAACCACATTTGACAGCACATTAGACGTATCATTGAGATTTAACCCTGGGATGCAAGAATAACTCAACATAAAAATCAATCAACATGATACCTCACATTAACAGAATGAAGGATAAAAACTACAAGATCATATTAATAGATGCAGAAAAAGCATTTGACAAACTTCAACACCCTTTCATGATAAAATAAATTCTCAACAAACTAGAAATAAAAGTCCCTCAACATAATAAAGATTATATATGAAAAGTGCACAGGCAATATTATATTCAAATAAACAATTGAAAGCTTTTTCTCTAAGATCAGCAACAAGGCAAATATACTTATTCATCACTTCTATTAAACATAGTACTGGAAGTCCTAGAACGAGCACTTAGGCAAGGAAGAAATAAAGATACTCAAATCAGAAATAAAGAAGTAAAAGTATCTCTGTTTGAAGATGGTATAATCTTATATGTAGAAAGCCCTAAAGAGTTCACCAAGTAAGAAAAAGTTGGTACTAATAAATGGGTTCAACATAGCTGCACAATACAAATCAACATACAAAATTCAGTTGCATTTCTTACACTAACAATGAACTATCCAAAAAAGAAATTAAGAAATCAATCCTATTTACAATAACAACAATAAGAATAAAATAACTAGGAATAAACAACAAAGGAAACAAAAAACATACACTGAAAACTGTACAATAGTCATGAAAGAAAATAAATAGACATCATGTGTTCATAGACTGGAATACATAATATTGTTAAAATACCTATACTACTCAAAGCAACTTACAGATTCAATGTGATATGTATCAAAATCCCAATGACATTTTTAACAGAAATAGAAAAATCAATCCTATAATTCATATGAAACCACGAAGGACTCCAAATAACTGAAACAATCATCAGAAAGAACAACAAAGGTGGAGGCATCATACTTCCTGATTTCAAAATACATTACAGCACCAAAGTAATTAAAACAGTATGGTACCGGCATAAAAACACATATTTAGACCAATGGAAAAGAGAGCCCAGAAATAATTTTCCACATATACAGTCAACTGATATTCAACAAGAATGCCAAGAATATACAATGGGGAAAGAAAGGATAGTCTTTAACAAATTGTGTTGGGAAATTTGGATATCCACATGCAAAAGAATGAAATCAGACTCTTATCTCACACCATACACAACTATCAATCAAAATGGATGAAACACCTAAATATAAGACTTTTATGTGTAACACTCCTGGAAGAAAACAAAGGAAAAATTTTATGACATCAGTCTTGGCAATAATTTTATGGCTATGACACCAAAATACAAGCAACAAAAGCAAATATAGATAGATGGAGCTACATCAAACTAAAAAGTTGCAGAGCAAAGGAAACTGTCAACAGAGTGAGAAGGAAACCTGTGGAATGGGAGATAAATTTACAAAATGTGCATGTGATAAGGGATAAATATTTAAAATCTACAAAGAACTTCCACAACTAAACAGAAAAACAAAACAAAACAATCTGATTTTGAAACTGGGCAATGGTACATTTGTGTAGTGCAGATAAGAGGAAAATAAAAGAAAAAATAGAGACAAGAAATTGGAGAATTGACTTTGAATGGATTTTTTTTTTTCCAAAAAAGACATAAATGGCCACAGGTATATGAAAAGATGCTCAACATCATTAATCATCATTGAAATGCAAATTACAACCACTATGAGATATATCATCTCACATTTGTTAGGTTTGCCATTTTTACAAAAAAATGACAAGTTTTCATGAGAATGTGGATGAATTGGAAATCAGACCCTGTTGGTGGGCACATAAAATAGTTCAGTTAATATGAAAAACCATATGGAGGTTTCTAAAATAATTCAAAATAGAATTACCATAGAATCCAGAAATCCCACTTCTGTGTATTTTTCCAAAAGAATAAAACCAGGATCTCAAAAAGATATATGCATCCTCATGTTTATTCAGTATTATTCACAATAGCCAAGTTGTGGAAACAATCCTAAACGTCCATCGACAGATGAATGGATTAAGAAAATGCGCTATGTGTGTGTGCAATGAAATATTATTCAGTCATAAAAAGGTAATCCTACTATATGGAACAACGTATATGTACCTCGAGAATATTATGCTAAATGAACCAAGCCAGTAACAAAAAGAGAAATACTCCCTGATTCCCCTTATATAAGGTAAATAGTCAAACTCACAGAAGCAGAAAGTGGAATAGTGGTTGCCTGAGGCTGGCGGGAGGAAAAAATGAAAACAAAATAACTTTGCATTCATAAAAAATCTCCCCAAACCCAGGGTTTTCCACTGAACTATCTTCATAATATTTATTTCTATGAATACTGGAATAAAAAATGAAAACAAAATTTTATACAAAAAATATATTCATGCATTAAAAGTTGTATGAAATAAAAAAGTAAACAATGTGTGTAAATACATAATAGGTATTGTGAGCAAGTTAGATTTATTCCAGGAATGCAAGATAGTTTAAACGCTTACCAATTAATGTTTTCTATAACATTAACAGAATCAAGGAGAAAAACTAAATAATCACTTCAGTCAATGCCAAAAAGCAGTTTATAATATTCATTCTCTTAAATGCTGCTTCCTGATTTATGATAAAAATCTTTAGCAAACTAGGAATAAAAGGAAACTTTCTTTTTTTTTTTTTTTGAGACGGAGTCTGGCTCTGTCACCCAGGCTGGAGTGCAGTGGCGCAATCTCGGCTCACTGCAAGCTCCGCCTCCCGGGTTCACGCCATTCAAAAGGAAGCTGTCTTAAATCTGCACCTTTTAAGCTTTCTTAAATCCTAGGTATCTGGGAAAGAAACTTGAGATCAGGATTAAGACGAGAATATCTGACTATCATTATGTATTTTTAATTTTGTACAAGAGGTTCTACCAAGCTGCAACAAGGCAAAAAGGAACAAACAAACACATAGTTTAAAATTGGAAAGGAAGAAATAAAACTTATTATTAGGAAACAACATGACTTTATTGGTTTTTGTGTGTGTTTGTATGTGTGTAAAACATTTAAGGGAATCTTCAGAATTAACATTTAGTTTGGTCATGGGATATAAGGTCATCTTAAAATCATTGTGTCAAACACACCAGAAGCCAATATTTAGAAAATAAACCTTAAATATGTGATATCATTTATAAAGCATCAAAAGTATCAAATGCCTAGACTAAGTCTAACAAAAATTGTGCAGGACATTTACATAGAAAATTATAAGATGTTATTGCTTAAAAATAAACTACACAATAATACATACCATTTTCATAAAAGAGAAATACTAGTATTTTTAAGGTATTAATTCTCCTCAAATACATCTATGTATCTATTTACCTATTTACATTCCTTCTGCCATGATTGTAAGTTTCCTGAGGCCTCCCCAGCCATGTGCAACTGTGAGTCAATTAAACTGCTTTCCTTTATATCTATTTTATAGATACATCTATCAAATATATCTATTTTAATCTATTTACATATATATGTAAAATTTCTATCAAAATCATAGGAAGTTATTTTATGGAAATTTGCAAGTTGATTCCAAAATTTATATGGAAAAGTAAGATGTCAAAAATAATTAAAGCTATTTTGAAAAGTTAATAGTGTTGGTGCACCTACAGTACCAAATCTACCTATACTATCAGTATAAATTAATCATAATTTAGGAACATGTAGCATGATGCCAGGATCAACTAATAGAACAAAGGAACACAGCAGAGTCCAGAAGGACCCATGCATCAATTGACTTAATTTATGTCAAAGGTGGCAATGCAAACTAAAGGCAAAGGACATTTTCCTGTTAATAAGTAGTATTGAATTGATTGGTCATTAATATGGAAAATATGAACATTGACTTCTACTTCTCACCATACACAAAAATCAAGTCCAGGTGATTATAGATCAAAATATGAATGATAAAGCAACAAAACTTCTAGAAGACAACAAAAAATATTATCTTCATGACCAAAGTGTAGGGAATGCTTTCTTCAGGGGGACACTAAAACATTAACCATAAAGGAAAAGACTGATAACTCTTCCTGTTCATTAAAACATATCATTAAAAGGGTATAAAAAACAAATCAAAAAATGGGAGAAAATAATTGCCACACATATAACCATCTAAGGGCTTCTAACCAGGGTATACATTCCAGTTGGAATAGCTACAATTAAATACATTGGCTATACCAAGTGTTGGTGAAGATCTGGGGGAAGAGAACTCCCATGCATTGCTGATAACAGAGATACTGATACAACTGCTTTGGAAAATACTTGGAAATATCTTCTAGTATTTATTATAAACACACTCTATTAACCTAGGTGGAGTAAAATAGAACACATTAAAAATGTGAGTATATGTGCACCAAACAAAAATGTTCTTAACAACTTTATTTATAATAGGCAAAGACTGAAATAAATCCGAATGAGTATCAAGCTAATTTCCTGTATATTGATATAATAAATAATATTCAGAAATTGATATGAATAGATTATTTTGTAAGCAACGATGTGGATAGTCTCATTAACATAATATTGAATGACAGCAGTGAGTCACAAACAATATATGTTGTTTCTATTTTGTATGAATTTCAAAAAATGATAATCTGTTGTATGATATTCAAAGTCAGGTCAGTGATGCTTCCTGGGAAAGAGGGGTCGGTAATTGAGAACAGGGCACAAGAGGAAACTTCTGAGGCACAGATACTGTTTTATTTCTTGACTAATGCTGTGATTATGCTGATAAGATTATTTTGAATAACTCATCGAGCTATAATTTGTCTACTTTTTGTATGCATATTATAATTAAATAATTTTAAATAAGCACAACTGCATTGCACACTAGAGATAAAGATTTAGATTGACAATAACATTCTCACTTCAGCAATCTTATATCTTAAAAAATGCTTCAAAATTCTGATGGGCAAAAAAACCTCTAGAATTTCCTAGAATTCTATCTAGGAAATGAAAGATATATTTATTTTTGTGATAAACTCATTATATTCATCTTTTATACACTATTCCTAAAAGAATTCAGGAGAAATACAAACGCCTGAGGAAACAATAGAACTAACCCAGGAGAACAATAAAAAGAAATAAGAAGACAGCTGTACTTATGGCCTCAAAGCATTTTATGTCATCCAACAAGTAGTATGATAAAGTGGATGCTTTTTGGAATGTGATAAATACAAATTCTTTCTGACAACAAGAAAAAAATAAACAAATACAATGAAATTCTCCAGGAAATTTACAAAGTTGTATAAAAAAATCATGTTACACATTTGAAGAAAAACAAAATGTACCTTATCTTGAACAAGTGATGGAATGTAATAGAATACATTTGGCATTGACATTTGAAATATTCTCTCCTTCAAGTGACTCAGCCTAAAGGACACACTACCTCTTTGTGAGTTAAAGCACAACAATTGATTACTGCATAATCATTGCAGTATTAATACTGTTTATCAGTTCATAATTTTCAGAACCAAACTATGGATGCAAAACTTTATTAAAATAGAGGTCAGACTATAAATGCTATACAATGTAACATTGTTTTTTTATTATTATTATACTTTAAGTTTTAGGGTACATGTGCGCATTGTGCAGGTTAGTTACACACGTATACATGTGCCATGCTGGTGTGCTGCACCCACTAACTCCTCATCTAGCATTAGGTATATCTCCCAATGCTATCCCTCCCCCCTCCCCCCACCCCACCACAGTCCCCAGAGTGTGATGTTCCCCTTCCTGTGTCCATGTGATCTCATTGTTCAATTTCCACCTATGAGTGAGCAGATGCGGTGTTTGGTTTTTTGTTCTTGCGATAGTTTACTGAGAATGATGATTTCCAGTTTCATCCATGTCCCTACAAAGGACATGAACTCATCATTTTTTATGGCTGCATAGTATTCCATGGTGTATATGTGCCACATTTTCTTAATCCAGTCTATCATTGTTGGACATTTGGGTTGGTTCCAAGTCTTTGCTATTGTGAATAATGCCGCAATAAACATACGTGTGCATGTGTCTTTATAGCAGCATGATTTATAGTCCTTTGGGTATATACCCAGTAATGGGATGGCTGGGTCAAATGGTATTTCTAGTTCTAGATCCCTGAGGAATCGCCACACTGGCCTCCACAATGGTTGAACTAGTTTACAGTCCCACCAACAGTGTAAAAGTGTTCCTATTTCTCCACATCCTCTCCAGCACCTGTTGTTTCCTGACTTTTTAATGATCGCCATTCTAACTGGTGTGAGACGGTATCTCATTGTGATTTTGATTTGCATTTCTCTGATGGCCAGTGATGGTGAGCATTTTTTCCTGTGTTTTTTGGCTGCATAAATGTCTTCTTTTGAGAAGTGTCTGTTCATGTCCTTCGCCCACTTTTTGATGGGGTTGTTTGTTTTTTCCTTGTAAATTTGTTTGAGTTCATTGTAGATTCTGGATATTAGCCCTTTGTCAGATGAGTGGGTTGTGAAAATTTTCTCCCATTTTGTAGGTTGCCTGTTCACTCTGATGGTAGTTTCTTTTGCTGTGCAGAAGCTCTTGAGTTTAATTAGATCCCATTTGTCAATTTTGGCTTTTGTTGCCATTGCTTTTGGTGTTTTAGACATGAAGTCCTCGCCCATGCCTATGTCCTGAATGGTAATGCCTAGGTTTTCTTCTAGGGTTTTTATGGTTTTAGGTCTAATATTTAAGTCTTTAATCCATCTTGAATTGATTTTTGTATAAGGTGTAAGGAAGGGATCCAGTTTCAGCTTTCTACATATGGCTAGCCAGTTTTCCCAGCACCATTTATTAAATAGGGAATCCTTTCCCCACTGCTTGTTTTGCTCAGGTTTGTCAAAGATCAGATAGTTGTAGATATGTGGCGTTATTTCTGAGGGCTCTGTTCTGTTCCACTGATCTAGATCTCTGTTTTGGTACCAGTACCATGCTGTTTTGGTTACTGTAGCCTTGTAGTATAGTTTGAAGTCAGGTAGTGTGATGCCTCCAGCTTTGTTCTTTTGGCTTAGGATTGCCTTGGCGATGCGGGCTCTTTTTTGGTTCCATATGAACTTTAAAGTAGTTTTTTCCAGTTCTGTGAAGAAAGGCATTGATAGCTTGATGGGGATGGCATTGAATCTGTAAATTACCTTGGGCAGTATGGCCATTTTCACGATATTGATTCTTCCTACCCATGAGCATGGAATGTTCTTCCATTTGTTTGTATCCTTTTATTTCCTTGAGCAGCGGTTTGTAGTTCTCCTTGAAGAGTTCCTTCACATCCCTTGTAAGTTGGATTCCTAGGTATTTTATTTTCTTTGAAGCAATTGTGAATGGGAATTCACTCATGATTTGGCTCTCTGTTTGTCTGTTGTTGGTGTCTAGGAATGCTTGTGATTTTTGCACATTGATTTTGTATCCTGAGACTTTGCTGAAGTTGCTTATCAGCTTAAGGAGATTTTGGGCTGAGACAATGGGGTTTTCTAGATATACAATCATGTCATCTGCAAACAGGGACAATTTGACTTCCTCTTTTCCTAATTGAATACCCTTTATTTCCTTCTCCTGCCTAATTGCCCTGGCCAGTACTTCCAACACTATGTTGAATAGGAGTGGTGAGAGAGGACATCCCTGTCTTGTGCCAGTTTTCAAAGGGAATGCTTCCAGTTTTTGCCCATTCAGTATGATATTGGCTGTGGGTTTGTCATAGATAGCTCTTATTATTTTGAAATATGTCCCATCAATACCTAATTTATTGAGAGTTTTTAGCATGAAGGGTTGTTGAATTTTGTCAAAGGCCTTTTCTGCATCTATTGAGATAATCATGTGGTTTTTGTCTTTGGCTCTGTTTATATGCTGGATTACATTTATTGATTTGCGTATATTGAACCAGCCTTGAATCCCAGGGATGAAGCCCACTTGATCGTGGTGGATAAGCTTTTTGATGTGCTGCTGGATTCGGTCTGCCAGTATTTTATTGAGGATTTTTGCATGAATGTTCATCAAGGATATTGGTCTAAAATTCTCTTTTTTGGTTGTGTCTCTGCCCGGCTTTGGTATCAGGATGATGCTGGCCTCATAAAATGAGTTAGGGAGGATTCCCTCTTTTTCTATTGATTGGAATAGTTTCAGAAGGAATGGTACCAGTTCCTCCTTGTACCTCTGGTAGAATTCGGCTGTGAATCCATCTGGTCCTGGACTCTTTTTGGTTGGTAAGCTATTGATTATTGCCACAATTTCAGCTCCTGTTATTGGTCTATTCAGAGATTCAACTTCTTCCTGGTTTAGTCTTGGGAGAGTGTATGTGTCGAGGAATGTATCCATTTCTTCTAGATTTTCTAGTTTATTTGCGTAGAGGTGTTTGTAGTATTCTCTGATGGTAGTTTGTATTTCTGTGGGATCGGTGGTGATATCCCCTTTATCATTTTTTATTGCGTCTATTTGATTCTTCTCTCTTTTTTTCTTTATTAGTCTTGCTAGCGGTCTATCAATTTTGTTGATCCTTTCAAAAAACCAGCTCCTGGATTCATTAATTTTTGAAGGGTTTTTTGTGTCTCTATTTCCTTCAGTTCTGCTCTGATTTTAGTTATTTCTTGCCTTCTGCTAGCTTTTGAATGTGCTTGCTCTTGCTTTTCTAGTTCTTTGAATTGTGATGTTAGGGTGTCAATTTTGGATCTTTCCTGCTTTGTCTTGTGGGCATTTAGTGCTATAAATTTCCCTCTACACACTGCTTTGAATGCGTCCCAGAGATTCTGGTATGCTGTGTCTTTGTTCTCGTTGGTTTCAAAGAACATCTTTATTTCTGCCTTCATTTCATTATGTACCCAGTAGTCATTCAGGAGCAGGTTGTTCAGTTTCCATGTAGTTGAGCGGTTTTGAGTGAGTTTCTTAATCCTGAGTTGTAGTTTGATTGCACTGTGGTCTGAGAGATAGTTTGTTATAATTTCTGTTCTTTTACATTTGCTGAGGAGAGCTTTACTTCCAACTATGTGGTCAATTTTGGAATAGGTGTGGTGTGGTGCTGAAAAAAATGTATATTCTGTTGATTTGGGGTGGAGAGTTCTGTAGATGTCTATTAGGTCCGCTTGGTGCAGAGCTGAGTTCAATTCCTGGGTATCCTTGTTGACTTTCTGTCTCCTTGATCTGTCTAATGTTGACAGTGGGGTGTTAAAGTCTCCCATTATTAATGTGTGGGAGTCTAAGTCTCTTTGTAGGTCACTCAGGACTTGCTTTATGAATCTGGGTGCTCCTGTATTGGGTGCATATACATTTAGGATAGTTAGCTCTTCTTGTTGAATTGATCCCTTTACCATTATGTAATGGCCTTCTTTGTCTCTTTTGATCTTTATTGGTTTAAAGGCTGTTTTATCAGAGACTAGGATTGCAACCCCTGCCTTTTTTTGTTTTCCATTTGCTTGGTAGATCTTCCTCCATCCTTTTATTTTGAGCCTATGTGTGTCTCTGCACGTGAGATGGGTTTCCTGAATACAGCACACTGATGGGTCTTGACTCTTTATCCAATTTGCCAGTCTGTGTCTTTTAATTGGAGCATTTAGTCCATTTACATTTAAAGTTAATAGTGTTATGTGTGAATTTGATCCTGTCATTATGATGTTAGCTGGTTATTTTGCTCGTTAGTTGTTGGAGTTCCTTCCTAGTCTCCATGGTCTTTACATTTTGGCATGATTTTGCAGCGGCTGGTACCGGTTGTTCCTTTCCATGTTTAGCGCTTCCTTCAGGAGCTCTTTTAGGGCAGGCCTGGTGGTGACAAAATCTCTCAGCATTTGCTTGTCTGTAAAGTATTTTATTTCTCCTTCGCTTATGAAGCTTAGTTTGGCTGGATATGAAATTCTGGGTCAAAAATTCTTTTCTTTAAGAATGTTGAATATTGGCCCCCACTCTCTTCTGGCTTGTAGGGTTTCTGCCGAGAGATCTGCTGTTAGTCTGATAGGGTAACCCGGCCTTTCTCTCTGGCTGCTCTTAACATTTTTTCCTTCATTTCAACTTTGGTGAATCTGACAATTATGTGTCTTGGAGTTGCTCTTCTCGAGGAGTATCTTTGTGGCGTTCTCTGTATTTCCTGAATCTGAACGTTGGCCTGCCTTGCTAGATTGGGGAAATTCTCCTGGATAATATCCTGCAGAGTGTTTTCCAACTTGGTTCCATTCTCCCCATCACTTTCAGGTACACCAGTGAGACGTAGATTTGGTCTTTTCACATAGTCCCATATTTCTTGGAGGCTTTGCTCGTTTCTTTTTATTCTTTTTTCTCTAAACTTTCCTTCTCGCTTCATTTCATTCATTTCATCTTCCATTGCTGATACCCTTTCTTCCAGTTGATCGCATCGGCTCCTGAGGCTTCTGCATTCTTCACGTAGTTCTCGAGCCTTGGTTTTCAGCTCCATCAGCTCCTTTAAGCACTTCTCTGTATTGGTTATTCTAGTTATACATTCTTCTAAATTTTTTTCAAAGTTTTCAACTTCTTTGCCTTTGGTTTGAATGTCCTCCCGTAGCTCAGAGTAATTCGATCGTCTGAAGCCTTCTTCTCTCAGCTCGTCAAAGTCATTCTCCGTCCAGCTTTGTTCTGTTGCTGGTGAGGAGCTGCGTTCCTTTGGAGGAGGAGAGGCGCTCTGCTTTTTAGAGTTTCCAGTTTTTCTGTTCTGTTTTTTCCCCATCTTTGTGGTTTTATCTACTTTTGTTCTTTGATGATGGTGATGTACAGATGGGTTTTTGACGTGGATGTCCTTTCTGTTTGTTAGTTTTCCTTCTAACAGACAGGACCCTCAGCTGCAGGTCTGTTGGAGTACCCTGCAGTGTGAGGTGTCAGTGTGCCCCTGCTGGAGGGTGCCTCCCAGTTAGGCTGCTCGGGGGTCAGGGGTCAGGGACCCACTTGAGGAGGCAGTCTGCCCGTTCTCAGATCTCCAGCTGCGTACTGGGAGAACCACTGCTCTCTTCAAAGCTGTCAGACAGGGACATTTAAGTCTGCAGAGGTTACTGCTGTCTTTTTGTTTGTCTGTGCCCTGCCCCCAGAGGTGGAGCCTACAGAGGCAGGCAGGCCTCCTTGAGCTGTGGTGGGCTCCACCCAGTTGGAGCTGCTTTGTTTACCTAAGCAAGCCTGGGCAATGGTGGGCGCCCCTCCCCCAGCCTCGCTGCCACCTTGCAGTTTGATCTCAGACTGCTGTGCTAGCAATCAGTGAGACTCCATGGGGTAGGACCCTCCGAGCCAGGTGCGGGATGTAATCTCGTGGTGCGCCATTTTTTAAGCCCGTCGGAAAAGTGCAATATTCGGGTGGGAGTGACCCGATTTTCCAGGTGCCGTCCGTCACCCCTTTCTTTGATTAGGAAAAGGAACTCCCTGACCCCTTGCGCTTCCCCGAGTGAGGCAATACCTCGCCCTGCTTCGGCTCGCGCACGGTGTGCGCACCCACTGACCTGCGCCCACTGTCTGGCACTCCCTAGTGAGATGAACCCGGTACCTCAGATGGAAATGCAGAAATCACCCGTCTTCTGCGTCGCTCAGGCTGGGAGCTGTAGACTGGAGCTGTTCCTATTCGGCCATCTTGGCTCAATGTAACATTGTTAAAGCCATACAAAGCTTGGAAAGTTCTGAGAAAGTCGTAGTGGTAGAGGCTGTGAAAGCCAGGTTAAGGATTTCACAACATTAAATACTTCATCTCATATAGCAAGGCATCAAGAGCTGCAGCTTAAAGCTGATGGGTTTAAAATAGAGATCTTAGTACATGATATAAAATCTTTACAAATTTAATTTAAAAATTAAGAGGAACAAGGTAGGAAAGGTATAGAGAAAATATGCTACATGGTCCTTGTGTATTGAGCCTCACCAGATACTGCTTAGTATTGATAAATCCAGACATAAAGGCAGGATTTTACTTAGTGTTACCTCTAAAAGACGAAACACAGAACCAGTCGAAAATTCTTGTCTATTAAGACAGGGTATGGAGGGGTGAGAGAATGTGAAAGATATGGGAAAAAGTCTTGTTTTTTTTTGAGACAAGGTCTCGCTCTGTTGCCCAGGCTGGAATTCAGTGGTGTGATCACGGCTCATTGCAGCCTTGACCTCCTGGGCTCAAGTGATCCTCCCACCTCTATCTCCTAAGTAGCTGGGACTAAAGGCATGTACCACCACATTCGACTACTTTTTAAACATTTTTTTTTTTTTCTCGCAGAGACAGAGTCTTATTATATTGCCTAGACTGGTATAAAACTCTTGGGCTCCAGTGATCCTCCCACTTATGTCTCCCAAAGTGTTAGGATTACAGGTCTTAGCCACCATGTCCAGTCCTGAGAAAAGTCGTCTCATTTTGTACCTCTTTGTTTTCTGATGTTTTATTTCTATGTGATTATATTACATCTGTTAAAATAACAACTAATGAAAGTGCTCAATTAAGATAACTGTTACATTATCTAGAAGAAGCAGAAATATTTAAATAACCCATATACCATGCTCATGTTTAGAAATTCCATGCTAAAGACCTAATTTTGCTACCACTGTGAAATGTCCCTCATTTTGTTTTATGTGGTAAATTGCAAAATTAGCCACATTTTGCAGCTTTTACCATATGGAGGTGGATTTTTTTCCCATCCCCTAAAATCTGGCTGGTATTGTGACTTGCTTTGACCAATGGAATGGTAACAAATTTGATGCAAGAGGGTTGGAAATTACTTACAAATTGAGGTTTCCCTCTCTTGCTGCTCTTGAACTTGAGACTTCTATGTGAAGAAATCTGGGCAGGGTGTCTGAAGGATGATAAGCACATGGTCCCCTAGAGCAGGCCAAACCCCAGGAAATGAGTGGAGGCTATGCAAGATTATTCAGCTGTCAGCTGACCTGTGAACTCATCACAAACTCCTGTGTGATCCAGTCCAAGATCACTTTAATAATCTCCGATAAAATAACTGTCTAGTCATCCTACAAAATTGTAGGCTAAGCAGGCAAGCAGTCATTGTTTTATGTTTTGCAGTGGTTCTTTGGAGTAGAAGCTAATTGATAAATTTCTTTTAAAATAGGGTCATTTTGACTATTAACATCTCATAAGAAGATTGTAGATAGTAACAAGATCATATTAAAATAGATTCTTGAGAGATGACTAAATAAAAGGTCATATATCTCCTACCTTCATGACATTGGCTAGGCAAAGTTTGACATAATACCAAGCATCAAAAGAGAGATATATTAGACTTCATCAAAATTAAATACTTTTGTGTTTCAAAGGATACTGTCATAAATAAACCTATCTTAAAATGAAAGGTGAGTTTTTCTGGACACAACATTTATGTGACATTCTTCATTGTTCCACGTTTTGTGATATAAATGTTCATGCTAAAAATACTTGTACCTATTTAGATTCATCTAAATCTGCCCTGGTTATGTTGTGCAATGCTTTGTACATCAAACCAGCTTTGAGATACTGCCAGAACTGAAAAAGACTCCCGCATAATTGAACTAGGATTAAATATTAGGTTTTGTCAACTGTAAAATTCACAAGGGAGTATTAGTTAGAACATTCAGTTCTTTAACTAACAGAGACAAGGATTTGCTAAGCAATATTCGAGTAAGTCAATAGTTATTTCCTAGAACGTTTGCATCTTCAGAGATAGTAAGAATTAGTTTCCATTAGGAATTAATCTAAAAGATCTTTTAAAGATTAGGATTGAGGCATTATATATGTTTTATTTTAAAGAATTATCAGGCTATAGAAATCTCTAAAGGAAAATCTTAACAATCTAGATTTACTGCAGTCAAACATCTAGATTAGGTGCTTCAAAGTTCTAACAGTCAGTTCAAGGGTAAAAAATTACGGCAAAGTGCCAAAACAACTCAATGAGGGAGAGAACAGTCTTTTCAATAAATGGTGTTTGAACAAATGGATTTCCACAATACAAAAAATGAATTAGGACCTCTCCCTCACACCATAAGCAAAGGATTAATTCAAAATAGATTATAGATGTAAATGTAACAGCTAAAACTGCAAAACTTTTAGAAAAAAATATAGGAATGAACCTTCATGATATTGGCTAGGCAAAGTTTGACATAATACCAAGCACAAGTGCCAGAAGAAAAGAGAGATATATTAGACTTCATCAAAATTAAATACTTTTGTGTTTCAAAGGGTACTATGATAAAAGTAAGAAGACAATCTTCAGAATAGGAGAAAATATGTGCAAATCATATACTGATCAGGTTGTGGTATCCAGAATATAGGAACAATTCTTAAAACACAACAAAAGACAACTCAATTGAAAAATGAGCAAAGACTCGTAATAGACATTTCTCCAATTAAGATGCAAATGGTCAATAAGCACATGAAAAGATGCTCAACATCATTAGCCAGCAAGGAAAGGCAAATCAAAATCATAATACTATAACACTTCATAACCACTAAGATGGCTAAATTTAAAAAGACAGATAATGACAAGTGTTCGTGAGGATGTGGAGAAATGAGAGTCCTTATACATTGTTGTCAGGAATGTAAAATTGCATCGCAGCTTCGAAAAACAATCTGGCGGTTCCTCAAATTGTTAAGCAAAGAGTTACCGGGTGGCCCAGCAATTCCACTCCTACGTATGTACCCCCCAAAAATGAAAGTATAGGTCTACACAAAAGCTCATATATCATGGTCACACTAGCATTATCCATAACAGCCAAAAAGTAGAAACCACCCAAATGTCCATCAACTAATGAAGAGATAAACAAAACGCAGCATATCCATACGATGTAATATTATTTGGTCATAAAAACTGAGGTACCGAAACCTGATATAACATAGACAAACCATGAAAACATACTAAGAAGCCACTCACAAAAGGCCACATATTTTGTAATTTTACTTGTATGATATGCCAAGAATAGGCAAATCCATAGAGATAAAAAACAGTAGTTGCCAGGTGCTATAGGAGAGGGAATGAGGGATGTGGGATTTCTTTTGGGGGTGATGAAAATGTTCTAAAATGAGATTGTGGTGATGGTTGCAGAAATCTATGAATAGACGTAAATCAACTGAGTTGTAAACTGAAATTGAGTGAATTATATAGTATGTGAATTATATCCCAATAAAACTGTTATGTTTTAAAAATTATATCAGATGACTTACTTGACCTCAAGTGAATAAATTACCAAAACCGTAACGTCCTTGACCAAATAAAATTGAATTTGATGGATTTAGGTATTTAAGAGACAGCCAAGGAATCTTTCATTTTCAGTCAAGGATAAAAATCTGGATATAATAAACTCAAATCTGCTAACTCAGGATGAACTTCCTGTTCCTGAATACTTAGAGGAGAAAGTGTTTGGCATTCTATCCTTGGTAAAGAAACAGTTACACTGTTCTAAGTTTGGCTTGTTATATATTTCTTTCTTTCTTTCTTTTTCTTCTTTAAGATGGAGTCTTGCTGTGTCGCCCAGGTTGGAGTGCAATGGCACGATCTCGGCTCACTGAAACCTCGGCCTCCTGGGTTCAAGCAATTTTCCTGCCTCAGCCTCCTGAGTAGCTGAGATTACAGGCGCGCGCCAGCATGCCTGGCTAATTTTTTGTATTTTTAGTAGAGACGGGGTTTCGCCATGCTGGTCAGGCTGATCTCGAACTCCTGACCTTGTGATCCACCCGCCTCGGCCTCCCAAAGTGCTGGGATTACAGGCATGAGTCACTGCGCCCAGCCTATATATTCCATATCTGGGTTGTCCAAGCTATTATTTGGGAAAAGCATCAAGAGAAGTTATGAGGATTTTAAAAATACGAAATATAAATAAAAACAAAATAAAAGTGAGCTTTTTAAAGTACTTTTCCCCAACATACTCATGTGAAAAACACATGCTTATATTTCATCTTTGTTTCTTTCTTCAGCTTGCCCAGGAAACAGGCAAGGTGTGATATTTCAATCATCGATGTTGCTTTAATATTCTAATGACATATTTTTTTTGCTCTAAATTCTGCACAGAGTAATTTCTCAAACAGACACTTTAAGAAGAAATGAGAGAAACTTTATCTTGTTTTACATGAGAAATTCATCAGATGAATTGATAAATAATAAAAATAGTTTATGGGAAGGGGTGACGAGTGGGTTGTAAGGAGAAATAATTGAAATCAAATTACTCATTATTTTTAGTGTTAAATAAGATAATTCAAAAAGTAAAATCAGTGACTCGATTGAGTTCAAATTACAGTTATGTATTTAGGTTAATTTCCAATTTATGCTCATTCATTTTTTTCCTTCCTACATTGTAAACTTCTCAAATCCAAGTAAGAAATAACTAGTTTCTTCCTTAAAGTATCAGTAAAAGTCACACAGTGCTTAATAATAATGACAACAACCACTTGAATTCTGCACTAGAAGAAGCATTCCCATTTAGTCTTCAAAGCATTGTCAGAGATAGAGGTGTCGGATTATTTCACATCACAAATGAAGAAATGGAGCCTCATACAGATCAAATTATTAAATCATTACTGAAAAATTGAATATAGATAGAGGACTTGAATCTAAATCATTTGCTGAGTCATTTATTTAAGAATTTCACTGTCGATTGACCTAATGATGATCCTATACCATGATTGACAGATTTGGCCATGGATCTGCTAACTCACTCAAAACTCTGGGTATCTGTGTACAAACAGGTAAGTCTAAGTTTTCTGGGGGAAACAGAGTGCCTTGAGTGCATTCTAAACACTTCCACTCTTGTGTACAAGTGCGTTTGCTACCCTATTCGTGAACCTAGAGACTTTGCCTCTTGATGGAGCTGAATGTTTTCCTCTAACTTTCATTCTCATGGATGTGTTTCATCCATATTCTCTACCTATGGTCATGCTGTTCCATTTTTAAAAAACTATCTTCCCCTGTATGAACCCAAATCTCTCCATATATGTCATTTTCATTCAGTAACTCTATGTGCAATCTTCAGAGCTATGTATCAAGTCTGTTCTTTTTCTCATGATAAATTTCAAATGTTCAAAGATAGCTTTTACGTGTACTCCTTTAGATAAGTTATTTTCTACACTAAGTAGAATGCTTTTTCAACAAGTTTTGATAAATTGTGCAGTAAATGAATGTATTCATTCCTCTTTCTATGTGATGATATATTGGAAGTAACTATTTTTTATTTCAAAACGTTTTGGGGGAATGGGCAGTGTTTGGTTACATTGATAAGTTCCTTTGTGGTGATTTCTGAGATTTTGGTGCACCCATCACTAGAGCAGTGTACACTGTACCCAATGGGTAGCATTTTATTCCTCACCCTCCTACCACCCTTCCCCCTGAGGTCCCAGAATCCTTATCCCTTTGCATCCTCATAGCTTAGCTCCCACTTATAAGTTAGAAAAAACAATTTTTGGTTTTCCATCCCTGAGTGACTTCACTTATTAGAATAACGGTCTCCAGCTCCATCCAGACTTCTGTGAATGCCATTATACATCACATTTTCTTTATCCATTTGTTGATTCATGGTCATTTGAGCTGCTTCCATATTTTTGTAATTGTGAATTGTGCTGCTATAAACATGCGTGTGCAAGTGTCTTTTTTATATTATGACTTCTTTTCCTTTGGGTAGATACCCAGTAGTGGGATTGCTAGATCAAATGTTAGAGTCTACTTTTAGTTCTTTAAAGAATTTTCATTCATACTGTTCTCCATAGTGGTTGTACTGGTTTACATTCTCACCAGCAGTGTAAAATATTCCCTTTTCACCATATCCACGCCAACATCTATTATTTTTTTGATTTCTTAATTATGGCCATTCTTGCAGGACTAAGATGGTATCACATTGTGGTTTTGATTTGCATTTCTCTGAAAATTAGAGATGTTGAACATTTTTTCATATTTTTTTGGCCATTCATATATCTTCTTTTGAGAATTTTCTATTCATATTCTCAGCTTAGTTTTTGATGGGATTATTTTTTTTTTCTTGCTGATTTGAGTTCCTTGTAGATTCTGAGTATTAGCCCTTTGTTGGATGCAAAGTTTGCAAAGATTTTCTCCCACTCTTGAGTCATCTGTTTACCATGCTGACTATTTCTTTTGCTGTGCAGAAGCTTTTTAGTTTAATTAAGTCCCATTTATTTATTTTTGTTTTTGTTGAATTTACTTTTGGGTTCTTGGTCATGAAGTCTTTGCCTGAGGCAATGTCTAGAAGGGCTTTTTCTGTGTTATCTTCTAGAATGTTTATGGTTTGGGGTCTTAGGTTTAAGTTTTTGATCCACCGTGAGTTGATTCTTGTATAAGGTGAGAGGTGAGGATCCATTTTTATTCTTCTACATGTGGCTTGCCAATTATCCCAGCACCATTTGTTAAATAGGGTATCTTTCCCCACTTTTATGTTTTTGTTTGCTTTGTCAAAGATCAGTTGACTGTAAGTATTTGGCTTGTCTCAATTTCATTCTACGGGGTTTGGGTTGTGTTGACTGTACCACCAGATTCATTTTCCTTACCTGGCTAAGCAGTGGGTTCTTTCTTTCTATCTGTAGGGATGGATGCAATCCAAGCCAGGCCAATTAAAATCAATTCTAGGACTTTTGTTGCAAATATTAAGAAAAATGAATCTTTCTTACTACTGGTAGTGCTAAGAAAAAATGGTGATATATGATTCTAGAGCTCCTAGGAATTAACAACTGCGAAGAGACTGCCCAAGAGTGGAGCTCATACAGAGGAAAGCAGTGCCAAGAAAAGAGGCAGAGATTGAGAACATTACTTTTCATATACAAAAGCTAATATGGTCTTTTTTAAAAGTGTTAAGACCATTTTATTTGCATTTTGTGAATTGTTTCCAAAATGATCTTTTTGAAAATCTATTTTTTATTTTTATTGATATATCATAGTTGCACATATTTTGGGGGTATATATAATATTTTGATACATGTATACAATATGTAATGGTTAAATTAGGTAATTGGATTATCCATCATCTCTAACATTTATCACATTTATCTTTTCTTTGTGTTGGGAACATTACAGTTCTCCTAGCTATTTTGAAATATACAGTAATTATTTTTAAACTATAATTTTACTAGTCTGCTATAAAATGCTAGAATTTATTTCTTCTAACTATATTTTTTTACCCATTTACCAACTTCTATTCATGTCCTCCTCCCCACTTCCTTTCCCAGCCTCCAGTAACCACCATTCTATTCACTGTCTCCATGAGAGCCACTTTTTAGCTTCCAGTTGTGAGTAAAAACATGTGATAATTGTCTTTCTGTGGCTGGCTTATTTCCCTTAACATAATGAACTCCAGTTAAATTCATGTTACTGCAAATGACAGGATTTCATTAATTTTATGGCTGAATACTATTCCATTATGTATATATACTATATATGTATGTATACATTCATGTTACTGCAAATGACAGGATTTCATTTTTCAATGGCTGAATACTATTCCATTGTGTATATATACATTTATCCATTGATGGACACCTGGATTGCTTCCAAGTCTTGGCTATTGTGAATAGTGTTGTTATAAACTTAGGAGCACAGATATCTCTTTAATATACTGATTTCTTTTCCTTAGGATATGTATCCATCAGTGGTATTGCTGGATTATATAGTAGTTCTATTTTTAGCTTTTTGAGGAACTTCCATACTGTTTTCCATAATGGCTGTACTACTTTACATTCTCAACAACAGCATATGAGTGTTCCCCTTTTTCTGCATTGTCACTAGCATTTGTTATTTTTGTCTTTTTGGTAATAGCCACTGTCATTAGGGTGAGATAATATCTTATTCGGGTTTTGATTTGCATTTCCCTAATGGTTAGTGGTGTTGAGCAGTTTTTCATATACCTGTTGACCAGTTGTATGTCTTGTTTTGAACAATGTCTATTCAGATATTTTGACCATTTTTAAAATGGGTTATTTGTTTATTTCCTGTTGAGTTGTTTGAGTTCCTTATATATTCTGGTTATGAATCTCTTATTGGATAAGTAGTTTGCACATATTTTCTCCCATTTTTTTTACATTGTCTCTTCACTTTGTTAATTGTTACCTTTGCTGTGTGAAAGCTTTTTAACTTGAGGTAATCTCATTTTTGTTTTTGTTGACAGTGCTTTTGAGGTCTTATCCAAAAAAATCTTTGCCCAGACCAAAGTCCTGAAGCATTTCCCAAATGTTTTTAGTAGTTTCATAATTTCAGATTTTATATTTAAGTCTTTAATCCATTTTGAGTTGATTTTCGTATATGGTGAAAGATGGAAATCTAGATTCTCCTGCATTTGGATATCCAGTTCCTAGCACCATTTAACTATCGCAAGGACAAAAAACCAAACATCGCATAGTCTCACTCAGAGGTGGGAATTGAACAGTGAGAACACTTGGGCACAGGAAGGGGGGGACATCACTCACCGGGGCCTGTTGTGGGGTGGGGGGAGGGGGGAGGGATAGCATTAGAAGATATACCTAATGTAAATGACGAGCTAATGGGTGCAGTGCACCAAAATGGCACATGCATACGTACGTAACAAACCTGCACGTTGTGCACATGTATCCTAGAACTTAAAGTATAATTAAAAGAAAAAGAGAGACTTTCCTTTTCCCAGTGTACATTCTTGGCACCTTTGTCTAAATGAGTTGGCAGTAAATTTTTGGATTTGTTTCTGGGTTATGTTTTGTTCCACTGTTCTATGTATTTGTTTTTTCTACCAGTACCATGCTGTTTTGGCTACTATAGCTTTGTAGTATAATTTAAAACCAGATATTGTGATGTCTTTAGCTTTGTTCTTTTTTCTAAGGATTTATTTAGCTATTCTGGGTCTTTTGTTGTTCCATATGAATTTTAGAATTGTATTTTCTATTCCTGTGAAGAATGCCATTGTTGTTTTCATAGAGATTGCATTTTAACAATATTAAATCTTCCAATCCATGCACATCTTTTCGTTTTATTTTGTGATCTATTCAATTTCTTTCATCTATGTTTTCTAGTTTTCCTTGTAGATATCTTTCACTTTTTTGGTTACATTTTTCCTAGATATTTTTATAGCTATTTTAAATGAGATTGCTTTCTTGATTTCTTTTTCAGATTGATCATTTTTAATGTATAGAGATGCTACTGCTATTTGTATGTTCATTTTGTATCCTGCAACTTTACTAAATTTATCAATTGAGTGTTTTGGTGGAGGCTTTAGTTTTTTTCTAAATATAAGATTATGTCATCTACAAACAAGAATAATTTTACTTCTTCCTTTTCCATTTTATTTATTTCTCTTACCAAATTGCTCTGGCTAGGACTCCTAGTACTATGTTATAATAAAAGTGATGAAAGTGGTCATCCTTTTCTTATTCCAGATCTTAATGGAAAGGGTCCTGTTTTTCCCCATTCAGTATGAGAATAGCTGTGGGCTTGTCATATATGGCCTTTTTTGTGTTGGTGTATGTTCCTTATGTACCCAGTTGTTGATGGTTTTTTATCATGAAGGGATATTGAATTTTATCAAATGCTTTTTCAGCATCTACTAAAATGATCATATAACTTTTGTCCTTGATTCTGTTTATGTGGTGTATCATATTTATTGATTTGTATATGTTGAGCCATCCCTGTAGCCTTGGAATGAATCCCATTTGATCATGATGAATGATGTTTTCATGTGTTGTTGAATTTGGTTTGCTAGTATTTCGTTAAGAATGATAAATCTATATTCATCAGGAATATTGGCCTGTAGTTTTTCTTTTCTTGTATCTTTGTCTGATTTTGGTATCAAGGTAATACTGACCTCATAGATAGAGTTTGCAGATATTCCTTCCTCTTTAATTTTTAAAAATAGTTTGAGTCAAATTTGTATTAGTTCTTCTATAGATGTTTGGTAGAATTCATCGGTGAAGCCATTAGGTCCTGGGCTTTTCTTTGATGGGAGAGGATTACTGCTTCAATTTTATTTCTCATTAATGTTCTGTTCAGGTTTTCAGTTTGTGGTTCAGTCTTGGTAGGTTGTATGTATCCATGAATTTACCCATTTTTGCTAGGTCTTTCTGTTTGTTGGCATATAGTTGCTCATAATAGTCTCTAATGATTTTTCCTTCTTGTGGTATCAGTTGTAATGTTTCTTTTTTCATCTCTGATTTTCTTTAGTCTTCTCTGTTTTTTCGTAGTCTAGCTAAAGGTTAGTTGATTTTGTTTATCTTTTCAAAAAGCCATTTTTTTGTTTTGTTGATCTTTTATGTATTTTTTAATCTCAATTTTATTTCTGCTCTGATCTCTGTTTTTTATTTTTCTACTAATTTTGAGTTTGATTTGTGCTTATTTTTCTAGTTCCTTTAGATTGACAGGTTATTTTGGAGTCTTTCTTCTTTTTGATATGGGTATTTATTGTTATATACTTTCCTTTTAGTACGGCTTTTGATGTATTCCGTAAGTTCTGGTATGTTGTGCTTCCATTTTTATTTGTGTCAAGAAATTTTTAAATTTTCTTCTTAATTTCTTCATGGCCCATTAGCCACTCAGGAGCATGTTTTTAATTTCCATGTATTTGTACAGTTTCTAAAATTCTTCTTGTTATTGATTTGTAGTTTTATTTCATTGTGGTCAGAAAAGATATCTGATATGATTTTTACTTTTTTGAATTTGTTGTAATTTGTTTTGTGCCATAACATATAGTCTATCCTGGAGAATGTTCCATGTGCTGATGAAAATAGTTTGTTTTCAGTAGCGGTTGGATAAAATGTTCTGTAAATGTCTGTTAGGTCCATTTGGTCTAGAATATAGTTTAACTATTGTTTCTTTGTTGATTTTCTGCCTGGATAATCTGTCCATTGCCAAAAATGGGGTGTTGAAGTCCCATGCTATAATTGTGTTGCAATCTACTTTCTGCTTTAGATTTATTAATATTTGATTTATATGTTTGGGTGCTCCATATAAATTTACTATTGTTATATCCTCTTGCTAAATTGACCCCTTTCTTGTTATATAATGACCTTCTTTGTCTCTTTTTACAGTTTTTGACTTAAATCTATCTTATCCAAGTATAGCTAGTCCCGTTCTTTTGTTGGTTTCTGTTTGTATGAAATATCTTCTGCATCCCTTCACTTTCAGTCCATTTGTGTCCTTATAGGTGAAGTGGGTTTCTTGTAAGGAGCATTTAGTTAGTTCTTGTTTTTTTAATCCATTCAACCAGCCATTCTGTCTTTTAATTGGAGAAGTTAGTTCATTTACATTCCTTGTTATTATTGATAAGTAAGACATTACTACTGCCACTTGGTTACTTGTTTTCTAGCTGTTGCGTAACACCTGCCTTCCTTTTTACCTTTCTTACTATCTTCCTTTGTGGTTAAGTGATTTTCTCTTAGTATGTTTTAATTCATTGCTTTATATAGATTCTTCACCATCTTGGTCATTATTATGAACACTTTGGCTATGATAATGTAAGAGAAGCATGCCTCCAACTAATACTCACATTATTAACATGGTGATTATTATGTGAATAGAAAAGTGGGCATTTAATTGGAGGATAAAATTGAATAAGTGTTTTAGAGGTAGTCTTTGAATGTTGATTGCCTTGCTAAGACTTTAGACTTTACTTTATACAAAAAGACACCATTAAAGTGGTTTTTGTTGCTGTTGTTTAGGTTTTTTTTTTTTTTTTTTTATTTAAGAGGAGACTGATGTTATGCAAGCTGTGTTCCTGTGCTTACTGTGGTTAAACTAAAAACCTCTAGGGGCAAAGGAAGGTTATATTTAAAAACATAGGGCTTGAATAGGAAGAGAAGTTACTCAGGCAATGAAGCAGAAAAGCAGAGAAAATATGAACCTGGTCTCCAGCACTTTAAAGGAAGAAATAATAAATGTGTTGGTAAAAGATTCAAAATTTTGCAACTGATGGATCATGGGAATAAGCAAATAAGATATGTGGTTATGAGCCAGAATGTTTTTCATTTTTTTTTCCTTTGTATTATTCTACTCACAGGTATTCTCTAAAATTTACAAGTAAGTGAAAAAAAGCTTAGTTGAATTTAAGGAAACTGTAGAGTCCATTCTCATAACTTTTTTTCACTGAATTATTTTTCAGGACACCATTGTGAAAGGAAATTTATATTGTGCATTATATCTATGCTTTGATTATTAGTTATATTTATGAGTAAACTGCAAGTTTTAATTTTATTGTATTATATTTTAATTTTATTTTGGTCCAATGTTATGATTAATTTTCTTCTAGAAACGATTTCTATTTAAAAAACACCCAAAAGGAGGGGCCATCCAACAATTACCATTTTTTTATGTGCATGAATTTCCTGGGTCAGGATTTTAAACAAGAATGGCTTTTCTATATTTCATGATGTCTGAGGCCTCACCTGAGAAGATTATCGCTGTGATGACTTGAATTTCTTGGGGGCTGGCATTTTCCGGGAGTTTCTCAAGTTTAGCCAAGGAAGACTTGAGGCTTAGGGTGGCGTAACTTGAAGGCTGAGCTCAGCCAGGACTGTCAGCTTGAGCACTTACATGTGACCTCTCCAAATGGCTTGCAATTCCTCACAACATGGCATCTGGAGTCTGGGTTTGTAGCATGAAGGTGTTTTAACATGAAGGGTTTTTAATATGAAGCATGGTAAATGTTATTAACAGACTTTTCTGCATCTATGGATTTGTGTGTGTTGAACCAAACTTGCATCCCAGGGATAAAACCTACTTGAGTGTGTTGGATTAGATTTTTAATGTGGTGCTGGATTGGGTTTGCTAGTATTTTGTTGAGTATTTTTGCATCTATTTTCCTCAAGGATATTGGCCTGAAGTTTTCTTTTTTTGTTGTTGTGTCTCTGCCAGGTTTCAATATCAGAATGATGTTGGCCTCATAGAATGAGTTAGGTAGGAGTCCCTACTCTTCAATTCCTTGGAATACTTTCAGCAGGAATTGTATCAGGTCTTCTTTATACATCTGATAGAATTCAGCTGTGAATCTGTCTTGTCCTAGGATGTTTCTGATTGGTAGTGTTTTCATTACTGAATCAGCTTTGGAACTCATTAATGGTGTGTTCAGGGTTTCAGTTTCTTCCTGGTTAAATCTTGCGAGGTTGTATGTTTCCAGGAAATTACAAATTTCTTGCGGGTTTTCTAGTTTGTGTGCATAGAAATGTTCATAACAGTCTCTGATGGTGTTTTGTGTTTCTGTGGGTTAGGTGGTAATGTCCCCTTTGTAATTTCTGTTTGTGTTTATTTGCATCTTCTCTCTTCCTTCTTTATTAGTCAAGCTAGCGGTCTCTCAATTTTATTTATTCTTTCAAAAAATCAACTTATAGGTTTGTTGATCTTTTGTATGGTTTTTCATTTCACATCTCAGTTTCATTCAGTTCAGCTCTGATTTGGGGTATTTCTTATCTTCTGCTAGTTTTAGGGTTGGTTTATTCTAGTTTTTCTAGTTCCTCAAGATGGGATGTTAAGTTGTTAATTTCAGATTATCCTAACTTTTTGATGTGGATAAACTTTCCTCTTAGCCCTGCTTTAGCGATGTCCCAGAAAGTCTGGTATGTAGTTTCTTTATTCTCATTAGCTTCAAAGAATTTCTTGATTTCTGCCTTAATTTTTTTGTTTACCCAGAAGTCATTCAGGAGCAGGTTGTTTAATTTTCATATAATTGTATGGTTTTAAATGATCTTTTTAGTACTGATTTCTAATTTTATTGTGCTGTGGTCTGAGAGTGTGGTTGGTATAATTTTGTTTTTCTTTTCTGATAATTGTCTTATGGCTGTGGCCAATTTTAGAGTATGTGCCATATCCAGATGAGAAGAAAGTATAGTTTGTTGTTTTAGGTAGAGAGTTCTGTAGATGTCTGTTAGATTCATTTGGTCAAGTTCAAGTTCAGATCTGGAATATCTTTGTTTTCTGCCTCAACAATCTAATACTGTCAGTGATGTGTAAAAGTCTCTCACTATTATTGTGTAGTTATCTAAGTCTATTAATAGGTCTCTAAGAACTATTTTATGAATCTGGGTGTTCCTGTGTTGGATGCATATGTATCAAGATAGTTAAGTTTTCTTGTTGAATTAAACCCATTACTATTATGTAATGCCCTTCTTCATCTTTTATTTTTTATCATCATTTGTTTAAAGTCTGCTTTTTTCTGAAAGTAGAATAGCAACCTTTGCTTTTTTCTCTATTCCATTTGCTTGATAGATTTTTCTCCATTCCTTTGCTTCGAGCCTATGATTGTCTCTTGAGCATGTGAGGAGGGTCTCTTGCAGACAGCATATAGTTTGGTTTTTCTTTATCCAGCTTACCACTGTATTCCTTTTAATTGGGGGCATTTAGCCCATTTACATTTAAGGTTAATATTTATATGTGTGGATTTGATTCTGTCATCATGTTGTCAGCTGTTTATTATGCAAATGTGATCATGTATTTGCTTTATAGTGCCAATGGTCTAAGTACTCAAGTGTGTTTTGTAGTAGCCAGTAACAGTCTTACATTTATATATTTAGCACTCCTTTAAGGACCTTTTGTAAGGCAGGCCTGGTGGTTACAAATTCCCTCAGCATTTGCTTGTCTGAAGAGGATCTTATTTCTTCTTTGATTTTGAAGCTTCAGTTGGTTGGATATAAAATTTTTGGTTGGAGTTTCTTTTCTTTACATATGCTAAATATAGGCCCCCAATTTCTTTTGGGTTGGAGGGTTTTTGTTGAAAGGCCTGCTGTTACCTCAATGGGATTCCCTTTGTAGGTGACCAGCCTCTTCTCTCTAGCTGCCTTTAATATTTTTCATTTCATGCTGACCTTGGAGAATCTGATGAGTATGTGTCTTGAGTATGGTCATCTTGTACAGTATCTCACAGGGGTTTTCTGGATTTCCTGAATTTGAGTGTTGGCCACTGTAGTGAGGTTGGGGAAATTTTTGTGAATGGTATCCTCAAATATGTTTTCCAAGTTGTTTGCTTTCCCACCTTCTCTTTCAGGCATACAGATGTGTCACAGATTTGGTCTCTTTACATAATTCTATGTTTCTCAGTTTTGTTCATTCTTTTTAATTCTTTTTTCCTTATTTTTGACTGACTGAGTTAATTTAGAAAACCAGTCTTCAAGCTCTGAGATTCTTTCCTTAGCTTTATTCTTCTGCTAATATTTGTGGCTGTGTTGTGACATTCTTGTAGTATACAGTTTTCAGCTGTATCAGATCGGTTTAGTTCTTTCTTAAAATAACCATTTCATCTTTCAGCTCCCATATTGTTTTGTTGTATTCCTTAGATTCCTTGGATTGGGTTTAACTTTCTCCTGAATCTCGGTGGTTTTCATTCCTATCCATGTTCTGAATTCTATGCCTGTCATTTCAGCCATTTCTAAGAAATTAATGTGGTCATTTGTAGGGAAGAAGACACTCTGCCTTTCTGAGTAGCCAGAGTTCTTGCACTGGTTATTTTTCATCTGTGGGGGCTAATGTTCCCTTAATCTTTAAAATTGCTGTCCTTTGGATGGGGTTTTTGCTTTTATCTTCTTTGATGCACTTGGGGGTTTGATTGTGGTATAAGGTGGATTCAGTTAACTAGCTTTGATTCTGGAAGACATCAGTGGGCCAAAGCTTAGATCTGCACTCCTGGGCTGCATGCTGTAATTCTAGAAGGCCAGTACTAGGTCCCCAGTTTCGTTGTCTGACTCCTCAAGATTAGGAACCTGGTGGGCTGGAGGGGCCAAGGTGTTCCCAGTCTGCTAGACCCAACGCTCCAATGGGAATGCCATCCAAAGTTTTTCATAGGGGCAGTGCCAGTGAGATCCATGGTTGCTTGTGCATGCCAGCAGCCATGACAGTGCAGCAGGGTGCACACACGTCATCTGGAAAGGGGCACTGGTTGGAGCAGGTCATCAGTGGGGATGGGGTATCAACAGGGGTGTTGTGTATGCACTTTCACTGGGGGAGGTGGCGGTGGTGGCTTTTGTGACCATTTAAAAGTAGAATATGTATATTGAAAAATGAGTTTATGTTTTTTAGAAGTTACTTTCATGTAAAACTTTTAATTGCAGGGCAGTTAAAAAAATTCTGTTAATATTTCCTTTAGATTAGCCCGTGTTTTTCCTGATTTCCTTTCTGATCCAATTATTCTACCCTGTCTACTGCCCATTTATCCCTGCAGTAAATACTCTAATAAACTTGAAGGCTGCTTTTCCTTATATAGGGAAAAGGGAAAAAAACAATCCTGTGGGTCCCTGTAATCATTCCCTGTCTGACAATACCTACCTGGTCTCATGTGGATCTAGAGATTTCCAACATTTTTCCTAGAAACTCCCCTATAAAACATTGCTGTCAACTTCCTTTTCTTTTTTCTTCATCAACTTTTGTATTAAAATCTGCGGTACATGTGCAGGATGTGCAGGTTTGTTACATAGGTACATTTGTGCTATGGTGGTTTGCTGCACAGATTAACCCATCACCTAGGTATTAAGCCCATCATCCATTAGCTATTCTTCCTGATGCTGAAACTCTCCCTGCTCCCAGACAGGCCCCAGTGTGTGTGGTTCCTCCCAGTGTGTTCATTTGTTCTCATTGTTCAGCTCCCACTTATAAGTAAGAACATGCAGTATTTGATTTTCTGTTCCTGCATTAGTTTGCTTAGGATAACGGCTTCCAGCTTCATCCATGTCCCTGCAAAGGACATAATCTTGTTCCTTTTTATGGTTGCATAGTTTTCCATGGTATAAATGTACCACATTTTCTCTGTCTAGTTTATCATTGACGGGCATTTGGGTTGATTCCATGTCTCTGCTATTGTAGATAGTGCTGCAATGAACACATGTGTGCATGTATCTTTATAATAGTATGATTTATATTCCTTTGAGTATATACCCAGTAATGGGATTGCTGAGTCAAATGGTATTTCTTCTTCTGGATCTTTGAGGAATCACTGCACTGTCTTCCACAATGGTTGAACTAATTTACATTCCCACCAACAGTGTAAAAGCATTCCTTTTTCTCCACAACCTTGCCAGCAACTGTGGTTTCTTGATTTTTTAGTAATTGCTATTCTGACTGGTGTGAGATGGTATCTCATTGTGGTTTTGATTTGCATTTCTCTAGTGATCAGTAACGTTGAGCTTTTTTCTTATGTTTGTTGGCTGCGTAAATGTCTTCTGATGAGTGTCTGTTCATTTCCTTTGCCCCCTTTTTAATGGGGTTGTTTTTTTCTTGTAAATTTGTTTAAATTCCTTGTAGACTCTGGATATTAGACCTTTGTCAGATGGATAGATTGCAAAAATGTCCTCCCATTCTGTAGATTGTCTGTTCACTCTGCTGATAGTTTCTTTTGCTGTGCAGAAGCTCTTTAGAGTAATTAAAACCTATTTGTCAATGTTTTCTTTTGTTACAATTGCTTTTGGTGTTTTTGTCATGAAATCTTTGCCTGTGCCTATGTCCTTAATGGTATTGCCTAGATTTTCTTCTAGTGTTTTTATAGTTTTGGGTTTTACATTTAAGCCTTTAATCCATCTTGAGTTAATTTTTATAAGGTGTAAGGAAGAAGTCCAGTTTTAATTTCCTGCATATGGCTAGCCACTTGTCCCAGTACCATTTATTAAATAGGGAATCATTTTCCCATTGCTTGTATTTGTCAGGCTTGGTGAAGATCAGATAATTGTAGGTGTGTAGACCTATTTCTGAGTACTCTATTCTGTTTTGCTTGCCTATGTGTTTTTGTACAAGTACCATGCTGTTTTAGTTACTGTAGCCTTGTAGTATAGTTTGAAATCAGGTGTGTGATGCCTCCAGGTTTGTTCTTTTTGCTTAGGATTGTGTTGGCTATATGGGCTCTTTTTGCTTCTGTATGAATTTTAATATACTTTTTTCCTAATTCTGTGAAGGATGTCAATGGTAATTTAATGGGAATAGCATTGAATCTACAAATTGTTTGGGCAGTATGGCCATTTTCATGACATTGATTCTTCCTATCCATGAGAATGGAATGTTTTTTCCATTTGTTTGTGTCCCCTCTCATTTCCTTGAGTAGTGCTTTGTAGTTCTTCTTGAAGAGATCCTTTACTTCCTTTGTTAGCTGTATTCCTAGGTATTTAGAAATGATAAGGAGAATATCACCACTGACCCCACAGAAATACAAATAACCACCAGAGAATACTATAAAAACCTCTATGCACATAAACTAGAAAATCAAGAAGAAATAGATAAATTCCTGGATGCATACACCCTCCCAAGACTGAAACAGGAAGAAATTGAATCCTTAAATAGACCAATAACAAGTTCCAAAATTGAGGCAGTAATAAATAGCCTACCAACAAAAATAAAAGCCCCAAACCAGATGGATTTACAGCTGAATTCTACCAGAAGTACAAAGAGGAGCTGGTACCATTTCTACTGAAAATATTCCAAACAATTGAAAAGGAGAGACTCCTCCCTAACTCATTTTATGAGGCCAGCATCATCCTGATACCAAAACCTGGCAGAGATACAAGAAAAAGAGAAAACTTCATGCCAATATCCTTGATGAACATGGATGCAAAAATCCTCAATAGAATGCTAGTAAACTGAACGCAGTAGCACATCAAAAAGCTTATCCACCACCATCAAGTTGGCTTCATCCCTGGGATGCATGATTGGTTCAACATATGCAGATCAATAAATGTAATTCATCACATAAACAGAACTAAAGACAAAAGCCACATAATTATCTCAGTAGACGCTGAAAATTCAGCATCCCTCCATGTTAAAAACTCTCAATAAACTAGATATTGAAGGAACATACTTCAAAATAATAAGACCTACATATGACAAACCCACAGCCAATATCATATGGAAGGGGCAAAAGCTGGAAGCATTCTCCTTGAAAACCAGCACAAGACAAAGAGGTCCTGTCTCACCATTCCTATTCAACATAGTATTGGAAGCATTCAGCAGAGAAAAAAAGGCAAGAGAAAGAAATAAAGAATATTCAAATAGGAAGAGAGGAAGTAAAATTATCTTTGTTTGCAGATGACATGATTATATATCAAGAAAACCCCATTATCTCAGCCCAAATGCTTACTATGCTGATAAGCAACTTCCACAGAGTCTCAGGATACAAAATCAATGTGCAAAAATTGCTAGCATTTCTATACACCAACAATAAGCAAGGAGAGAGTCAAATGATGAATGAATTTCTATTCGCCATTGCCAACTCCCTTTTCAAAATGGCTGATATTGTGTAGATTCCTGGTTTGGGGTAGTTTAACCTTCTTTTCTGCTTGTACCTAATGTTATCCTAAGGTTTGTATGCTCTGTTCCCCCATCAAAAATAGCTGATAGCTCAGGTGATGGTGAACCAACCCAGAGCCCCAGGAGTTCAGAAAGAGAGAGGAGTGGAGGTCTCAGTAGTAAGTCAAGTTAGGAGGTCCAGGGAAGTGGAAAGTCAGTGCCAGAAATATTCAGTGGCAGAGAAAGCAAAAACAATATGGTCTGAGGGAGACAGGAGCAGGATTTTTGTTCTTGGAGCAATGTGGTGTTTGGGCTGCTACTTTAAGTTGGGTGCCAGACACAGAATTAAAAGATAAGAGAATACAACACAGCAAACAAAGAAACAAACAAAAATTATTTTATTTGACTGGTAGTAAGTGATGGGGCAAGGAGATGGAGAATGTAATAAAATTACTGCAAATAACTTACAATATAGGTACAAATTTGTAGCTGAATAAGGCAAGAACTAAATTTTTATATCTTAAGTATATGAATTTTTAGGATTGCCATAACAAAGTAAAATGAACTTGGTGTTCAGAAAAACAACTGGGTGGCTTAAAACATCAAAAATGTATTCCCTCACACTTCTGAAGATTATAAATCTGAAATCATGGTGTTGACAGAGTTGGTTCCTTTCTGGAGGCTTTTTCCCGGGAAGGTCTGTCCCATGGCTTTCTCCTAGCTTCTGTTGGCTACTGGCAATCCTTGGCATTGCTTGACTTGTAGATGCATCACTCCAATCTCTGCCTTCTTCACATGGCATTCTCCTCTCTGTGCATGTCTGTGTCCAAATTTCCCTTTTATTAGAGTGCCAGTTATTGGATTAGGCCCACCCTAATCTAGTATGTTCTCATCTTAATTAGATTAAATTTGCAAAGACTATTCCAAATAAGGTCACATATACAGGTACTGGGGGTTAGGACTCGAACATATCTTTATTGAGGATACAACTCAAACCATAATACCAAGATACAGATGTGTAGAAAAGACATGCGAATACTTTTCTCAGATTCTTTCAAGTCTTCCCATCTAGAATCATGGTTGACCTTAATATGTAGAGCCCAAAAACCCCACCCATGAAATCTAGCTCTAAAAGTTAGTGGGGCAGGGCGCGGTGGCTCATGCCTGCAATCCCAGCACCTTGGGAGGCTGAGGTGGGCAGATAACTTGAGGTCAAGAGTTCAAGGCTACCATGGTGAAACCCCATCTCTACTAAATATACATAAATTAGCTGGTCATGGTGGCACATGCCTGTAGTCCCAGCTACTTGGGAGGCTGAGGTGGGAGAATTGCTTGAACCTGGGAGACAATGAGCCAAGATCGTGCCTTTGCACTCCACCCTGGGTGACAGAGCAAGACTCTATCCAACCACACCCCCGCCCCCGCCTCCAAAAACAAAACAAAACAAAACAACAAAAATAAAAGTAGTGGAAAAAGAGTAGAAAGGACCCAGCAAATGGTGAGAAAGCCCACAGAGAATACTAGAAACTTGGGATGAGCAGAATATACAAGTGAAGAATGAAAAACCCCAAACGAAAATCTGTGGTAACAACTTGTGTGTCTGTGGTACATTCCATGGTTGTCCTCAATTATTACCCTTCCTTGCATCCACACCTTTGCTATAGTTTCATGAGAAGAGTGTATTTCCCAGCCTCTTGACTTTGACTGTGAGACTTGCATAAGTCAGTGGAGTGGAGATGAGGTGATAGGGTGTCAATTCCAAATCACACAAGACCTAAAGCATTTCTGATTCCCTCTTACGTCTCTGCTATTGCCATAAAAACAAGTTTGCTGGTGCGAGAATAAAGAAACACATAGAGCAGAATTGTGTCAGCCTCTCAACAGGACTGGAGTGAGGAGCATAGCCATCCTGGTGCAGTAGGCTGTAGCAGAGTCATTCATCACTGAGGATTCTCCAGGGACACCTGGGAGAAAAAAATGACTCTTTTCTTAAGACACCAAGTTTAAGGAAGCTTTGTTATATAACATCATGGCAAGAACTGATATAGCAGTCATAGCATGAAACTTCAGAAGTCTTAACTTCAGTTATCTAGAATGCTTACAATTTTTTTAAAAGATTAAAATAAATTAGACAATCTAGTACTTATACAAGAAGGTACACATGTGGCAAATCAAGGGTTAATATTTCACACAACTGCAAGAGAATGTTAATATTAAGGGATAAAACTCTGGGGAAGAAGGAAAATCAGTAGGGCATGTCCAGTTGGAAAAAGTGCTGAAAATTAAAATGAAGAAAAAGAAACTGAAGGTTTTAAAGATAGCTGTTTTAGTCTGCTTGGTCTGCTATAACAAAATGCTGTACACTGGAGGGCTGCTTAAGCAATATAAATTTATTTCCTACAGACCTGAAGGCTAGAAAGTCCAAGGTCAAGGTTCTAATAGGGTTCAGTTTCTGGAGAGCGCTCTCTTCCCAGCTTGCCAACGGCTGCCTTTTCACTGTGTCCTCACATGGCAGAGAGAGAAGGAGATCTCTGGTACTTCTTTCTCTTTAATAAGAATATCAGTTCTATCAGGTCAGGTTTTTAGCCTTATGGCCTCATTTCATTTTAATCATCTTCTTAAAGACCCTGTGTCCAATACAGTCACATGGCTGATTAGGGCTTTATCTTAGACTGTTTTCTGTTGCTTATAATAGAATATCTGAAACTAGGTAATTTATATTAAAAAAAATTCTTACAGTTCTGGAAGCTAGGAAGTCCAAGGTTGAGAGGCTGAATCTGGTGAGGGCCTTCTTCATGGCGGGGACTCTCTGCAGAATCCCAAGGCAGTGCAGGGCATTACATAGCAAGGAGGCTAAGCCAGCTAGCTCAGGCATCTCTTCCTCTTCTTATAATGCCACCAGTCGTGCTCTGATGATAACCCTTTAATCCATTAATCAATAAACAGATTAATCCATTCATGAGGGCAGAGCCCTCATGACCCATTCACCTCATTAAGGCCCCACCTCTCAATTCTGCCACACTGTGGATTAAATTTCAACATCAGTGTAGGAGGGTACAATAATTCAAACCATAGAAGGCTTCAACTTACGAATTTTGAGGGAACACAATTCAGTCCATAGCAATAACTTACATAGCACTCGTGGTTCTGAATTCTTAAGTAATAGAATAAAGAAGATAAATAACTAATAGTAATAATAGTTCCTTACCTTGAGATGATATTTTATATTTTTCACTGTTTTATTTTCACAATAACTAATGTTCTATACCATAGTGGTGTAAATAATTACTGCCCTTATTGTATAAACGAGGAAGCCAAAATATTTTACAAATGAGGAAAATGAGTGCTTTGTTTAAAGGGTAAGAATGATGATGACTCAAGAGTGGAAACCTAAAAAGCCTGAGTACTCACCCCCAATATCCTTTTGTAATGATAGCTTTTAAAATCAGAGAATAGAAACCTGGCATCTACTATTACATAAGCCACTCCCATTCTGGACATTAGATTTGAGACGTTCTTCATTTTCCAGGTTAATTTCAAAATCTGTCATTTTAGAGATGAGAGTGTACTGAGGTGAAAGAAGTTGGGTTGGCTTGTTCTAAGTCACATGTGATGAAATCTAGCTCCATCTTCCGAACCCATAGCACCCAGCTTTGACACCTTTAGCAGATATAAAGGTAACAGTAACTATTGCTAAACTATCAATTTTCATTTGTTGATTAGACATGATGACAAAGTGTATACTGAAGATTAGTAATAAATTTGCATTCTAACTGAGACTGCAGGCTGACCAGTGCTAAAGTGAAGACACAATGAAGTGGTTGTGGGTAGATAGAAGTGAGAATTACAAAAGTTATCAGACTAATTAAAATCTGCTGAAAATCAAAATTAAAGTCTAATTCCTTCCAAAATTAGAAAGTTATTCATTTAAATATATTAGATATATGTTTTCCATTTCTTTCTTTGTACATTGGAAACCATTTTGTATGCTCTGTGTACCAGGCATTGTGCTACAAGTTGCACAAGAGTAGAAAACCAGACAAAATGCTTAAATATAAATAGCAAGTTGTTGGGGGTGGGGGACAGATTATTGAAAAAAACTAAAATGTGGGGACAAAATCTGTAAGTAACTAATTTCAAGAGTTGAAAAAAATCTTCATACAGAATATTCTCACCTGATAGTAGAGAAATTAGGTTCAGACATCTAAATTCACATATTTTCCACCCATGTCCTCATAACCAGGAAGCTATTGGTTAATGTTCTCCTGCAAAAGAAGAAGTAACACAAAGGACAAGAGAAGGAAGATCCAAAAAGGAGAGGAAACGTGACACACAAGACCAGTGAATGGAAGCCCCAGAATGAAGCAAAGACACGTCCCAGGAAGACAGGCCTACAGAAAATATCTGGATTGGAGCAAGAAGGCAGTAGCTCTGGGACAAAGGTTTTCATGGGAAAAAAGGAAGGAATTATTAGGTTGTCTATTATGATATGCCACTTGGAGTAAATAAATCTTCTAAGAGGTATCATCATTCCTCCTTATTCATAGGGAGCACATTTCAAGACCACAGTGGATGCCTAACCCATGGATAGTACTGAACTCTATATATACTGTGTTTTTCCTATGCAGACATGTCTATGATAAAGTTTAATTTCTAAATTAGGCACAAGAAGAAAAAAATCGCAATAACTAATAATAAAATAGAAGAATTATAACAATATGCCAGCATCACTGCTCTTGTACTTTGGGGCCATTGTAAATAGAATTAGGGTTACTTAAACACAAGCCCTGAGTCAATCTGCTAAGTGAGATGACTGCTGAGTGACTAATGAGCAAGTGGTATATACAGCGTGGATCCTCTAGACAAGGGGATCATTCAAGTCCCAGGTGGAGTGGAGCAGGAGGGTAAGCAATTTCATCACACTACTCAGCGCAGTATGCAATTTAAAACTTATGAATTGTTTATTTCTGGGATTTTCCAGTTCGTGTTTGTGGATTGCAGTAGACCACAGGCCACTGAAACCCTGGAAAGTGAAACTGAATAACTGGGGACTATTACATATTGTAGATCTGATGAAGTATTCTGAAAAATCATTGGGATAGATACATAGATAACTATGCCTGGTAAAAATGGGAATTTTTACTTCCAGGTAGAACAAATAAGTTCTAAAAGAAGGGACATGCAATCAAAATTAATTAATTGGATCAGCAGTGGGTAACATTTACTTAGGTAAAATATAAAGAGATGTTATTGATTAATTGTAAATGTTATGTAAGTATATTATGAGTATGAGAGAAATGTTTTAAAGTACTTTATTAATTATATATTTCCATATAACAAATCATCAAAAAATTTGTAGCCTAAAGCAATAAGTATTTATCTTCATACTTTTTTTTTCATTCAAAAGTTTGGAAGCGATTTAGCTGTATGAGTCTCTCATGAAGCCACAGACCTGAGGCTGGCAGAGACTGTGGTCATCTGAAGACTTGACTGGGGCCATGGCAACAATTTCTAAGCTCATTCACATGGTTGTTGGCAGGAAACCTTGGCTTCTCAGTGGCCACTGGACAGATGCCCAGTTCCTCACTATATAGGCCTCTTCTCACAACATGGTTGCTAACCCCTCCAGGTGCAAATAATCCAAGAGAATGAACAAGAGAGAGACCACGATGGAAGCAACAGTGCCTTTTTATGACCTGATCTGCAAAGTCAAACACTGTCATCTCTGCTTTCTTCCATTTGTTAGAAGCAAGTTACAAATTTCAGCCCCGTTTAAGAGGAGGAGGATTCAGCCTGCCTCACAATGAGTATCAGAGAATTTGTGGACATATCTTTAAATCCACATAGAAATTTTTTTTATCAATTATAAAGGGCATCAAAACAAAAACTTTAAATTTGATTAATCAAAATAAGCATTTTATTTTAAAGTATAAAAAATTGATATTAAAAACAGCTGAAAGAAAAAAGTGATTGTCTTTGGAGAGGAAAATTAAGAAGATAGGGAGAAAAGAGATAGGAAGCTAGGTTTTACCTTACTTTGCAGCCCTTTTGTAATTATTTTTTCAATTAAAAGCAAAGAAAGAAGATGGAAAATTAAAAAAAAAGACTTTCTCACCATGTGTTTCAGTGTTATTTAATGCCATATCTATTTACCATTGGAAGTTTCCTTCTATAACACTAGTGTTACTTCTTCCATGCTGTGAGAATTACAGACCTAAAGAAAGAAAGTAAAATGTTAATGCAATTCTTCTTCCCACCTGTTTTTCCTGAAAGAAACAGAAGGGAATGGAAGGAAAAGAAAAGTAAAAGAAGGGGATGAAAGAAAAGGGGAAGAAGCAAAGGAAGGCAGAAGACAGGGGAGAAGGAAAGGAGGTAGTTACATTCTTCTTCAAAGTCACTGTATCTGGCAGTACCTTTAGTATTTGTGAAATAAGAAAGCATTAATTAAATTTAAAGAGAATCGTTATACATCAGTTATCCAGGAGCTTGATTCATATTTGTTGAGTGAATTAATGAATTTCCAAAAACTTTAATCCACAAATGCTGTCAAGTTCTCGAATGTTATTGATTTTCCCACAAGGATAGTAGATGAAAAAAATTTCTATATTCCTGGGGAAAATCTTATCTGAAGTCTTTCTTGTTTTTATTTCTATTTGTGTATGTTTTCGTCTTTGTCCCCATGGCACCAAATATTGCTTCAGAAATATAATTGTTGAAAAGCAATGTATCCAATACTGGGCTGTGCTCTAGGGCACGAAGCCATCATTCTCGCTCTAGGATGGATCTGGATGGGATTGTCTCTTGTTCCCTGTGTCCTTGTGTCCTTGTTCAATTTACAGTGACCCAGGAGACCTACCTGGATGCATGTTTTCTTGTTTCTTTCTCCTGTGTGGCCGCACCGTTGTGAATATGTTAATTGAGTTTCCTACACCATGATGTGCCATGGTGTTTGTATCAGTGAGGATGTAAATTCAGCACCACTGAATGGCAGGAACGACCTAAAGTGGGTCAAACTAGTAAGAAGTTTTATTTTTCTCCTATAAAAAGTAGTAGGGAAATAGCCTGCAATTGTCTCCTTTTTCCTTTCTGTTCTGCCATCTTAGGATGTGGTTTTCAGGCTCACTCTTGTTGCCTCAGTGTTTGAAGACGCTGGCTTCTCCTCTGGCATTGCTTCTGCATGCCTGCCTTAAAGAAGTGGAAGATTCAAGGCCAAATATATGAGACAGCCAAGCCTTTCCTCTTCTAAGCAGCTTTCTCAGAAAGTCCAAGCTATGAACACAGGTTTGTTGCCTGACTGTCACCCTTCAGTGTAAGGATGGCTGAAAAATGTAAGATTCCTTTTTCATTTTCAGTTTTTTCTGTTTGCTTATTTCTTTTCACCTAGACACACTGCTGCTTGTTCTAAACTATGCATATTGGTTATGGTATGGTCAAGTCAGTGTAGCCACTGGAGGAAAGAAAAATGAAGCTTGCAAGGAAGAAGTTGTTTAGGCCCACAGGTCCCAGAGAGGAGGGTCATCCTGGGTCATGTAAGGCCACAAAGGACAGCACCAGTGTGGTCGGGAGACAAAGACAGGAGGCAGGGGAAATATAGGTGAGACCGTTTTTTGGGGTTTCCATGAGAGAGGCAAGGCAGGGTGAGATAAACAGTTTAGGATTGACTAGTTTAAATAATGCCAGTGAGCTTCAGGACATTGTGGTGGTCTTTCGTTGGCTGGTACCTGGTCCTGTGATGATTTAGGACAGGAAAAATAGTGGCTTGATATGTAAAAGTTAGTTAGATAAAGAAGTGGTTGTGGCTAAAGTCTCAGAATTGGTTGGTTTATGTATAAAAGATGTGCTCACGGCTGAGCTCTTTGCTGTCTGTAAGAACTGGCTAGCCTTGGGAGAAGCAATCTCTGACTTTTAAGATGTCAAAACATCATAAAATACAGAAAATAAAAGACATTATTAATATTAATATACTGCTGTGGCAAATTGCTTGCAAAACAACAGCAATGATTTCTCTCCTTTTTCCCAGTCCCCTTGCAATGTAACTTTGAACCTTCTCCCACTGAGAGGTGGAGTCTACTTCCCTACTCCTTAAGTCTGGACTTACCTTGTGACTTGCTTTGGCCAGTCGAATGAAGTGGAAGTGATGTAGTGCCAATTCCTAGCCTAGGCCTCTAGGGGTAGGTGCCTGAATGCTTTGTATCACTCTCTCAGAACTGTGTTGATCCCCCATCTAGGCTATCCCACTGGATGGTGAGAGACACAGGGCCCGTCACCCCTGTCACGCAGCCAATAGCTAGCCAATCCCCAGAACTAGAGTTATCTAGTTGAAAAGCAAGTGATTGCAGACATATAAGTGAGACTAGCTGAGACCAAAAGAACACCCAACTGAACCAAGCCCATAGAGCTGACATACAGAATTATGAAAAACTATTGTTTTAAGCTACTAAATTTTGTGACAATTACAATGCATCAAAGGCTAACTGACACAATTGCCCTATAAAAGTAGGGTTACATTAGTAAGGGAGAAGGTAAGAAAGGAAATTGGTTAGGCAGCTGGTTGAGTCTGCCATAGGGTGAACCAGTATTTCCCAACTCTGTGGTATTCTTGGGACTTAATGGAACTGATGTCTTTTTAATTTATTTTTAAAAGTTCGATAATATGGCTGGGTGCGGTGGCTCACTCCTGTAATCCCAGCACTTTGGGAGGCCAAGGCAGGTGGATCACCTGAGGTCAGGAGTTTGAGACCAGCTTGGCCAACATGGTGAAACCCCATCTTTGATAAAAATATAAAAATTAGCTGGACATGGTGGTGGGCACCTGTAATCCCAGCTACTCGGGAGACTGAGGCAGGAGAATTGCTTGAACCTGGGAGGTGGAGGTTGCAGTGAGCTGAGATCACACCATTGCACTCCAGCCTGGACAAAAAGAGTGGAAACTCTGTCTCAAAAAAAAAAAAATTCAATAATATGATAAATATTTATTATTTCTTCTTTCACTTAACTTTTAAAATTTTCATTTTACTGGCATAAAAACACTTAACATGAGATCCATCCTCCTAACAAATTTTAATTATGCAATTCATTATAGTTGACTCTAGATATTTAGAGAGCATATTCTTAGAGCTTATTCATCTCATTTAACTGAAACTTCATGCCTGTTGATAATAACTCCTCATTTCTCCTCCCCCCACCCCCTGGTAACTCCCATTCCAGTCTTTAATTTTATGAATTTGACAATTTTAGATGCTTTATACAGGTGGAATTATACAGTACTTGTCTTTCTGTGACTGTCTTATTTCACTTAGCATAATATCCTAAAGATCCATGCACTTTACTATGATTTTAAAACAAAGCTGAGATAGTCAGATATTCAGGATGCATATCAACTGGGCACATGGAGGGCATCTGTGCATGCTACAGCCCTGTGTCTTTCTCAGCTTCTCATTCAGTGGAACACCTGCAGCCAACATGGTGGTTTGGGCCATCATCAGGTTTAGATGTTTTCGTTTTTACTTATATGTTATTTAATTCATGCCAGATAGGACTGATGGTTAGATAGGAGAATGAAGAAATGCTAATTTGGAAAATTAACAAGTTGCGTAAAAATCTCATTAAATTGTCTTTACCAGCCTGTGGGCTACAGTCATGTTGTCTGCTTCTTGGATAGCAGGGAGACTTTCCATGGCACTTCAGGAGCCAATGGTAAAAAGGAAAAATATAGCAATGATTATTATATCCAATATGGCATATCATTTATTGAAATAAGCACTAACCATACTTATAAAATGTAATTTGAAAAGAAATACTCCTAAGTACATGTCAGAAACCTTCTCTTGCATTTCCTCATTTTGAAACATGAGAAACTTGTACATATAAACCATTTAATGTTTTATGCAAATGTTACAATTCCAAATATCAGGTCATAAAATTTAGTATTTGTGGTATGTACATTGGATGCCATGATATGAAATTTTATCAAGTACAGTTTAATGTATATTCATTACCAAAACTATGATATATCTTTGATAATCAACTTAAACATTATGTCTCATATGAAATTAGAAAATTTAAGTCTAACTTTATAGATTTTGTATAGTTATTAAATACTTTAGTAAGTACATATATTGTATAATATATTCATATATAGAGACTATATATAGGTATATATGTGTATGTATTGATATGTGTTGCGATGTTTTTCTCTCTAATTTCAGTCTTGAGGTCTCTCCCTCTTGCAGGTGGCTATAGACTCTAGCCCTTACAAGACTTCAGGTGATTTGGTCATGGATGTTTATAGTACACCTTTCAGGGGGTGCCTTTTTATACTGGAGGATGGCCTAGTGCCTAAGTGTCCCACCCATGAGCAAGTGTTCCTCTCACAGGAAACTTTTTGATACTGGCCGATGTTCTTGTGGCTCTCCTCTGACCTGTGTCCATTTTATTTCTAGCAAGATAGCCAATGTCTAGAAGAGCCCTGACCTGGAGAGATGTGAGTTTCAGGTGTAGGGTTCAGGTGAGGCACAGAGGAGGCAGCACAGGGGACACATGAACTCACAGAAGCAGTGCATTACAGTGTATTCCTAGAGGCCACCAGAGAAGAGGAGAGCCATGGAGAGTGGGGGGACAGTCATGGCATCACTGTGCTCAGCCAGCAGGTGGAGAGGCCACAGGAGAGATACCTGTGGGCCTGAGCCTTATTGGGTCCAAGGCATTGCCCAAGCAGCTTTCCCTCAGGCAGTTCTAATGGGTGGGTTTAGAGAAAGCCAACACGAGTCCCAACAGACCACACTGTGACTTGTTAAATGTCACCATAACATATCTACACAGTCCATGTGGGATGGAAGGGCCAGTGGAATGAGTCTGGTGGGTTGTATGTATCTATATGTCCCATAGGGAGATGGTGTACCAGGAGGCAGGTGTATAGGGCAGCTTTCTGGATCCACCACAGGGAGGAGGAGGCAGAGAGCTAGAAACTGTGTCAAAGGTGACTAAGCCCTTCTTGTATGAGATAGTTAGCCCTATACTCAAAATGGATGCCACGGCAGTGCAAAATTACAAGTGCTCACTACAGCATGTGTATGTATAAGCTGCGTTGATGTATGGATGGGTTTCTCCAGGGCTGCTGGGCGTCTTTCCAGATTTTGAGTCGCTTCTCTCTTCCATAAGCTTGACTGACTATGCATCAGACTTTGGGCTTTGACAGAGGACAAGTCATCTGCAGCTTTAACCACTATGTCAGCAGAATCGGAACTGGCTGCCCCACTCTGGGTGTCTCAGTTTCTTCAGTCTGGGCATCCCAGCTGTTTCTGTGTGTCCCAGCAATGTGTTTCTTCTTTGTTTCTGAAATGGCCTTTTCTTAGCAAGCTCTTTCATGTTGTGGGCTCTTTGGGAGTTGCAGGTAAAATTAATTTGCCAGGCATGATTCTTATTAGAATTTATTTCCAAGAAGCCACTGTCTGATAATTTTGGACCAATTCAATAGAGAAGTGCTGAAATTTTCAGAGGCTAAACGGGACAAAAAATAATGAAGGCCATCTTCTTACTTTTTACCCGAGGGATGATGGACGTCTGGAGTTTCAATCCACTTTGAAGTTCCCAGCCAGAGGGATAATTTAAATTAATTAATATAAAACAATAATGCTTTGTGCAGATGCGGTTGAGCCTGCATATAAGAAACTCCATATACTTCATAACTAACTGCTTGTATTAATCTTCTGTCTTAATTCATGATGGGCCTGCTCTCTGAACATCTCCATCTGTAGCAGACCTGGTTTCTTTACTTAGCAGAAGGTACTAGGGCAGAGAGGAGTTCAGTGGTTTCCTCAGCTTCCCACAAATTTGTAAAGAATAATTAATGCAGGGCCAACACTAGAACCTATTTTCAACTCACTTGACATAACTATGTTTTCTGGGTGCACAGCTGAGATTTTCCAAATAACAATAACCATACCTTCTTCACGTCCTTACTGTGAGCTACTGAGCTGCCAGGAGTGATTACAGGTAGGTCTCTTCTTAAGGAGACTAGACTTTCACACAGAAAAACAACCTTATGGAGTTTTTACATTTTATTTCTGAATTGTACTTTATATCTCTCAAGGCACTAGACCATATTTTAGTCTTCATTCTTATTGCAAATCTATGTTGGGAGCACAGATATTTATATATATTTGGAGCACACAAAAATTTATTGATGGGACTTACAGAGTACGAAGTTGAAATATTCATAATTAAAGGAAAGAGCTTCTCATATTTGTGCATTGGAGTCATCTGGTAAGAATTCCAGAAGAACACAGGTATTATTTGTTCGAATCTGGACAGGTGTATGGCAGAGAATGTTTTAGGTAGTGAAAGAAGCAGCCCCTTAGGGGCCAGGTAAAGATCAATATGTGAGAAAAAATGGGGTGGGGAGAGAAGGAACGGAAGAAGGGACACATTTGATAACACAAGGTCCAAGTGAGGTGAGACACCTTCATCCCAATGGCATTGTTTGGAACATTCTATGATATAACCCATGCAAAGTCCTTTCCACAGTGTCTAATACACAGTAATCACTCAGGAAACATTTACAGAGGATTTTCTATGGGGCAGGCACTCCACTCAGTGAGTTTTGTGAAGCTCACATAATTTTTAGAACAATCCACGAGAGAGATGCTATTATTATCACCAATTTACAGGTGAGGCAGCTGAGAACAGACAGTAAGTTACTTGCCCAAGGTCACGTAAGCACTAGCCAGGAATCCATCATTTAGTTGCTAGAGTACTCTGCTTCTTTGTTAGCCATTATCATTAGTTAATGCTAATTGGCTGTTGTTATTAGCTGTTATTAGTATTTGTTAATAATAATACTTCATACTACTAATACTCCATATTACTACTCTGCACTGTCTTCGAATGCCAGCTTTTATTACTAGTAGCAGAGTTTTATTATGATTGTATGCTTTTTAAGAATTTAGGATCTGGAATTCAAGCTCCCAGGGTTCATGTCTTTTTTATTCTTTTTTTCTAACTGTGTAAGACTAAATTTAATCTTTCTCAACTGGTATTGTCATCTGAAAAATGGGATCATATTAGTATTGTGACCATTAGGACATTTGACAGATATGTTTTTAATCCTTTCCTTCTGGGCACTTGGTAGGATGGCACTTCTCAATCTTCTCTGAAAGTAGGAGTGGCCATGTGACTCACATTTGGCCAGTGAAATGTGCATGGAAGTGATTGGTGTAACCACCAAGCAGATGTTTTAAGAGCACAGTGAACAATATCCTCTGTTCTGCATTGGCAATCATGATAGAGGATTGTCACCTGAGTCCTTGAGTTAACTATATCAAGCAGAGTCCTCAGACGACCCATGATGGGGCATGTAGCATGACAACAAGTAAATCTTAGTTTAGCACTGAAATTTTGAGGTGTTTGTTCTTGTAGCATAATCTACTTGACATAACTAGATCTGCCTAGATCTAGATGCAGCGTAACCCAGTCAGTCAGTCAGTCAGGACTGGTTAAGTTGTGCTGTAGTAACAAACAACCTTTTAATGACATTGTGTAGCTTATGCTTTATATACATCAGAGGTTGACTGAGTGCTTTTCTTCCTATCATCCTCATTCAGAGACCTAGACTAGCAGAGGAGCTGCCATCTTGAAATTCCCTGGTTGCCATGGCAAAGAGCATGACAAATCATGCTTTGGCTGCTAAAGCTTATGCCTGCAGTATTTGCAGGCACTTTTGCTCGCATCTTGAGAGACCCCACCTAGCTACAAGAGTTCAGAGAACAGCAATCCCACCTCTATTTTATTTATTTAATTTTTTTATTTCAATAGCTTTTGGGGTACAAGTGGTTTTTGGTTACATGGATGAATTGTACAGTGGTAAACTACCTCTATTTTAGGGAGCCAGAAATACTTGGTGAATAGCGGTGATAAATTACACCTCTTATATCTTTTCTCTGTATCTGCATCATTTAACATGCATATAATCTATATTAATCCTTTACATTTTGTATGTTTATATGTAAATTTCCTAGGTACAGAAAGCAATTTGTCAGCAATTGACATCTTAGTTCTAGGATTAAAAAAAATATTTAATGAAATCTATCCAGATAGAATAGAATTTTCTTTGAGACCTGAATACCTTCTCTTAACTTGTATGGAAATTGTTCTTTTGGACAGAAGAAGAGATTGTGATCTCCATCTTGTGCCATACTTAGTTATCATGGCCCTTTTGGAAAATATTAAGGCTTAAGGGTATTTAAAGGGACATCAGCACAACTTTTTTCTCTCCAGTTTTCACTTTTCTTCATCCTAGTTTGAAAAACCTTTATTATGATTATGTTATAATATAAATCATAATTATTTTGTATATTTGTTATCATGTATCCCTTATTACCATCCTGCAAACACATGACTATACAAATTATTAAATTTTCAAGATTAACTGATTGAGGTTAAGCTTGATTTCAGATTTAAACCTTATTTTTGTATGCTTTAACTTAGTTGATTATACATGTCATGTGGCTAATACTCATTTGATTTAAAAAAAAGAATAAAAATAGAACACTGTCCCTGATACCAATGCCATAATTTTTCATTTTGATGATAAGCCACCCAATGTCTGAATGAGTTCCCATATACAACCATTCATCTGGAACTTCCAATAATGTCACTGTGATTGCCTATACACAGAACTTTAAACAAGCTGAAGGCCAACCAGCTTGCTTGCATAGAAAATTAAATTCTTCTCCCTAGAACACACCAGGGACAAGCAGAATATGAGGATCAATGCAAATTAATGGCATATTCCTTGATACAGATTAAAACAGACAGAAGAAATGTAGTCTCTTGGGTTTAAACACAGCCTTAGCAGCAACCAGACTTTAGTTCTCAATTGCAACTCCAGTACTTTTTCTCTGAGATACAGATGCTATTCAAGCAGCCGCTGCTGCCCAGCAGTGAGAGAGGCACATGTTTGATGGAGTTTTGTTGCATTGGGGTTAACAAAAGGGAATAAGACCTGTCAAACCAATATATTTGTCAAGGTCCCATAATATTTTTCAGATGTCAGTGACAGGAAAGCCTGTGTGTATCTCCTAAAAGTCTTGTGGCCAGAGTTCACAAATGGCTTCATGTGTCTAGCCACTGAATATGTTTCCCTCTTGACTTTGCTGCTGAAAGTTCAGAGTTGAGTCTGGACACAGTTTAAACATTTTTTTTTTTGCAGAATTTAGAACATTTTGGAGTACTGTTCAGCCTTTGTTTTGCTTTACCTAACCTCATGCATTGTCTTTTGTTAATTAAGTTTTTTTAAGAAACAAGGCAGGGAATAGATGAATGCATACATTAATTCATTGATATTCTGATGGCTAAATACCAATCTTTAAGGTTACGGTGATGAGACAAAGACTTACTTACCAAAGTCCAAAATATCTCATAAGCTGCAAGATATATAAGCCTACAGAGATTGATGAGGTTGTTAAAATGGAATCCACTTGGATTGAATGGTGGCCAATCTCAGAGCTGTTTTAAGCAGAAATGCATTCATTTCTTAAGGAAATACTAGAAAATGTGAACAAGCCCTAGAGAGGAACCGGAAAGGCCAACTGCTCTAGATAAAACACAAAAACAAACAGAAAGGTTGGAATATAGAACACGTCTTGAACATCAGCTTTGAAAGTGGAAGCTGGTGCTTCATTGTGAGGAGAAATGGAGAGTGGTTATCAGTATTAATGAACTCCTTATACTTCCCAGGTAGGCCTCAATTGCTTGGGATCTGGTGCAATATAACTAACTTAGTGAATCAGCTGGGGTGGAAGACAGAGATTGTGTTTCAGTGGCGGGGTCTGTGACAATCTGTAAGGTACACTATGGTAAGTCAGGAAATACAAGTTGTCTGCAGCTCCTAAGCACATGGAGTTAAGCTCCTGAGGCTGGTGCTCTATCTTCCTAGTAATTTATTGGCGATGGTGAGCTCAGAAGGGAATCCAAAGGCACTTTGGACAGTGCTCTTTAGAAATTTAATTGAGCCAGAGGCTCTCATTGGCAGCCAGTGTCTGTGTGGTGTAAAGAAGAAGAAAATATTTTGAATGGACCAAGTGGCTGTGGCTGGATCAAAGAGTGTGTGGGTGTGTGTTGTGTGTGTGTGTACATGCATGTATATGTGGGTGGAGCTCTATACTAAGGTGGAGTTGTGACTATGGAAGGAGGCAGGGCTGTGACAGAATCTCTTGTGATGATACCCATGCATGTTTAGGGTTTGGGAAATGGCAGAGCAGCTCTTGGTCCAAGCACTTTTTAAAGAACTTTGTATATATTAACACTTTTTAAAGATTCATGCTACAGGTACTATTATTATGCTCATTTTAGAGAAAGGATAATTGAGACATAAAACACATGAATGACTTTCCCATGGTCACTCAACTTCTAAGTCTGAGAGCTCAGATTCAAACCCAGACAGTGGATCTTCAGATTTACCCACTGCTCCCCATAGACTTTCCTGTTGTGAATTCCTGCTGGAATGGCCCTGGTGCACTATGCAGGGGCTATCAAGATACACTCAGGAGTGGCAGAGTTGGAAAGATCTTCCAACAGCAGTCCTGAGCTACTTCACTCCTCTACCATCACCCAACATATAGGACCTATTTTATTTAGCTTGGATCTTAAACAAGATAAATTCCCTTTTCTAAAATAAAAAAAAAAAACAATAAAATCATTTCTGGAGACTTAATGCCTTCATTTTCCAGCCGACTGGCCTGTGAGGATCACATTCCTTCACTTGTAGATCTCAGGGAACAGAAACCTGGCCTTGATCTTTTCTTTTAAAGTTGACCCACTTTCTCTGCAGTGAGCATCTTGACAACGGGTGTGGCTCCTTTTGTTAAGCTGCTATATAATAGTAGGTTCCCTTTCATCCTTTTCTTAGGATAAAGCATCCCTTACTGGTCCTCAAAATATACAATTCAGGGAACAGCTCAAGTGATCCTCTGCAGGGCAAAGTAAGTCTGCCTCTCTCAGTTAAAATTAAACAAAACGTGGCACCCACTTCATAGTTGGACTCATTAGAGTCCCTAAGTACTGACACCACCACCAATTATCTCATGACTCTTCAAACCTTGCTTTTGTCACAGGAGATCATGACCAGACAAATGCCTCCTTGGAGGGGGAACATCCCTCTGTAATAACTTGCTGTAAAGACCATTAATAGTGAAACTTCTGCTTCTGATCTGCAATATGCTCCAATTACAGTTGACAAGATATCAGAAGACAATCTATTGCCAGATAGGAATATTGAATGCTGTAGCTCTGCTGTTTGAAAAGGGTAGAAGATAGAGAATGTTAATATTACCCAATAAAATATCTGTATTCTAAAGTAAACAATTGAGGGCATATGTGAGAAAACAAAGAAAGAAGGAAATAAGATGCCAGTGCCCCTAACTGCTTCCTGGATTTTTTTCTCCTTCTTTCCTTCACTCTTTTTTTTTTCCCTCAAATCACTCTAGAGCTGTCCATTTTGTGTGTTTACCTTAAATTGTTTTTGTCTTAGAGATTCAGGATCACAATTAGCATTTATAATGAAGATTTAAGAGATGTCAGTTATGTAGGAATTTTAATGGCAATTAAAATGTTATCAGGAAAAATTTAAATTCCAACTGAAGAAAAAGAAAAAGAAAAAGAAAACAGTATCATTAAAAAATCGGCAGTGACATTTTAATGCTGGAAACAAAACTCTTTTCCAGATCTCACAGGTAATATTCTGTGCATGGTTAGACCTTTTAAAATAAATGTCATGTAGGGTGGGGGCCCACCTGCTTAGTGCAGACCAGGCAGCTTTTCAGAGGCTCCAGGCCACAACACTGGGCTCTCAGAAGAATGGTTTACATATGGCTCATGCCTGGAGGACTGTATCAGTTAGGGTTCAGCCAGGAAGAGAGAGATACTATGAGTAATACTAAATGAGGCCTTTATTACGGGAATTAGATCTTACTCATATGTGGCAAGAACTGGAAGTGCAGTTCTGGAGGGAGGAATTAGAGAATCAGAAGATTAGCTACTAACTTCTCTGATTGCAGCACTGGTGTGGTGACATCAGAACTTGCAGGAACATTCTGTAGCCAAGGGCATCTGGCCATCAATGTGGGAGGACAGATAAAAGAAGGAGAGGCCTATGGGAAGCTGTTGCTGCTTTGAAGACCTCACTTTCGTGGATCCAAAGCCCAGCATCTGGTGGGCATCTGGTGCTGGACATGGGATACCACTGGCCAGCAGTTTCTGCAGCAAGGAAGAGGAGTGGGACAAGGAGCGGAGGAGATGTGGATAAGCTGGGCCTGCCAGGCACTTCTGCTGTGTTCACTGCAGCTCTCAGCATCGTGACCTTTAAGGAGTAATGGCTTCTGTTTCACTTCCTCCTTCCAAATCCCATGCATGTTCTTCATTTGGCCAACTCTAACTGAGATCAAATAAATAATTCTGGAGAACATACTTCGTAGGATAAGCCTAGTTGATATAACACAATCCGGTACTCTAACTATACAATAGCTTATTTATGTCAAGGATTTTGGCTATTTATTTTTAAACACTTACTGAGCACTCGCCACTATTCTAAACATTCCCATAAAAAGTGTGTTTTTGACCTTTAAGGAGATCACAGTCTAGTTAGCAAAGAGAGAGATGTGAATAAAACAAACAAACAAAAAAACTCAATGAATTCAAGGTTATAAATGCAGTATTTCAAATATGAAAAAAATATATATTTAGAAATAACAAGGAAGAGACTCTATCTAAGGCAGTCATAGAAGGCTCCTGTTGGCCGTAAAATGGCAGTTAATACAATCCAGCAATTCAGCTCCTAGGCATCTAACCTGGAGAAATTAGAACATGTCCGCATGAAGACAGATATAGCAGCATTTTATTTATTATTATTTTGTATTAAAAAACTTTTATTTTAGGTTTGAGGTTACCTGTGCAGGTTTGTTACATAGGTAAACTCATGTCATGGGGGTTTGTTGTACAGATTATTTCATCACCTAGGTATTAAGCCTAATACCCAATAGTTACCTTTTCTGCTCCCCTCCTTCCTCTCACCCTCCACCCTCAAGTAGACTCTAAGGTCTGTTGTTCCCTTCTTTGTGTTCATGAGTTCTCATCATTTAGCTCTCACTTATTGAGTGAGAACACACACTATTTGGTTTTGTTCTTGCATTAGTTTGCTAAAGATAATAGCCTCCAGCTCCATTCACGTTCCAGCAAAACACATGATCTCATTCTTTTTTTTATGGCTGCATAGTATTTCGTGGTGTAAATGTACCACATTTTCTTTATCCAATATGTCACTGATGAGTATGTAGGTTGATTCCATGTCATTGCTATTGTGAATAGCGTTGCAAGGAACATTCACATGCATGTGTTGTTATAGTAATTTATATTCCCCTGGATATATACCCCCAATGGGACACTGGATCAAATGGTAGTTCTGCTTTTAGCTTTTTGAGAATTGCCATACTGCTTTCCACAATGGTCTAACTAATTTATGCTTCTACCAACAGTTTATAGGTGTTTCTTTTTCTCTGCACCCTCGCCAGCATCTGTTATTTTTTGACTTTTTAATAATATCCATTTTGACTGGTATAGATGGTATCTCACTGTGGTTTTGATTTGCATTTCTCTAATGATCAGTGATATTGAGCTTTTTTCCCATAGGCTTATTAGCCACATGTATGTCTTCTTTTGAGAAGTTCATGTCTTTTGCCCACTTTTTAATGAAGCTATTTTTCTCTTGTAAATTTGTTTAAGTTCTCTATAGATGCTGGATATTAGTCCTTTGTCAAATGCATAGTTAGCAAATATTTTCATCCATTCTGTAGGTTGTCTGTTTACTCTGTTGATTGTTTCTTTTGCTGTGCAGAAGCTCTTATGTTTAATTATATCCCACTTGAAAATTTTTGCTCTTGTTAGAATTGCTTTTGGTGTCTTTGTCATGAAATCTTTGCGGGTTCCTATATCCGGGATGGTATTGCTTTGGTTGTCTTCAAGGGTTTTTATAGTGTTGAGTTTTACATTTAAGTCTTTAATTCATTTTGAGTTGATTTTTACGTATGGTATAAGGAAGGAGTCCAGCTTAAATCTTCTGCATATGGCCAGCCAGTTATCCCAGCAGCATTTATTAACTAGGGATTCTTTTCGCCATTGCTTGTTTTTGTCACTTTTGTTAAAGATCAGATAGTTGTAGGTTCGTGGCCTCATTTCTGGGCTTTCTATGCTGTTCCGTGGGTCTATGTGTCTGTTTTTGTACCAGTGCCATGCTGTTTTGTTTACTGTAGCCCTGTAGTATACTCTGAAGTCAAGTAATGTGATGCCTTCAGCTTTGTTCTTTTTGCTTAGGATTGCCTTGGCTATTCTGGCTCTTTTTTGGTTCCGTAAACATTTTACAATAGTTTTTTCTAGTTCTGTGAATAATGTCATTGGTAGTTTGATAGGAATAGCATTGAATCTGTAAATCGCTTTGGGCAGTATGGCCATTTTAATGATATTGGTTTTTCCTATCCATGAGCATAGGATGTTTTTTCATTTGTTTGTGTTGTCTCTGATTTCTTTGAGCAGTGCTTTGTAATTCTCATTGTAGAGATTTTTCACTTCTTTGGTTAGCTGTATTCCTAGGTATTTTATTATTTTTGTGGCAATTGTGAATGGGATTGCCTTTCTGATTTGGCTCTCGGCTTGGGTGTTGTTGGTGTATAGGAATGCTAGTGATTTTTGCACAATGACTTTTTATCCTGAAACTTTGCTGAAGTTGTTTATCAGCTGAGGGAGCTTTTGGGCTGAGATTATGGGGTTTTCTAGATATAGAATTTTGTCATCTGAAAACAGAGATAGTTTGAATTCCTCTCTTCCTATTTGGATGTCCTTTATTACCTTTTCTTGCCTGATTACTCTGGTCAGGACTTCCAATACTATGTTGAATGGGAGTGGTAAGAGGGGACATCCTTGTCTTGTGTCAGTTTGCAAGGGGAATGCTTCTAGCTTTTGCCCATTTAGTATAATATTGGCTGTGGGTTTGTCATATGTGGCTCTTATTATTTTGAGGTATGTTCCTTCAATACCTAGTTTATTGAGAGTTTTCAACATGAAAGGGTGTTGAATTTTATCAAAAGTCTTTTCTGCATCTATTGAGATAATCATGTGGTTTTTGTCTTTAGTTCTGTTTATGTGATGATTCACATTTATTGGTTTGCATATGTTGAATGAACTTTGCATCCCAGGGATGAAGCCTACTTGATTATGGTGGATTCACTTTTTGATGTGCTTATAGCAGCATTTCAATTAATAATCCCAAACTGGAAACAGTCCAATGTCCATCCAATGGTGATTGGATAAACACAATTTAGTGCATTCATAAAATGGAGTATTATGTAGTAATGAAAAAGAACAAACCGCTGAAACATGTAACAATATAAATGAATATCAAAACATTATACTAAGTGATAAATGCCAGAAATACTAAAAGCATATTTGTACTTGCCTGGGCTGAGGATAGGGGCATGGATTGATTGCAAGCAGAAATGAGGCAACTTCAAGGTTGATGAAAGTATTCTACACAACTGAATATCTTTACTAGAAATCATCAAACTGTATAGTTTCAATGTGTGAATTGTATGCTGTGTCAGTTAAACCTCAACAAAGCTGTTAAAAGCATTGCTGTAGTATCACCTGGGCATGGCAGTTTTTAACCCTAAGGTGATAAATATATCCCAAGCACGTATATGCACGTGAATTCTACAAAGGTCTGGTTTTGCTCATCAGAGACCCATTATGTTAGGCTAATGCTAGCAGGTATAACTGATACATTCAATATCTCCAAGAGTTAAAATAATAGAAATGTATTCCTTGTTGCTATTAGTCTATAACAAACACTTCCCATTTGGCAGGCAGCCCTCCATCATGTACTTTTTCAGGGCCCCAAGCTTTTCCTATTTTGTGACTTTTATATTTCCAAAATACTTTCTAAGATTGTGCTGTTCATCAGCATCAAGCCAAGGCAAGATAAAGAGAGCATTAAGGAACACATGTGGTGGTGGTAGTGCAGTTTAAAGGCCAGGTCTGGAAGTGATAGGCTTCATTTCTACTCACATTCCATTGACTAAGACTCTATGATGTGGCCATATCTAAAGGCAAGGAATGCTGGGAACATCATCTAGCAATGGGCTTAGGATAGAGAGAAGACAAGTTTAATGAGATGCTGGCTGGGTTCAACCATATCAGCTGTACCTGTTTCCCTTCTCATCTCTTTTTACTTGCCCATTTGAGGTTTGCAACTGATACACAGAGACACACTGGCCAGATAAGGATGCTATTTCCAGTGATTAACTGATTTTAAAGAGAGAGTCCTTCCTGACATTACTGGCCATGAGCATCAGATGATGTTGTTTTTGTTGCATCATTATGTACTGCACTTATCTTTGTCTAGAATGTGCAGTGGAACTCATAAAAGAGGATTGTGCTGATATTTGAACTGTTCTATAGTTATACATCAGACTGTGGCAGCAATTACAAACATCATCCCTCCATGACACTTATTTTTCCCTGTGGACTTGGAAATTTGTGGATTAGGCCTGACTGGTGAAAATGAGTGCGTTTAGCCTTTGAAGGAGCCTATTTCCAGTGATGGGGCAGGCTTCATGATGGCAGAATTTGGCTCATTACCTGTAATGACTTTTGTGACTTAACAATCTGAGCAAAGTCCCCATCTGAGCAAAGTGATGGCTGCTATTTAGAGAACAGATCGATGCAACCACATATGACATCAATATTCTAGCTAATTAGAGTTTTACACACAGAGACCACTGGTAGAAGTCATAAAAACAATGGTGCCCCCTTTGTTGACAGACCCTAACCTATTTCATGCTCAGCTCTTCTAATTCCCTGCCTCATAAAGAAATTATTTAAGAGGGTTTATTAAAGCTTTCAGCGTCCTCATAAAATAGTCCTAGGGTGGTAGGAAGAGGGTATTGATGCATTGTCCATTATTAGCTGTGCGTGAGATCTGGAGAAAGGGCTGATGCTTGTTGCGTCTCATGATGGAAGACCAGAAGTGCTTAATTACACTGAAGCACTATTATCCCAGCAGCAATTCTGTTATCACTATAAACACTTGAAATCTTTAGGATGAACTGCTCTGACTCAATAGTGGTAATTGACTGGAAAGGAGCATTTAAAAAGTTCTGCTTGTACCTTTCCACTTGTCTTGGGAACTCAAGTGTTCCTGCCTAAAACCTTCCAATGCCATCTCAGCACAGAAAGAATGTCCCGCCTCAGCCTCATGGGGTCCAGCCCCTCTCACCTCTCCAGAATCATCTCCATCTACCCTGCACTTCTGGCATCCCTGCCATCCTGGCTTTTTCTCTTTCTCAAACAAACCAAGGGTACTTTGCCCTGGCAGATTTTCTATTTACTGTTCTCTCAACTTGGAGTCTCTCTTCCCCTAGCTCTTCACAAAGCCAGCTCTTTTTTACCTCTAAGTTTTCAGCTGAAACATCACCTCCTCTAGGAGGCCTTCCTTTACTATTCAATCTAACATTATCCGTCCCTCTTTCCCATCATCTGATTCTATTTTCTTCGTAACATTTTGTCATCGTAATACTTCCTTAATTTATCTGGTTTCTTATTGTCTGTGTTTCCTGATAGAATATTAGTCCCATCAGGGCAGAAGTCTTTTTTTCTGTCTTGTCATTAATTTTAGCACCCAGAACTGTGATGCTTGAATAGCTGCGTGAAAATAAGCAAAGACCACTTAAATGAGAGCAAGTGAAGGCTACTTATTCAGAGCTTGCTCTGGCAAGAGAATCAACATCATTTGCATTTGGCAGAGACTCAAAGGTAGGTAGAGGAGTGGGAAAGCTCTGGAGTTAGAAAAAAGGGAGGGCTTCAGGTGTGCACTGATTGGAGGCTGCTGGCATGAGGAAGCTGGAGGTGAGCTAAATAGATGTGGGGTATCCTACAGAATGGGTTACGGCGGGGTGTATTTGGCTTTCTCCAGTTGTTTTCACATTGGAAGCAGAGGCCAAATTTAGGGAGGCTGACAGTTATTAATCAAGTCCTGGCCATTTTCAGCCAATTGCTACAGAGGCTGTGGTTTGGCTTCCAGCAGCAGTTGCTTCAGGTTGTGGGTAAGAGTTCTATTTTTACACACAGCCTGGTCATTGTCTGTTTGTGTATTCAGTCTCTCAGAAGCAACTCAGTACACATTCTTTATTTAAGGTCTTTTCTGCTTTGATTTTGCATCTGGCCTTCATTTTTCTACTCGTTGTTCATATTTTTCTTCTTTCCCTCTTTCACAGAAAACCTTCTTTCTTTAGGACCTTATCTTTGGACAGATCATTTATCTCAAATGGCATTTTATTCATTGGGATCACACAACCATTATGCTTATACTACACATTGTTCCAATGGGATGTATACATAGGCATTAACCTGTCTCCAGGCTCAATATTCCTAGTTCTTCCTGCTTATTACAAATCCAGGATTTCCTTTACAACATCTACCTCTGTTATTTTTCAGTCATATCCCACCACATCCACTAAATTCTTACTTTCCCACTATTCATGGGGTCTCTTTCTTTCTTTGTTGGGAACACACACAGCATTGAGTCTTTTCTGTAATGTTCAGATCACATCACTGCATTTGGTCTCTTCCATAATACAACATTGTCACTTCATTTCTTGCTTCTTTCTCAGCAGTTATCACTGAGATGCCCCAGATTATGGGCTACTCCAAGCACCAACATAGTTATTTCCTTGTACCTCTCTTACCACACAAAATAAAACTGTCCTTTAAGGGATAGAAATGGAAGTTTGTCATACTTGTTCACTAAATTTCTTTTAATTCCTGTGATTCTATGATTATCTATTAGACAAAGACACAGTTAGAGGCCTTCTTCTCACTCAGCTAAGACTTCCTTACCTACAGGTCTTCCCTTTCATAGCTGAGTTGAAACAGAACTAAGTAAAAGAATCTCTATACTCTTAGAAGGCAAAAGCTTTAAAGAAAAGAAAAAGAAAAGAAAAAAAAACTGTGCCAGAAGGGCTTAGCGCTCCCCACAGTACCTTTTACCTCCTAGGTTTAAATGGCTTATTGTCCTGGTTGGCCAATTATCTAAATGCCATTTAGTCATAATTACCTTGATGAAAACTGTATTTATGCTCTCATTTTTCCTCCTTTGAGTGTGAAAACTTGGAGGACAGGAACCAAGTATGACATGGTTTATTTATAGAGCCAAGTCAGGGCTGGCTCACTGTGGGCACTTAAATGCTGTTGATAAATAATGCATACAGTAGAGCTCTGGTTGGAATTGGATTAAACCTTGAGTTCAAACGTGTTCTCCCTCTGGTTATATCTGCTTCATAACCTAGCAAAATGCATCAGTGAAGTTCAATATCAGTAACTAGAGGAGTGAGAAACCAGCCCCAAAGAACTAAGATTTTTGCATTTTGAGCTATTGAGAATCTTTGTCCTAGAAACATAAATTTTCAGCTTGCTACAATGTTTTTGTTGCAGACACAGCAGTTGCCTTCTTCCAGCTGAATTAGAAATGCAAAATTGGCTTCATAGAATAGGCTGATAATTGCATTCTAAACATCATGTGTGCAATTTTTTTAGCTTGCAGTTCAGATAGAGTCACATGTGAGACAGACTGCAAAAAAGATGTGATAATCCTTGCCCTCGATGAACTTATAGTTTATTAGAAGTGATGAGAAGTAGACACATAACCATAATGAAAAATACTGGGAAAAAGAAGTTATCAAATATATAACAATGTGGTCCTACAGATAGATGTAGGACATCAACATCTACTTGGGATAAACTGCAAAGGACTTTATGAAGGACATAGCACTTGTTAAAAATGTTAGAGAGCTGACAGAAAACTATAGGTAATATTAGAGATGACCTTTCAGATAGAACAGGGTGAATAAGGCACAGAGGAGGAAAAAGCATAATTTTGAGGAAAAGAAAAACATTTAACATGTGACTCCTTGATCAGCAGCATCAATATCACCTGGAAGTTGCTAGAAACAACTCATTCTTGGGTCCAGCCTTGACCTCCTAAATCAAAATCTCTGGGTCTGGGGCCATAGGTCTGTGTTTTAGTGAGGACTCTAGGTAATTTGATGCATACTAAACTTTGGGACACCCTGCTCTGAGAACAGGCAGAGAGCTAAATCTAAGCCTGCTGGAACAGATACGAGGTTGCATTATATTTTCCCCTCCTGCTTCCTCTTAGAACTGCTCCATCAAGTTTACCTTTGACCTGTTCCTCCAAATAATTCCTTCAGAAGAGTTTATAAATTTGGCTAAGTCCCCTTAATTCTGAAAATGCTTTTTCTTGAGCCCACATTTCCTTCTAGTTCTTCTATCCAAACACTTTCCCCTTATCAGCTAACTTAAGCCACTGAGTCTGGGCTTCTTTTTCACTCCTCTTTGAAAAGCCCACTTGCTAATGCCATTGGACATCTCCTGATACTAAGACTATGGTACCCCTTACCTACCACCCCTTGCTTTTGCTACATATAACACTACGAATTGCCCTCTTCTTCTTGAAACGTAACACCTCTTTGACGTTTGCAGCCCATACATCCCTAGTGGTCCTGGACGTTTTGACTTATTTTTTACTTTCAGTTTAGGATCTCTCTGCCTTCTGTTTGTACTTGGTGTTTCTCAGTCTGCTGTCCTGAGTTCACTACTCTTCTCATTGCTTTCTTTCCAATGGTTTTACTCATTCTCATGGGTTTAAACATTTTCTATGTGTTGGTGACCCACAAAATTTTATCTAGCCTTGACTGCTTTCCTAGACTTTAGAGTCATATATTCAACTTCTTGCTAAATATGTCTTCTTGATGCCAAGAAGAATATCAAAATCATACTGCTTAAAACTGTACTCCTCTTCCCCCTCCAATGGGTCTCTACTCCTGTAGGCCCATTTGTAATTATTGGAACTAATTATGTCCCAAGCTAAAAGCCTCCCCTAGACAAACATCAAGGATTTTAATAAACCCTGAATATCATCTCCTTAACTTTTTTTGAATTCAACCCCCAATTTCCATCTGTGATACTCTTGCATGAATTCAGGCTGCCATTATTTATAATAGGGACCACTTTCACAGCCTACTTCCTGTTCTTTAATTTTTCTTGCTTCCTTAAATTCTATATTTCCAAACACCTTCCCAGTGGTCTATAATATTATCATTCCATTCTCTGCTTCAAACCTACTAAAGGTTACTTCCTTACATAAGAAAGAATCTATGGCCTGCCTTTACTTACCTTTTACTGTCTCGTCTCTCACCACTCCCTAGCTTACTATTTATGACTTAGCAATATTCATCATGTATAAACTACTTCTTGTTTCCCTGCTGTGTTTGTATTATCAGTTCTATCAGCTATATTCTTTCTGTGAGTAACTCCTACTCAGCTCTGGAGATTCAGCTTGGGTGTAGCATCTTCCAGGAAGACTTAGACTGAGTCAAGTGCCTGGCTTTGTCCTTTTATATCATTCTGTGTATAGGATTAACATGGTGCTTAGTCCACTGTACTGCTGGCATCATTTCCTCTGCTTGTCTTCTCTGGACTGCAAGATCCTCAGTGCTTTCATTTTCTGCAGTTACCATAATGCTCTTTATTCATCTTTATTTTTAACTTTATTTTATTTAAAATTGAATTTTCCACTTTCATTTATTCTTAAATTTTATTTTAGCCAGACTTTCTTGAATCTATTTTGATCCCCCTCGTTGAGAATTGTACTTATTTTCCCAGTTTCAGTTTATTGATTACTTGCCTTCTTTCATGGAAAGAAATGAATATATATACTCCAAATTTTGTTGTGAATTCTAGAATCATTTTTCATATATGTATATATTTTTATGAAACTGTTTTCCCTTTAATCCTATATGTTAAAGGAAAAACAGTTGATATTGCATGATGAGTTCAAATGTTTTCCAATTAAAATGGGGGTTGACTGGCTTTATGGCCTACCTTTTCCTTCTGGCATCAAACCAAGCCAGAGATAGATTCAAACACTTTTCTACCTCTCCCAATTTACTTTCCTCCACTCTCACACCCAAAATGGTTCATCCTGAAGGTCCTTGGGCAGGGTTCTTTCCGTTTCTACCCTGTCTTCCAAGGCTTACCCTTATATAACTAAACATTTCAGGACACAACCTGTCTCTAAGCCTCCCACTCTACCTTCTGCCACAGTGCATGCTGGAAGCCACAGTTTCCTAAGGATGAAGTAAAAAAGATGCAGGTGGGGCCCAAGGTGGAGGGAGAACCCTCAGGATAGCTCAGGGCATGACTTCTTAGCTTTTGGGACATGGCTTCCCATCTTTCAGAATCACGCAGCCCCTTCATCTAGGATGTAATACGAAGAGTGAGAATGAATCAGTCTTCTTTTGTCTTCTCTCGGCCTATTTTGAACTTGCTCTGAGTATAGAGCAAGTATTGTGTAGTCTAAAAATAAAGTCCCTAACCCAACCCATTTTGGTTGTAGTTAGTAGAAATTCCCTTCCCACATGGCATCTGGTCTTCTCTTAACTTTCGTTTGCATTGTTATTTCCAGTGTTGTTTTTTTCTTTAATTTGTTTATATTTGTGGGTATTTTAATAAAATATAGAAAAATACATGGCAGGCTCAGTTACTTTGCTACTATTTAATCTAGAAATCATGTGTATATATTCTAAGGAAAAGCTTCATAGAGAACAATTTTTAATTAAATACAAATAAGAGCATCTGGGCAGGCTCCTTTTTGATTGAATTTCACTATCAGGAAACACTGAGAGAACCAAGTCACAGGGCTTCACCCTCCTGCCAAAGAGCTGCACTTCAAATCTTCTCCTATAAGCAAACTATTCTTCTGCTCATAGTTTATTTATGTCTGTGAATATCTGGAGATTTTAGTAGCAGTCGTGGTGGACAGAAATTTTTTGTACCCTGGAAATGTAGTATGGTGCTTAGGCATATCAGCTCTGGAGTCAGACAGCCTGGGGTCAAATCCCAGCTCCATCTTGCACTGAATGTGTTTCTGTTCTAGTTTTTGAACCACTCTGTGTATAGTTTCCCCAACTGTGAAAATGGAAGCAATACACAAAGTATCTTCAACTCCTTAATACGATGATGATTTAATACAGGTATTGTAAGTAATCAATACAGTAAAATCCTGAGAGGAGTATCTGACATGTTATAGATTTTCAACATAATGTTCTTTGTTGTTATTAAGAGAAACATGGTTTTCTTACATATTTTAAAACATATACAACTTAAAAACTTTAAAACTAATTAAATAATTTTTATCTAGAATGCTTTCTCTAGTCATCTTTCTAACTTCTTTGTATAATTCCACTAAAATTGTTTCAAAAGGAGCTTACTCGTTTTCTTTCCTTACAATTTGATATTTGTCAGTGTTGCATTTTCCTCAATCTCAAGTGACAGGGAGGAGCTGTTCAGCTTTGCCTTGCTCCTTTCTCTGCCACGCCATGGGAGTAATGTTACTGACTATAAAGTTTTCATAAAATTGCTCACTGTCACTCCTGGGACACCCACAGTAATGATTAACCCACATGAATGGTGCATTGTCACAAACTCTGATGAGATGTGTGCAAAACTTTAAAAATAACTCGCTTCCTCTTCTCAAGCCAATGCTCCCATTAGGCAAAGAAGAGCCCAGAAACTGCTGAAAAGTGGGTGGGACAGGAATATTTGGAGCCTGCTCTGCTATTTTAAAGTTTAATATCTTCTTGTTAGGTTTGTATTTTCAAAGCATGGCCATCCAACCATGTGGCACTGAAAAACACAGCTGCCGGAGTCTGATGGGTGGCAGGGGTGGTGACTCATTATATATCTCTGGGATCACTGGTCAATTAAAATGATTTGCCCTAGAACCTGGGGAAAGAGCAAACCCCAGAGTCCTGCTCTCATATACTAAACATGAAATTAAATAGATTTGGTAGTAGGGTTACCAAATGACCTGGGTTGATTGGGACTATTCTGGTTTTAGCACTAAAAGTCCCACTTCCTGGGACCCCCTTAGTTCAGAGTAAACAGAACAGATAGTCATTCTGCCAGGAATTAAGCTACAGCTTTGCCATTTAGAAGCAGGTATATGAACTTGGATAGACCATGTGGCCTAATTCCCAAGGCCTAATTCCTCTTTTATAATGTGGAAATAATAATATCTGCTTAGCAGTATTATGAGAATCAAATGCAATATTGTCCATTAAGGTGTTCTGTGTCCAGTGACATACTATGCCAATGTCAGCAAATGCAATCATTGAAGATGTTGTTCCTCTGAGCCACAAAGGACTACCCGGAGAAATACAGGATGGAGGTGGTTAGACAGGCTTAAAGCCTGTGTCTAGAAGACTTCTCCAAAGCAATGGTGAGCATGACTCCACAAGCAATTGTCTCAAAGTTGGCAGAAGAATTCAAAAGAAGTTTAGAGGTGGGGGAGAAAGAAAGTGGGGTGTCACAAAGATCCATTGCATGAGATGACTCCAAATTTTACTCAATTCTTGCAGTGTGCTGAGGGCATAGGTGCCCACCGAAAACTTTGTATGTGGCCAGGAGTAGCCTGGATTTTCTCTTGGAACCTGCTATTCTTATATGTAGAATATATGTACAATGAAGAACCATTTTACATAGACTCAGTTGTCTCTCTACCCTTCCAGCTGTAAAGCTATACCATACCAATGCCTTTCAGGCATTAGCAATTGAGGGAGATGCAGGTTGTCTCCTGAACTCAATCTTTCTTAGGTCTCAGGCCATTGTCTTTTTTACTTGGTTACATATTTCTTTGATTTTTCACCTTGCTCTCTTCTTACCTCCTTTGTATATGTTTTGCTCTTATTTCCCTGTTTGCTCTAGAATATTACATTCCATGAAGGATGTGCAATTCACCTATCTTGTTGACTGTCATCTCTCACAACCAGCCTGGGAGGTGACCAGCCAATATCTGTTAAATGAAAGAGTGGACTGGACGTTAGATCTGTTATATCTGTTATATTCTACAGATCACAAGTCACACCAGCTTTATGTTCTTTAAATAAATAATGATCGAATACATTAAATGACCCAAGTATGAGTAATTAAGTTAGAGATAACACAAACTTTCTGCCTGTGATATTTTATTTTCTTTCAAAATCAATCTTTGGTTAAAGTTAATAATGAGGAGGGCAAAGATCTGAACCATACAGTTCTTAGACACCTTTAATGTAAGGATGTTGCAGACTTTTAGATATGAGAATGGTGGATTATAGCTTAAAGAGCAGATAGCTTATTGAAAATTTAAGGTAATCAGCAATACTTTTCGAACAATTACCTCAACTGTTAGCTACCAATTACCCTGAAACTCTTCTTTCTCTTCATCTCACAGATTGTCAATATCATCTAAAGTAAAAGATGGTAATGCATTCACAGTGTGAATGTGGTGAATTCTAATTCTTTGATGGTGGTAAATTGCCTGAGATGATCTCCTCTTCCTTCCACCTCTCTCTCCCAAATCAGCCATGGGATGTTGACTGGCATTAAAATAAGAAGAACAACAGGGCAGGCAACAAAGGGGATAAGGAAGAGAAGGGAGGGTGTGTATAACTCAGACTAGGTCTGCTCCCACTATATGATTTGCAGCAGATGTTATCTGTTCAACTCAAACAGCTGATCCTTGATTTAAAGATAATTTGTTTATTATTATACTAAATGGAGCCCATAAATCTCTATTATAGGCTGATGAGAATGGAAGAAAATAGTGTATGATGAAAGCACCAAACGGAACACATTTTTCCTAGCTTCAGTCTCTCCTATAATCTCAAACACTGATAAGCAATATTGACATTTTCAAAGAGGCTTATAAGCAATAAGCAATTCGAGTTTTATATAGTAAATGTGTCTTGAGTTACATTTTCAAGTGGAAGTTGGGCTTAGCTTTGGTAATCTACCAAGCAATATGTTTTGGTGCTGGCTGAGTCTTGTCCTGAAAGTCTGTGCTCTTTCAAGCTTCTTGTGTACGTTCAACTCCCCTGGGTTCACGTTCTCAGGGAGAAAATTGGATGCACAAAGAATGGAGTTTGCATAAGGCCCTTGTAAGCCTGATTATGGGTATTTACACAGCTGTAATCATTATAAATAAATTACTTCATAAATTTCAACAAATGAAATCATGTCATGTTATTTTGTCTGCTTTTTCTCTTCTTTGTGCCGCCAAGTCACCAGTGTATCATTTATTTTGGCTCATTTTTGTGAAAATGAGATTTAAGGAATAGTCCAGTTACAGCATCTGAGAGTCACTGCTCTCCCACCTCAGTGTTTGTCTTTTCTGTTGGAGAGAAAAAATGACAGAAAATAAAATATCTAATGCACTGATATAGGAACACATATGTAGTGTTATGTTTCTGGAGGATTTTTCTTTTCTTTTGTTAGGTATGTTAAGGTATTGTTTATATGTAGTAAAATTCACATTTTATAGGGACAGTTCTTGGAGTTTTGACAAAAGTGTAGCCGTATGGCCACAACTAGGATTACCATATAGAATATTTCTGTCACCTCAAAGAGTCCTACACCTCCATCTTCTACTATTGTTATGTTTTCTGTCCCTGTAGTTTTTCCATTTCCAGACTGTCATATAAAGGAAATCGTGCAGTGTGCAGCCTTTTGGTCTAGCTCTTCTTTTACTTAGCTTAATGTTTTTGAGATTCATCCCTGTTTATGTGTATATCAGTAGTTCATTTTATTGTTGAGTGGTATTTCATTGCATCAATGTATCACAATGTTGTATCCATTCCTAAGTGAGAGACATTGGGTTATTTTCAGTTTGGTGTTATGAATAAAGCTTCCTATATACATAGTTGTGCGGGTCTTTTGTGGCTATGTCTTCATTATTTTTGGGTGAATACCCAGGAGTAGGATTGCTGCCTCATATAGCAAATATACGTTTAACTTTATAACAAATGGCAAACTGTTTCCAAAGTGTCGGTACCATTTTACATTCCCACCAGTAATGGATGAGGGATCCAGTTGCCTCCACCTTCTCCTTAGTAGTAGGTGTTGTTGAGTTTCATTAAAAAAAAATTCTGTTTGGTGACATCTCATCGTGTTTTTTATTTGCATTTTCCTTATGCCTGATGATGTTGAGCCATTTTATGTGCCTATTAAACATTTGTGTACCTTCTTTGGAGAAATGTCAATTTAAATTCTTTGCCATGATTCTTCAAAAAATGAAGCATAGAATTGCCATATGATGAAGCAATTTTACTCCTTTGTATATACTCAGAAAAAAATTAATGCAAGATCTCAAACAAATACTTGTACACCAATGTTCATAGCAACAATATTCACAATCCACCAAGAGGTAAATTGATAAACAAAATGTGGTATTTACACACAATGGAATATTATTCAGTCTTAAAAAGGAACAAAATTGTGATATATACCACAACATGGATGAGACTTGAAAGCATTAGGATAAATGAAATAAACCAGACACAGAAGGACAGATATATAATTCCACTTACATGGGGTACCTAAAAGGGGCAAATTCAGCAGGGTGTGGTGGCTCAGCACTTTGGGAGGCTCAGGTGCGTGGATCACCTGAGGTCAGGAGTATATCAGGTACCTAAAAGAGGCAAATTTGGCAGGGCACAGTGGCTTACACCTATAATCCCAGCACTTTGGGAGGCTGAGGCAGGTGGATCACCTGAACTCAGGAGTTCGAGACCAGCCTGGTCAACATGGTGAAACCCCATCTCTACTAAAAATACAAAAATTTGCTGGGCGTGGTGGCGGGTGCCTGTAATCCCAGCTACTCAGGAGGCTGAGGTGAGAGAATCTCTTGAACCCGGGAGTCGGAGGTTGCAGTGAGCAGAGATCATGGCATTGCACTCCAGCCTGGGCAACGAGAGTGAAACTCTGTCTCAAAAAAAAAAAAAAAAAAAGAAAAGAAAAGAAGAAGAGGCAAATTCATAGAGATAGAAAGTACAATAAAAGTTACCAGAGGCTAGGGAGAGAGGGGACCACAAATTAATTGTATAACAGGCACAGAATTTCTGTTTGGGATGATGAAAACATTCTGAAAATGGATAGTGGGGAGAATTATTTAACAGGGTGAATGAACCTTTGGCCACTTAATTGTACACTTAAAAATAATTAAAATAATAACTTTTATGTATATTTTACCACCATAAAATAAACCTTTTCTTCACTTTATATTTTTGTCTTTTTGAATTTTAGAAGTTTTTTTTTATATTCCAGAGACTAGATCCTTATCAAATATATGATTTGCAAATATTTGCTCTCATTCTGTGAGTGTCCTTTGATGCAAAAAGGTTTTTACTTTATAATGAAGTCTAATGTATTTATTTTTTTCTTTGGTTGCTTGTGCATTGGATATCATATCTGTAAAACCATTGCCTAATTCAAGGTCATTATGATGTACGTTTGTTTTCTTCTAAGAGTTTTATAGTTTTAGTTCTTGCTTTTAGGTTTTTGATCCATTTTGAGTTGATTTTTCCATGTTGAGATAGGAATCCCAATTTGTGTTTTGTGTGTGGCTAACCAGTTGTCCTAGCACCATTTGTTGAAAAGGCTAACCTTTCCCTATTGAATTTTCATGGCACAATTTGATAGGAAAAGAATTGATATTTTCAATCAATTGTCAATACATGCATACAGTTATTTCTGGACTCTCAATTTTATTCCATTTATCTATATGTTTTCCCTTATGCTAGCTTCACACAGTCCTTGTTACTGTAAATTTGTAATCTGTTTTGAAACTAGAAAAAGTAAATCCCTCCATTTTATTTTTTCTGGATTGATTTGGCTAGTCTGAGTGCCTTCCATTTATACATGACTTTTAGTATCAGCTTGCCAGTTTCTGTAAAATGATGATTGGAATTTACATATAGATTGATTAAATCTGCAGATCAATATGGGGATTATTGCAATCTTAACGATATTAGGTCTTCCAATTTGTGAATATGGAATATTGTTTCATTTATTTAGGCCTTCTTTTATTTCTTTCAGTGATATTTTATAGTTTCTGGTGTACAAATCGTGTACTTAATGGGTTAAATTTATAAGTATTTTATTCTTTGTGATAGTATTTTAAATGGACTAATTCTCTAAATCTCATTTTGGAATGGTCATTGTTCAGGTATAGAAATACAACTGATTTGGTACATTGATCTTGATCTTGTATCTTGCAAACTTGCTAAATTTTATAAGCTCTAATAGTGTATTTGTGCCAGATTTATGGTTTTTGATATGTAAGATATGTTTCATTCCATTCACTTGTTTCTTTCCATTTCCCTTGTTTTTTGTTTCTTTCTTTCCTTTTATTTCTTTTACTAGCCTATTTCCCAGGATACTACCTCCAGTACAATGTTGAATAGAAGTGGTGAAAAAAGGAGAAAGATTCTTAGGAGGTAAACTTTCAGTATTTCACTGTTAAGTATGTATTTTTTATAGATGTATGCGTTTTTCATAGATGTCCTCTATCAGGTTGAGGAAGTTCTCCTCTGTTCCTAGTATATTGAGTGTTTTTATCAGAAACTTGTATTTTGTCAAATGCTTCTTTTGTGTTTGTTTTGGATTTTTGTATCCTTGATTCTATTACTATGATTAATTATAATGTTTGTTTTGTGAGCCAATCTTGCATTCCTGACATAAATCCCAGTTGGTCATGGTGTATATATATTTAAATATGTTTCTGGGTTTAGTTTGCAATATTTTGTTGAGGATTTTTTTTTCTAATTTTTAAAGAGGGAACATTAGTTAGAAATTTAGGGGGAAATTTAGGTTGTTGATTGGAGATCATTATTTTTAATGTAGGTTCTTAAAAGTATAAATTTTTCTTTGAACACTGTTTGCAGTGCATCTCATAAGTTGTGGTATATTGTGTTTTCATTTTCATCTGTCTCAAAGTATTTCCCAATTTCCCATAAAATTTTGTTGACATATTGTTTATTTAGAAATGCATTTTGTAATTTACACATAATTTTGAATTTCCGAAATTTCCTTCTGTTCTTGGTTTCTAATTTCCTTCTACTATGAAATGCTTTGTAAGATTTCAGTCATTTTAAATTTATTGAGACCATTTATAGCCTACCATCTGTTAAAGAATGTTTCATCAGCATTTCTGATAGAGAAGAATATTTATTCCACTGCTGTTGGGTTGAGTACTGCTTAGGTGTCTGTTAGGTCTAGTTGGTTTATAGTACTGTTTCAATCTTCTGTTGTCTTGCTGATCTTTTGTCTAGTTTTTCTATCCATCATTGAAAGTGAGATTGAAATATCCAAAATTTATTGCCGAATTTTCTATTATTCCTTAAATTCTTTCAACTTTTACTTAATGTGTTTTGAGACTCTGTTGCTATTTGCATACGTGTTTATAATTAGTATATCTTCTTCAACTATTGACCCTTTTATAATTATACAATTTCTTTGTCTCTAGTAACAATTTTTTGTTCTAAAATCTATTTTGTCCTATATTAAGAGAGACAATCTAGCTCCCTTTTGGAATCTGTTTGCATAATATATCTTTCCCAATACTTTTACCTTCAACCCACTTATGCCTTTGAATTTCAAGGTTGTCTCTCATAGACAGCATACTAGTTTATTGTTTTATTTTTAAGTCAATTCCACCAAACTCTATCTTTTAATTGGAGATCATAGTGGGTTGATCTGTTGTCCCCTCACAAGTGATCAAACCACTATGACTATATATATATATATGTCTACCTTATACCTGTGGGTGTGAACTTGTTTGGAAAAGGGGTCTTTGAAAATGTAATCAAGTTAACATCTTAAGATGAGATGAATTCTGGGTATGGGGGAGGGAGCCTTAAATCCACTGACTGGTGTTCTATTTTGTGTGATGTTTATTCTTTATTCTATTTTCATGGTTAATTACAATGATTGTTGTAATTAATCATATTACATGTAAGTAAAGAGAAGGAGAAAAATTTGACACACAGAAGGGAAAACGATGTGAAGGCAGAGGCTGAAGTTAGGCAATTCTCTGCCTATTCCTTGGTAAGGAATAACAAGGATTGCTGGCAGCTACTAGACATTAGGAGAGAAGCTGTGGAATAGCTTCTCCTTCAGAGCCTCCAGGAGGAACCAACTCTGCTGATACCCTGATCTCGGATTACTGGCCTCCAGAACTGTGAGAAAATGAATTCTTGATGTTTTAAATGACCCAGTTTGTGGTATTTTGTTACAGCAGCCTTAGGAAACTGATAGAGACAGAATCCTTTTATATATAACGTAATTACTGATAGGGTAACATTTGCAACTGACATTTTGCTATTTGTTTGTATATGTCTTGTGTCTAGTTTTCCTTCCTTCATTAATTATTGGCTTCTTTTTGTGTTAAATGGACATTTTCTAGTGTGCCATTTTAATTACTTTGCTATTTCCTTCACTGTATAACTTTGTGGATTTTATTTTTAATAATTGCCCTGAGATTACTATTAACCACTTAATTTATGACAATTTACCTGGATTAAGTTTATAAGCGAATTTAATTTAGAGCGTTAAAAAACTTTTCTCCTATTTAGCTGTTTTCCTCTGCTTTATGTTGTTGTTGTTACAAATTCTATGTTTATACAATATAAAGAAGATTTATAATTTCATATAACTTCATTAATCTATAATTACTGCTTTATTTTACAATCATATCAGAGAAAAATGGGAGTTACACACAGGAGATGCATTTATACTGTCATTTATATTTACCTACATATTTACCTTTACCAGTGTTTTTTATTTCTTTGTGTAGATTTTAATTTCTGTCTAGTGTCCTTTCATTTCAGCCTGAAGAACTCCCTTAAGTATTTATTATAGGGTGGGACTGTCAATAACAAGCTCACTCTGTTTTTATGTGAGAATATCTTAATTTTCCCTGCCTTTTTGATGGATTTTTTAATACATAAAGTTATTTTATTATTATTATTATCATTATTATTAATGCATTTGTTTGTTATGTAATTGTCCATTTGTTCTAAAATAATTTCAACTTTTATTTTAGATACAGTGGGTACATGTGCAAGTTTGTTACATGGGGATATTGAATGATGCTAAGGTTTGGATTGTGGATTCCGTCATCCTGCTATTGAGCATAGTACCTGATATGTAGCTTTAATCTACCCCCCTCTACCCTCTAAGTATTTACAATGTCTATTGTTCTGATAGTTATGTACATGAGCGCTCAATGCTTAGCTCCCACTTATAAGTGAGACATGTAGTATTTGGTTTTGTGTTTCTGCATTAATTTGGTTAGGATTATGACTTCTGGCTCCATTTATATTGCTGCAGAGGACATGATTTTATTCTTTTTTATGGTTGCATAGTATTGCATGGTGTATATGTTCACATATACACACTACACATTTCCTTTATACAATCTACCATTGATGGGCAACTGGGTTGATTCCATGTCTTTGCTATTGTGAATAGTGCACTGATGAACATACAAGTGCATGTTTCTTTTTGGTAGAATGATTTATTTTCTTTTAGGTATATACCCAGAAATGGTATTACTGGGTCAAATGGTAGCTCTGTTTTAAGTTCATTGGGAAATCTCCAGACTGCTTTCCACAGCAACTGGATTAATTTACATTTCCACCAACAGTGTATAAGCATTACTTTTTCTCTGCAGTCTCGCCAGCATCTGTTGTTCTTTTAACTTTTTAATAATAGTCATTCTGACTGATTTGCGTTTCTCTGACGATTGGTTTATGAGCATTTTTTCATATGTTTGTTGGTCACCTGTATGTTTTCTTTTGAGAATTGTCTGTTCATGTCCTTTGCTTATTTTTTAATGGAGCTATTTGCTTTTTGCTTGTTGATTTATGTTCCCTATAGATTCTGGATATTAGACCTTTGTTGGATGTATAGGTTGCAAATATCTACCCTATTCTGTAGGTTGTATGTTCACTCTGTTGATAGTTTCTTTTGCTTTGCAGAAATTCTTTAGATTAATTAGGTCTCACTTGTCTATTTTTGTTTTTGTTGCAATTACTTTTGGGGCTTTAGCCAAAAATTCTTTGCCATGGCCAGTACTAAGAAAATAATATTTCCTAGGTTGGCTACCAGGATTTTTATAGTTCAAGGTCTTACATTTAAATCTTTAACCTATTTTGAGTTAATTTTTGTATATAGTGAAAATATGGCATATGTATTTTGTAATTTTTGTAGGTGTACTGCTTTAATCTTCTGAATATGGCTGACGCATTATCCTAGCACCATTTGTTGAATAGGAAGTCCTTTCCCCATTGCTTGTTTTTGTCAGCCTTGTTGAGGGACAGATGGTTCTAGGCGTGTGGCTTTATTTCTGGGTTTTCTATTTTGTTTTATTGGTCCACGTGTCTTTTTTTTTTTCCAATACTGAACTGTTTTGATTACTGTGTCTTTATAGTATAGTTTGAAGTTGCATAGTAAGATGTCTCTGGATTTGTCCTTTTGGCTTAAGATTTCTTTGGCTATTCAGGCTCTTTTTTGGTTCCATATGAATTGTAGAATATGCTATTTTTCTAATTCTAATTTTCCTAATTCTGTGAAGAATGACATTGGTAGATTGATAAGAATGGCATTGAATCTGTAAATTGTTTTGGGCAGTATGGCCATTTGTTTACAATATTAATTCTTCTAATCCATGAGCATGGAATATTTTATTTATTTATTTGTGTCATCTCTAATTTATTTCAGCAGCATTTTGTAATTCTCCTTGTAGAATTTGTAATTCTCCTTATAGAATCTTTCATCTCCTTCGTTAGCTGTATTCTTGCATACTTTATTTTCTTTGTGGTTATTGCAGGTGGCATTGTCTTCTTGATTTCACTCTCAGCCTGGATGATGTTGGTGCATAGAAATGCTACGGATTTTTGTACATTTATATTGTATCCTGAAACTTTATTAAAGTTGCTTATCAATTCTAGGAGTCTTTTGGCAGAATATTTAGGATTTTACAGTTAGAGAGTCATATCAGCAACAAAGATAGTTTGACTTTTTTCCTATTTGGATAGTTTTTTTTTCCCTCTTGCCTGATTGCTGTGGCTAGGACTTCCAGTACTATGTTGAATAGGAGTGGTTAGAGTGGGCATCTTTGTCTCAGTTATAAATGGGGAATGGTTTGAGCTTTTGCCTATTCAGTGTGATGTTGGCTGTGGATTTATCATAGATGGCTTTTATTATTTTGAGATATGTTCTTTCAACGCCTAGTCTGTTGAGGGATTTTATCATGAAGAAACATTGGATTTTATCAAAAGCTTTTTCTATGTCCACTGACGTGATTATATGGTTTTAGCTTTTGATTCTATTTAGTGCTAAACTCTTTCATCAAGAAGCTAGAAAGGTCTCCAATTAACAATCTAATTTTACACCTAAAGGAACTAGAAGAAAAACAACAAGCCAAACCAAAGCTAGCAGAAGAAAAGAACTAACTAAAATTAGAGAACAACTTAATGAAATTGAGATGCAAAAATCTATACCAAAAAATCAATGAAACCAAGAATTGGCTCTTTGAAAAAAATAAGATTGATAGAACCCCTAGCTAGATTAACAAAGAAAATACAAGAGAAGATCCAAATAAGCACAATCTGAAAGAACAAAGGTGATATTAAAACTGATCCCACAGAAATATAAACAATTCTCAAGGACTACTATGAGCAACTCTATGGACACAAAATAAAAAATTTAGAGGAAATAGTTACATTCCTGGAAGTATACAATCCCAAGATTGAATCAGGAAGAGATTGAAACCCTGAGTAGACCAATATGAACTTCTGAAATGGAATCAGCAATAAAGAATCTGCCATCCCAAAACAGCCCTGGACCAGAAGGATTCACAGCCAAATTCTACCAGACATAAAACGAAGAACTGACACTGACTCTACTGAAATTATTCTGAAAAATCAAGGAATATGGGGTCCTCCCTGACTCATTCTGTAAATCCAGCATCAGTCTGATACCAAAATATGGCAGAGACACAGCAAAAAAAGAAAACTCTAGACCAATATCCCTCATTAACATAAACACAAAAATCCTTTAAAAAAAAAGCTACCAAATTGAATCCAGCAGTACATCAAAAAGCTAATACATCTCAATCAAGCAGACTTCATTCCTGGGATACAAGGCTGGTTAAACATATGCAAATTAATAAATGTGATTCACCATATATAGAATTATTGATTAACAATTTTTTTTCACTTTTTGTAGATATAATCTGAGTGACTTCTGGCCTCCAGGGTTTCTAATGAGAAATCACCTGTTAATTTTTCTTTCTTTTTTTTTTTTTTTTTGAGACAGAGTCTCACTCTGTTGCCTAGGCTGGAGTGCAGTAGCACGATCTCAGCTCACTGACTCACTGCAACCTCCTCCTCCTGGGGTTCAAGTGATCCTCCTGCCTCAGCCTCCCAAGTAGCCGAGATTACAGGCGTGTGCCACCACACTCTGCTAATTTTTGCACTTTTTAGCAGAGACAGGATTTCACCATGTTGGTCAGGCTGGTCTTGAACTTCTGACCTCAAGTGATCCACCTGCCTCAGCCTCCCAAAGTGCTGGGATTACAGGCTTGAGCCACGGTGCCTGGCCTCAGCTGTTGATTTTATTGAGGATCCTTCGTACATGAAGAATTGTTTCCCTGTTTCTTTTTAGCTTCTTTCAAGATTCTTGTTGTCTTTGGCTTTTGGGATAGTTGCTTATGATGTGTACAGGTGTGGATTTCTGAGTTTATTCTATTTGTAGTTCATTGAGTTTTGTGTATGTTTTGGTTAATGTCTTTCATTAAAATTAGGAAGTGTATGGCCATTATTCCCTTTAGCCTGTTGATGTAATGGATTACATTTACTGATGTTTGAATGTTGAATAGTCTTGCATACCTGGGATAAATCCCACTGGGTCAGGATGTATAGATCTTTTCATACATCGTTGGATTGAATTTACTAATATTTTGTTGATGATTTTTGCATTTATGTTCAGCAGAGACATTTATCTGCAGTTTTATTTTTTATTTTTTGTGATATATTTATCCAATTTTGGTATTTGGGTAATAATGGCCTCATAGAATGAGTTAGGAAGTATTTCCTCTTCTTTTATATTCTTGAGGAGATTATAAAGAATTTATATGATTTCTTTATTAAATGTTGGGTAGAATTTGCTGGTGAACCCAAGTGGTCCTGATGCATTCTATTTTGGAAGGTTATTCATTATCAATTCAATTTTTAAAATAGATACAGACCTATTCAAATTGTCTGTTTTTTCTTGAGTGACTTTTGGCAGATTGTTTCTTTCAAGAAATTGATCCATGTCATCTATGTTACTCTGTTTGTGGAAATAGAGTTGTTCGTAACATTTCTTTATTATCTTTATAATGTCCATGGGACCCGTAGTGATGGCCCTTCTTTCATTTATGATATTAGTAATTTGTATATATTTTTTCTTAGCCATCTAGAGTGTTATTAATTTTATTGATTTTTTTCAAAGAACTAGCTTTTGATTTTGTTGATGTTTCTTCATTGACTTCCTGTTTTCAATTTCATCAATGTCTGCTCTCTTATAATTTCTTTTCTTCCGCTTACTTTGAAATTAAATTTATTTTTCTTTTTCTAATTTCTTAAAATGGAAGTTTAGACTATTCACTTTAGATCATTATTCGTTTCTAATATAGGCATTCAATGTTATAAATTTCCCTTTGATCACTGCTTTCACTGCATTCCTTAAATTTTAATAATTTGTTTCCAGACTGGAAACTGGAGCCCCTTATTTCTTCTTCTTTTTTTTTTTTTTTGCCCCCGCCTTTTTTTCTGTCTCTGGGACTCCCAATATGGTTATGTCAATATGCTCAACAGTTTTCACAAGTCTGTGAAGCTCTATTCATTTTTCTTCATTTTTTCCCCTTTAGTAATGGACTGAATAATTTCTATTAACCTATGTTTAATTATATTTGTTCTTTCTTTTGCCTGCTCAACTCTTCTATTGAGCTTTTCTAGTAAATTTTTTTGGCCACCTTTTTTTTTTTTAAATTATACTTTAAGTTCTAGGGTACATGTGCACAATGTGCAGGTTTGTTACATATGTATACATGTGACATGTTGGTGTGCTGCACCCATTAACTCATCATTTACATTAGGTATATCTCCTAATGCTATACCTCCCCCCTCCCCCCACCCCATGACAGGCCTCGGTGTGTGATGTTCCCCTTCATGTGTCCAAGTGTTCTCATTGTTCAATTCCCACCTATGAGTGAGAACATGTGGTGTTTGGTTTTTTGTCCTTGCGATAGTTTGCTGAGAATGATGGTTTCCAGCTTCATCCACGTCCCTACAAAGGACATGAACTCATCATTTTTTATGGCTGTGTAGTATTCCATGGTGTATATGTGTCACATTTTCTTAATCCAGTCTATTATTGATGGACATTTGGGTTGGTTCCAAGTATTTGCTATTGTGAATAGTGCCGCAATAAACATACGTGTGCATGTGTCTTTATAGCAGCATGATTTTTAATCCTTTGGGTATATACCCAGTAATGGGATGGCTGGGTCAAATGGTATTTCTCATTCTAGATCCTTGAGGAATTGCCACACTGTCTTCCACAATGGTTGAACTAGTTTACAGTCCCACCAACAGTGTAAAAGTGTTCCTATTTCTCCACATCCTCTCCAGCACCTGCTGTTTCCTGACTTTTTAATGATCGCCATTCTAACTGGTGTGAGATGGTATCTCACTGTGGTTTTAATTTGCATTTCTCTGATGGCCAGTGATGATGAGCATTTTTTCATGTGTCTTTTGGCTGCATTCTCTAGTAAATTTTTTATTTTGGTTAATACAGTTTTTGACTCCGGAATTTCTATTTGGCTCCTTTTATAATATTTATCTCTTTATAAAATTCTCTATTTGGTGAGTTATCATTTTCACACTTTTCTTTAGCTCTTTAGACATACTTTCCTGTAGCATTTTGAACATATTTAGAATAGCTGGTTTAAAAAATCTGTCTAGGCCGGGCACGGTGGTTCATGCCTGTAATCCTAGCACTTTGGGAGGCCGAGGCGGGTGGATCATGAGGTCAGGAGATCGAAACCATCCTGGCTAACACAGTGAAACCCTGTCTCTACTAAAAATACAAAAATACAAAAAACTAGCTGGGCGTGGTGGCGGGCACCTGTAGTCCCAGCTACTCGGGAGGCTGAGACAGGAGAATGACGTGAACCCAGGAGGCGGAGCTTCCAGTGAGCCGAGATTGCACCACTGCACTCCAGCCTGGGCGACAGAGTGAGACTCCGTCTAAAAAAAAAAAAAAAAAATCTGTCTAGTAAGTCCAACTTCTAGGCTTCCCTAGGGAGTTTCCATTGATTGCTCATTTTTTCTAAGTGAGGGCTATAATTTCTTCTTTCTTTGCTTACCCTATTTGTTGTTGTTCTTGTTGGACAAGGACACTGTAAATAGCATGCAGTAACTTGGGAAGTCAGATTCTACCCCCTCACCAGGGTTTTTTCTTGTTGCTGCTTGTTGTAGTTATTTGTTTCATGATTTTTCTGAACTCATTCTGTAAAGTCTGTATTCTTTCAGTGTGTCCACTGAAGTGTTACTCGATTAGCTTTGTGGATAGCTCATATTTGAACAGAGATTTCCTCAAATGTCTGGAACCAATAAATCTACTCTTTGCCTACGGGCTCTGTGTGTGTGTGTGTGTGTGTGTGTGTGTGTGTGTGTGTGTGTGTGTTGGAACATGGCTTCAACTCTCACCCAGGTAACTGACAACTCTGCCTTAACTTTCACTTTCTGCTTGTGCAAAGCCTCAAGGTCAGCCAGGAGTAAAAGCTAAGGGCCATCTCAAGTCTTTCCTGAGTATGCATATAACCGTACGCATGTATGTGGCCTTCTAGCTTCCCAGGAATATGTTAGAGGTTTTGAAAGTCTCTTTGGATATCTTATTTTTCAGCTGTTCTTTTTACGCTTTCTGGATAGAATATTGTTTGCCCAAATTGTTATCTATCCTTTCAGGCAGCCATGACATTCAAACCCTTGCTTTTTATTGTTTTTGACAAATGTTACCAAGGAGAGGCTTTTTGCACTGGGTGAGCTCCAATTTAGGTCAAATACAACCAAGTCTTCCAGGGACCCACCGATCAGGTAAAAAACAAAAAATGACAATTTGGGGGGAATTAAGCTTTGAAAAATCTCCAGTTCTATTCTGTTCCCTCCAGACTGGAAATGTGGTCTTTTATTTTCAAGGCTACTGTTAAGTTGGAAAGTGAGGGATAGGACTAGGGCAAATTAAAATGCCACAAAGCCTTGTATTCTTCCTGAGATTTCACTATATTCCCTGAACAAACATTCTCCATGTTCCTGAAATCCATTAAAATCCATCTAAAAAAGTTGATTCTGACCATTTTTGTGAGTTTTTCATTGCCTTTAAAAGGGAATGCTTTTTTGTAGGATTTTACTTTACCATGTTTGCTTACATCTAAAATGTGTGTGTGTGCATGTTCTTATATGCTAGTGCCCAAATAGATGTAATGAGCGCTATATCCCTTTTAAAAGTGATATAGAGGTTAAGATTTGCTTTTAATTTGAGTAAAATATGTAGTAGGTGATGTATAAGAAGACCCACTTTACTAACTGGTCAGATGTAGGATTGGAAAATCTGTAAGGACAATAATTTCATGTTATTTTAAGGGTTCCTGGACAAATCCTATTGTAGGACTTGGGCTGCCTCAAAGAATTAATGTTTTCTAACAATTACTTTTTTCTTTGGTCACTAGACTCTCCCCTAAATTAATTAAAACTTGAAGGCCTTAAAAAAACACCTGACAATTTCAACTGTATTATGATGCAACGGTTTTAATTTAGGCACAAATGCAAAGTTGAAAACTAAGAGTGTGATTTTTATTTCATCGTTTTATCTTAGAAGGTCAAAGGATTGTTTCTGCCTTGAAAGAACAGTATTTGAATGCTTAACCTCTCTCAATAAGTCTCAGAATACACTGGGTTGGGCCAGTAAAGAAAGATGGTCCAACAATCATTTATTTAAGCAGGACAAGGACCTGATCTTACTGTCACTACAACTGCTGAGACCCTTTGGCTGAAATTCTTTTGTACATCTAAATACTGAAGAAGAACTCAGTATTATTCAGGGCTCATTCTCTGCATCTTCTTACCTCCTTCTCTGTGCCTTCTTTTCTCTTTCTCCATTCCATACTTGGTTCATTGTAGTGAGAAACTGTAGCTTTTCATTTCAGTCTTTGGTTAGGGGCCCTTCTTTTTTCCATACTGAATCCAGAGGAAATGGGATGTGGCATGGAATCTTGTTTTTAATCATAGCTGTAAGTATGCATTTTTTTGTGCACTATCAATTTGGAGAGGGAAAAAGACTCCACTCTTGGCTTCATCTATGTAACTAGAAATTTATTACTAAATCAAACAGTCCTAGCAAGGATGACTTATTTCATAATATTCAGCAAACATTATGTAAAATCATGCAGCATATTGGAGGCCTCACTCTAGAAAGAAGTGGAGCTAAGCATAAAGTATGTGTGCTAATAGCTTTGTGACTGACTTGGCCCACATTTATGAAACGATGGTTCTTCATATCTGGTCTATCAATTGACTGAGTTTACACTCTGATTAACCCAGACATGGATAAATTATATTCATCTTGACTCCAGATGGCAAATGTGCTTATGAATTTGGGTACTTGACTACATTGCTCTTCTAGTAAAGTTGCATACAGATGTTAAAGGGATAATGCTGGGTTGCATATGTGAGAGAAATACAAAATATCTGGAATATGAAGAATTTATTTGGAGTGTAGGTTCTTTGCATGTCATTGCTCATGGCCCAGTCAGAAGACACTATGGCCATGATATATTTGGTCTGGCAATTGTTCTCATCTAAAATAACTACATCAGACTAATGTATAGTTTATATGCATTATTGTTTCATTCTTGGTTGCTTACATTGCAAAACATTCTGAAGTAGGCCAGATCATATCTATATAGAAGACCTAATTTGATTGGGCAGAGCACATCTCATTAATTCACTTGTTTATTTAACAAATATTTATTAAAAGCTTACTATGAGCCAACAACTCTGCCTGATGCTGAAAGATAACACCAAGGATAACGCATAGTGACTAAACAAAGCTTTGCCTGGTGTTTGGATCAGAAGCTGACAGAGGAGCCATCGATACAAATTTGGAACAAGCAGCTGCTGGAGACAAATGAGCCTTACTACTTTCTTTTTCACCAGAACTGCTACATAGAGCAGCTCTGTCCAATATGGGAGCCACTAGCCACAGGGAGCTCTTTAAATTTAAATTTTAAAATTAATTAGCGTTAAGTAAAATGTAAGTATTTGCAGTCATGCTAGCCTCATTTCAGGTGCTCAATCAGCACATATGTCTAGTGACTACTGTATTGTGTAGCACACGTATAGGATATCTCTACTATCACAGAAAGTTCTATTCTATTTAGCAGCCCTGACACAGAAGTTGGAAGGAAAAAAAAAAAGCCTGGTAACTTCATTTACAACTTTATGATTAATATCAGGCAGAATTTATGAGTTAACACTATTTCCTACAATAGATACATTTATGAGGACAAGAAATTCTCTAAAATGTGTTTTACCAGCTTTGAAGTTAACACAAAAAGACAGACTGTAGTTAATTTAAAAAGTTGTTACCTCGAGTGTCCTCATTTTCCTTATAGTGAATATTAGAAAAGATAGAAAGCTAATGTAAAAACTGATAATGGTTGCACTCATTTCTAACTCTTCACGAAATTCATTCTCCTCTTTCTTCTTTCAATACATTGCAATAATACAATGTACTTAGCTGACCAACTACCCTCCCTTACAGCTGGGTATGGTGACTTGGTTCTCACCAATGTGAATTGAAGTAACATCAGTTCTGGACAGAGCCTTTAACTGGCTGACGTGCTGCCTTCATATCTTTTTTTCAAAAAAACTTTGCTGCAAGTCAGCTTTTGTCCCATGACTTCCATCATGCAGCAAAGAAGACCACCCTGTGTATACCATGGTGGAAAAACATGAGAAGTTTGAGTCTCCAAGACTGTGTGGGGGTCAAGAGGCCCTCTAACCTGAAACTGCAACTGATATATACAAGAGAAACACATTTGCACCTTGTTTGGTCCATTGCATTTGATGGTTTGTTTGTAAATGCAGCTAATATTACCCTTATTTACATAAGAGCAGATAGAAACTTAATTTTGCTTGAGAATAACTTTTCAGTCTTAAATGTTAGAGACAAGGTTTTTTGTTTTGCTCCCTCAATTATAAATATTCTGCATCTTTTGTAATTTATTCAAAGAATAAATTTATTATTTCAAAAAAATTTTTTTAGCACTTCTTGAATAAATAGTACTTTTATTCTTAATGAGATTGCTTTCTATGTCTGTAAAGCCCTTATCTTTGGTTTTATAAGAAGCAATGTCTGAGTTGTGGATTCTCTTGCATTTCTTGAGTGGGTACTCTCAAGAACCTGTGAAGTGGTGAGGGAAGCTGGATATGGAAGAGAAAAGAGCCAAGAAAAGATGTGATTCGGCTGAAAACAAACCTCGGTCTGATTGCACAGGATGCTCTAGGTAGAAATCTCACTGCAGAGTGGTTCGTCCCTGAGGCAGCAGCAGTTTTTTGAGCCTTAATGTATATCAGTCATTGGCTAGTGGGAACTCCAAGACATTTGTCAGAGGATGGGCTCTTACTGGATGAAGGCAATCCTCTGTGGAAGAGGGCCACTGTGAGCTGAGAGCAGACAAGAGGACCGCGCTGGGGAATAAGTACATCAGCCCAGTGAGAGCCTCTGGGCGTTGCACCAGCATTCATTACAGCTCCTTTTCCTTAAATATGTGAATTCATGACCTGTGGTTTCCCATTAGACAAGGCTGATGGGAATATTCTCTTCCCCAAGGGGAATGTAGAGTTTTCATGACTTCAAATATGGTCTCTAATTTTGCAGAACAAATTCTTTCATGGGAAGACAGACCGTCAGAAAGTTAAGTTTTGACACAAGTACAAAACCTTGGACAGTGTCTTTGAATAATAAAGAGAAGAAAGAACAACTCTTCCTGGGGATGCCTGTCCTAGTGTAAGCAGGTTACACGAGAAGACAATTGTGTTTGATGGTACAAGAACCTGAATTCTGGAACCAGATAGTCTCTGCTTGAATTGAGATTCTGTCACCAACATGCTATGTGACCGTGAGCAAATAATTTGACTTCCTGTGCCTCAGTTTCTTCCTCTAAAATGTGGATAATGATGAATAATAATAGCTATTGGTTGTTGAGTATAATAAATAATTCAGTGTATACAAAGGTGTTTGCACAGTGCTTGGAAACACAGGTAAAGCCATGTAAGGATGGCTCTTGTAATAGGAAAGCTAGGCCTTGAAATGAGAGGTGACAGGTGCCAGGCACAGGATAGGAGAGGACAATGGTTAAAGAAGTCCGTGTTCTCTGGAGGCAGATATTCTAGAATTAAATCTCTGCTCTTGACCTTGAGCAAATTACTTAAATTCTTTTTGCTTGTTTCCTCACCTTTAAGCTTGGAATAGTGATAGCACTTTTCATATAGAAACATAGTGAAAATTAAGTAAAATAATAATTGTCAAATTCTTACAATAGTACCTCATACATAATACACTTTCAATAAATACTGTTGTTCTTGTTATGTTATTTTTATTCCATGAGGGAAGGCAGGGAACTTTTTCAGCGAAAGGAGAAAACTTCATTGGGACAGGTTCATTGCTTGTACACAGGAGTTTTATAAGATGAGTATGAGATTGTAAGATAAGTAGAAGCCGAGCTGGCAAATCCCTACTGTGCAAAGCTAAGGTGCTTTGACTTGGTTCTCTGTAGGCACTCTGAATTCATTGAACATCAAATACATTTTCCCAAGTCTCTTTCAGAGGAAAGCAGTGGTACTTGTTATCTAATACTGCATAACAAATTATCAACTTAGTGTCTAAAGACAACACCTATTAATTTAGCTCATGATGTGTAGGCTGAAAATTTGGGCTGCAATCAGCTGAGAGACTCTTCAGGTCTCAGATTGTCTCCTTCTTGACTCTGTGTTAATTTTATGCTTAGATGGGTAGCTCTGCCTCAAGGTTTTGGGTGGGTATTGGTTTGGAGCAGCTTGGTTCTCCTCATGTGGTCTCTCATCCTCTGGCAGGCGAACCCAAGCTTGTTCTTTTTGCAGAGGCAGTGTCCCAATAAAGAGCACACAATGGCTCTCAAGGCCTAGGCTCAGAACTGCACAGCATCATTTGGAGGCATTTTATTGGTTAAAGCAAATCACAGGCTCTAGCCCAGAGTCAGAGTGGGTGGGAATTTTAATACAAAATTACAGGGGAAAGAACATGGATACAGAACAGCCATTAATTCAGACATCAGTGAAAACAATCTAACAAATTCTCCAAGGATCACTTCTTTAATTCATGAGAATGGGCAGAGGAAGCAAGTACAGCATTGCTCCTCCCTTGAAAGTGGTCAACTTTTGTAAGGTCCTAGTAAGGTCACTGGTAGGGAAGGGAAGTGAGGAAAGACCAACTTGTGGAAGGTCCTGGGCAGGAATGGTTAATCTAAAGTGGTGGGCCACCTTGGCCTTGCTATTTCTCCAACCTTCTCTTGTATGCATTTCATAGATTGGCAGTTGGCACCAGCAAGAGATCTGGTTGGGCAGAAACCTTCATCCTGGAGGATGCGAGGCCTCACAATTTCACACATGGTTTAAAAAGAGGCATTCAGTACCAGGAGAATTCATTATGGAAAAGAAAGGAAGATTTTAATATATAAAGCAGAACTTTTAGAAAAAAAATTTAGACTATTCTCTTCCATCTGTATCTCTTTATTCAGAAAGGTAGAGAATGAATAAATTTCATAAAGGACTAAAGAATCATAATATTGGCTATAGGTCATTGGTTGATAAAGAAGAGTACAAAGTAAATATTTGAACTCTACACTGTCATACATGTTTAATATAATTTATAAAAGCTAATTTTCATGTAACCACTTAAAGTTTGTATAGGGAATATATATTTTATTGAGGACCATTCACCTGTAAGGCAAGAATCAATTGGTGAGCATAGGTTAATATAAAGATCAATGGCTATGTTATGCTGATATTGAATTGGGAAGCCAAAACTTAGGTTTTGAATCCAAGCCTTGCCTGGGTCCCTTGAGTTACACACCTAAGCTCTTTGAACAATAATTTATTGAATTGGGCTATGACTTGGTTTGGGTTGACCCAGAAGCTGCCCTTGAGATAAGAATTTGAGTACAAGTAGAGAAGGGAGCCCAGGAAACCCTGGCAGGGAAGGGGATTGAGGAAGCAAGGCACCAAAGGGAGAGCAGCTAGTAGGAGATGTATTATCAGGGTTACCAATGCAGGCACCTGGAGCTTAATCCCACTGAGGAAGCCTGGGAGTAGGGCAGACCAGATGCCTCAGAGATATCCTGTGTGTGAGAGTAGGGAGCCGGGGTGTTTATACACCCACTGCCATCAGTCTTTGGTTCAGGGCTGCTCCCAGGAGACGTTACTTGCCTGGAATGTCCAGCCAGCCTATGGCAGAGGAGGCTCCTCCAGCCAGCGAAAGTCTTTAGGCAAAGATATGCCAGTGATGTGCATGGAAATGGTAAATGCTGACGGAATGTGGATTGTGATTTGACAGCATCTGCTCCAGGCTAAATTCCGATTTCCAAGTGTTTTTTAAAAGCAGATACTCAAATTATTTTATAAAACATAAAACAGCATACAAGATTGATTTTTAAAAAAGGAGTTACAATATTTTTTGTGATCGTGAGTGTGTGCTTGGGTGCTCAATGCTTTCTCTTTCTCTATGGTGCTAAAAACCAGCTCAGAGGTACCTCTGAGAAATGCAAGGGCTTCTTGAAAAGTAGCTTAAAAACACCTGATTTCCATCTTTAAGAACATTTCCAGTTCTAGCTCTCTGACATTTTTGTACCAAGCTGCTTTCTGCCTTTTCCCTTCTGTTAATACCTCTTCTGTGTCCTTTCCTCTTAAAAACAAAATCAACACAAGGTTTTTTCAAACCTCATAGCCGGGCACTGTGGCTCATGCCTGTAATCCCAGCACTTTGGGAGGCTGAGGCAGGTGAATCACCTGAGGTTGGGAGTTCAAGACCAGCCTGACTAACATGGAGAAACCCGTCTCTACTTAAAATACAAAATTAGCTGGGTGTGGTGGCGCATGCCTGTAATCCCAGCTACTCAAGAGGCTGAGGCAGGAGAATTGCTTGAACCCGGGAGGCAAGAGGTTACGGTGAGCCAAGATTGTGCCATTGCACTCCAGGCTGGACAATAAGAGTGAAACTCAAAAACAAAAACAAAACAAAACAAAAAACAAAAAAACACGTCATAAAAAAATCCAGTTGAATTTCAGTGGTAATGGGGGTGGTGGGTTGAAGACTCAAAATGGGGAATACACACAACAAAATGTTACAAAACAGCGAATTGGATGACTGTTTAAAACCCACAGTGACTCTCCAGGAGAGGTAGTCATAGTAACACACCCAGGAATATCCTCCCAGTATGTGTGCAAGCTGGAGAAGGAGGGTGGGTGGTGCAGAGGGCAGGGGTCTGCTGGGTGAAGGACTTACCAGTACAGATTCTGTACACAGACTGAAAAGGAACAGCCTTAACAGAAGCTGTGAATCCCCTCTACAAACACAGAGGTTTATCTATATTTTAGGAAGTTTACTTGTGGAATCAAAAGTTAGCCTCTTTAGAGATAACTTATATGAAAGCATTTGAAAAAAAAAACCTTTGATAAAATTCACACTATAAGGAAAAAATTAAAAAAGAGAGGACCAAATGGAAACTGTGGGTGATATCTGTGATTGTGCCTTTTGAAGCTGTTCCTTAGACATTGCTCTGGGTTTGGACTCTCATCGTGTTATATTCACATTGACTGAAACTGTATGGGAGCCCCATTAGATACTGTAGTAATAGTTATGAGTGCCTGCCTAATGCTCCTCTGTCCAGCCTGTGCACCAGCTGTGGTGAATGGTCAAAGCTAATGACTCACAGATGCTTCCTATCCAGAGGAACTGCCTCTCCAGGAAATGCCCGGAAAGCTATGCTCTTCCTAGAGCCCCAAACCAATGACTGATCCTGGGGTATAAAATCTTGGCTCCTTGCCTCAATTTGGGACATAACTGTGGTACCCTTTATCCTTACCCATGGGATCAGCCTTAAGCCAGACACCAGCTGGAACTATTTCCCTTGCTCAGCTCCTTCCTATGTTCCACCCATTTCCCTCATATTCTTAAAGATTTTTTCTAAGACTACTCCCTCAACAAATCACTTGCAAAATATCTCCTTTTTAGGACTTGTTTCTAAAAACCCTATCCTAGACAGGCATCTTGGGAATAGCCGTGCAACAGGGTGAGTCCATCTGCTTTCAGGCCCTTGGTCTACCACTGGGGAGCTACGAGACCATGTGCAAGTGTCTTGATCTCTCAAGCGTGCGGTTACACAATGGTAAAATTCAACTAGATCATTGTTGTTATTGTTTTCGTCTGTACCCACTCCCTTGCCAGCTTCTTCCCTGTCTTCTCTTCCCTCTCTCTCTTACAAGTTTCTTTTGAGATCACTCAATCAATATGTCACTTGCAAAACCCCAAACATGAGGCTTTGTTTCTAGAGAATTTGACCAAAGACACATGCTGATGGTTGGGGGTGGGGGGCAATGTGTTACCTGTAGCCCAATGGGAGCCACCTAAATCTATGAGTGATGGGTACCCTTCCTTCCCCACTCCATCCAGAATGAGTCCTCTTTCGTTGGATTTACTCATAAGATTTCCACAAGATTTCCGGTAAAATGAGAGCTCTTTGTTGTTAATATCTGAAATCTGTTGGACCAGATGATCTCTCAAGTAGGGTGTGGCTCACCCGTTCTAAGAGGGCTTTCTCTACTACTTACAAAATAATGGGATTGGAGAATAAATGGGATCAAGCAAGTATTAAAGAAAATATGGTTGGCTGGAGGAGGCTGGGCATCACTAGGAAATTCTTCAAATTAATTCTCTAGGAGAAGGATGATTTATATCCGTTAGCTTTTCAAAGTCTGCCATTTTGGGGCTGCTTCCCTGAAAAACTCAGGCTTTTCATGCCAGAGTAGATAATATTGTTGTCCTGCCTAGATTTCCTTTACTGGACTTAGGCATTCATCCTCTAATTGTCCTTAGCTAATGGCAGCTGTCTCACCTGGGGATGCTTGGGTGTTTATCCCCTGCTCTCCATGGCCAGAAATTGTCACGGACAATCACTGAATGATGTTGGAATTTTAAAGCCTGTCGCCTTGCCACCAGATGAGACCACACTGTGATGTAATACACATTCTAGAGCTCTTCATAGTATCAGGCTGAAGCTCAACTAGAGCTGAGACCACATTGTTGCTCAGTCCCTTTCTGACTCTATTCTGCCTCCTTTGCTCCCTCATGGGTATCTTCTGACAGCATTCCCTCAAAAAGTCATTTGCAAAATAACTCCTAGGTGAGGCCTTGCTTCCACAGAACTCACAAGCTAATAATTCAGAGGGTTGAGGGCCACGGGGAGTGAGATTTGGCTGGGAACTGACTGCAAATTGTCAATACTGGAGTTCACAGTAAACAATCAGGAGCCACTCATTTAGAAAGCCTTGTATTTTATTCTCTTTTGGGGTTTCCCCAAAAATCTCTTTAATGTGTGAAAATAAAGAGAAAAAAGGTTTCCAGTGTGCATTCTTATTCAAAAAATTGGAGAATTGTTTTTGTTTGTAGGTCTTATTCACAGTTGTATCCTTAGTGTTTGTAACAGGGGGTATTCAAATACTTGTTGAATGTAATTGAACATATATTCAACAACTATCTAGTTGGTAGATTTTTATATTTCTGAGTTCATTTGGGATACAATAAAGGTATAAAAAATGGTCAGTTTAAGAAATGGAATAGATGGTTAACCTACTTTTAAGTTTATTAATTTTGATTCTAATATTTTCATTGAAGTAGAACAATCTTATTAAATACTAATTATCATCTCCATTCTTCTGCATTCTGATTGTTTTGTTCTTTTAGAGAATATGCTTCTTACAGAGAAGTTAGCTGTATTCAGAATTGTGCATTCAAATATCCATCATATCTAGGCTCTAAGCTACAATTTCTCTGGACTGCACTTTACTCAATTCTAAATGCCATTTTAAAAGCTAGTTTTGACATTTATTCAAACCATCTGAGGTCTCTAGTCCTCTGGGAAGACTGTGTGTGGTGCTGAATGACTAATATGGATTCAACTATCCTTTGAATGGTTTACAGAGCAGGCCATGATATCAGGATTTTTGAGAATTTCAATGGGATTAAATCTGGCACCATTTCTGCTGGTATCTTTCTTTATCAAGGATGAAGTGCATACATTACTTGATGGATACAGAGTAGAAAGAAAATAAATTTAGAGAAATTTGGACAATATGTTATTTTGATTTCCTTTTCACTGCCTCACTTACAACTTTTGGATGGTAGGGAAGTGCAGAGCTGGGATTTATCTGAAGTGCAAAATTTAAGGAGGTGCCAAAAAATTGAGTAATCAAGAAATATAGTATTTTAATGCAATTTTTAATTATAGTAAAAGCATTTAACATAAAATATAACATCTTAATTATTTTTAGAATACAGTTTAATAGTGTTAAGTACATTCTTATTGTTGTCAAACAAATATCCAGAAATTTTTCACTTGCAGATCTGAAACCCTACACCCACTAAACGTGAACTCCCTTTTTTTCTCCTCTCCACAGTCTCTGGTAACCAAAGTTCTGCTTTCAGTTTCTATGCATTTGACATCTGTAGATACCTCATAAAGTGGAATCATACAGTGTTTGTCTTTTTGTGACTGGTTTATTTCAGTAGCATAAAGTCCTCAAGGTTCATCTATGTGTAGCATGTGACAGGATTTTCTTCCTTTTCAAAACTGAGTAATATTCTATTACACATACACATACATGTGCAAATATATGCATATATATACATATATATACAACACACATATACATACATATATATAATAGTGCATTTATCCATTCATTTATCCATGGACATTTAGGTTACTTCTACCACTTAGCTATTGTACATAGTGCTTCTATGAACATGGGTGTACAAATATCTCTTTGAAACTATGGTTTCAATTTTTTGGATATATACCCAGAAGCAGGGTTGCTAGAAAATATGGTAATTCTAATTTTAATTTTTGAGAAAACACCATTCTGTTTTCTATAGCAATTACCTCATTTTACAGTTCCACCAACAATGCACAGAGGTTCCAATTTTATCACATCCTTGTCAACGCTTGTTATTATTTTATTTTTCTCAATAGTAGCTGTCCTAATGAATGTCAGGTGGTATCTCATTTGGTTTTGATTTGCATTTCTCTGATGATTAGTGATGTTGAAAATATTTTCATTTTTTTGGCAATTTGTATATTTTTTGGAGAAATATCTATTTAAGTCCTTTATACATTTTTAAATTATTTGATTTTTGTTGTTGAGCTGTAAGAGTTCTTTATATATTCTGATTATTACTCCTTTTCAGATATAGTAAATACTTTCTCCTGTTCTATAGGTTTCCTTTATACTCTGATGATTGTGTCCTTTGATGCATAAAACTTTTAAGTTTGATATAGCTCCATTTGTCTATTTTTGCTTTTGTTGTCTGTGCTTTTGGTGTCATAAAAGTCACTGCTAAGTACAATGCCGTGAAGATTTTTGCCTATTTTTTTCTAGGAGTTTTATAGTTTTAGGTCTTTAATACATTTTGAGTTAATGTCTATATATGTTGTAAAATAAAAATCCAACTTTGTTCTTTTGCATGTGGATATCCAGTTTTCCCAATACTATTTGTGTTGATTGTACATTAAGTAGTCTTGGTCCGTTTGTCAAAAATACACAGTGGTTTACTTTTTGGCTCTGTATTGTATTCCATTGATCTATTTGTCTTTATGCCAGTACCACACTGCTTTGATTACCATAGCTTCATAATATATTTTGAAATCAGGAAATGTGAGGCCTCCAGCTTTTTTCAAAATTGTTTTGAGTACACAGTATCCCTTCAGATTTTATATGAATTTTAGGAAGAATTTATATATTTCTGTAAAAAATGCTTGTGGGGTTTTGATAAAGATTCATTGTATCTGTAGATTGCTTTGGGTCGTATGAACATCTTAACAGTATTGTTTTCCAACCCATGAACATACTATGACTTTACAATTATTTGTGTCTGTTTTAATTTTTGTCAGCAAGTTTTGTAGTTTTCAGTATGCAAGTCTTTCACTTCCATAGTTTTATTTCTAAATATTTCATTTGTTGTTGTTATTGTAACGGGATTATTTTCTTTATTTCTTTTTATTTCTTTTTAGATTATTTATTGCTAGTGTATAGAAATACAACTCATTTCTATGTACTGATTTTGTATTCTGCAACTTTACTGAATTCATTAGTTCTGACACTTTTTTGAGTGTTTTTACATACAAGACCATATCATCTGCAAACAGAGATAGTTTTACTTCTTCCTTTTGTATTTTTATCATGAGAGGGTGCTAAATTACGTCAAATGTTTTTCTGTATTAATCGTAATGTTCACGTGACTTTTATCCTTCACTTTGTTAATGTGGTGTATTATGTTGGTTGATTTTTGTATGTCGAACCATCTTACATTCCATAAATAAGTCTTACTGGTCATATGTACAGTCTTTTTAATGGGCTGTTCAATTTGGTTTGCTAATATTTTGTTAAACATCTTTTGTTAAAGATGTTTGCATCAACATTCATTGGGAGTATTGGTCTCTTGTTGTATTGTGGTGTCTTTGGATTTGACATCAGAGTAATACTAGCCTCATGTAGTTAGCTTGGAAGTGTTTTCTCATTTTAAACTTTTGGAAGAGTTTCGGGAGGACTGGTGTTAGTGATTCTTTAAATGTTTAATAGAATTATTCAGTGAAGCCATCTGATCCTGAGCATTTCTTTGTTGGGAAGTTCTGATTACTGATCCAATACCCTTACTAATGATAGGTCTCTTCAGATTTTTCTATTTCTTTGTGATTTAGTCTTTGGTAGGCAGTGTATTTCTAAGAATTTATGCATTTCTTTTAGGTTATCCAATGTGTCAGCACATACTTGTCCATAGTGTTCTCTTTTAATTTTTTATTTCTGTGGTATTAGCCATAATGTTCCCTGTTTTATTTCTCTTTTAGTAATTTGAGTCTTCTCAAATTTATTAAGTTGTTTAAAATTTTAAAGTCACAGCATTCTATTTTAAACTGGTAATAACAATTTCAAGTTCATATTAAAACTCTATTCTTTTTCAGGTCTCCTCTTCACTTTTCGTTATTGATCTCACAAACTACATCTTGATATATCGTTTAGTCGTTGGCATATATATAGTATTTTAAAAATGTTTTTGTCATTTAAATTATATGCATCAAATTTACAATAATATAGGTTAGTATATTTGTTCATGTATTTACCTTTACTAAAGAACCTTATATTTTCTAAGCCTTTGTATTACTATCTATGGTTCTTTCGTTCTAAGTTGAAGGTTTTCCTTTAGCATTTCTTCTAGAGCATGTTTAGTGGTAATGAACTCTCTCAGCTTTCATTTATCTGAATACATCTTAATTTCTTCTTCATTTTTAGAGGACACTTTTGCCGGACACAATATTCTTGGTAGACAGTTTTTGTTTTTTTTTTTCTTTTAGGGCTTTGAATATATTCTCCCACTCCTTTTAGCCTACAAAATGTCTGCTGAATAATACGTTGATAATGTTATGGAAACTCCATTCTACATAACAAGTACCTTTACCGTTACTGCTTTTGAAATTCTTTCTTTGTTTTTTATTTTAGATAATTTGATTATAATATGCCTCAGTGTGGTTCCCTTTGGATTTATCCTATATGGAGCCCTTTGAACTTCTTCAATCACTATACCAATTTCTTTCCTCAGATTTGGGAAGTTTACAACCATTATTTCTTCAAATAAGCTGTATGCCCCTTAATCTCTCTTTTCTTTCTGGATTTTCCATAATACACATATTGGTTGCTTAATAGAGACCCGTAAATCTCTTAGACGTTTTTTCACTTTTCTTTATTATTTTTATATATACTTTTTGCTCCGCTGACTCAATGATTTTAAATGAAGTTTCTTCAATATGCCTGATTCTTTCTTCTGCCTAATCAAGTCTGCTTTTGAGTGCTACAAATACATTTTCAGTTCAGTTGTTGTATTTTTCAGCTTAGAATTTCTGTTAATTTTTTTCATAGTTTCCATCTCCGTGGATATTTTTATCCCATTTTTCTAATTTTGTTTACTTTGTGTAAATAAAATTTTGCTTAATTTTGTTTACATTTGTGTTCTCTTTTACTCATTAAGCATTTTTATGACAGCAGTTTTAAATGCTTTGTAAAGCAGTTCATAGATCTGCATTTCTTTAGGGTCAATTTCTGTCTTTTGATTGCGCCACGTTTTATTTACTTTATAAAACATGGGCCATGTTTTTCTGCTTTGTTGTTGATTAATTCTTCCCCTGACCTGTATACTGGCTTTGCACAGACGAGGGGTTTCACCAGTCAGCCTGGCTGGGAGTTCTAGACCCTCTCAAATGGTTTCAAATCTTTTCATCCCCCTTGTGTCTCCCTTTGGAACTGCACCTCTAGCATGCTGTGTACCCTGATTTCAGCTACTTCCGAATTCTGGCACCTGATGCCTCAGTGCTCTGAGTCAAGCCAGATAGAAACCAGTCCCCCAGGCTGCTCCTGGACAAGACAATACATGGTCCACTCTTTTGTTTGCATTTGGAAAGAGGAGCCCTGTAAGATAGGTTTCCTCCCACTTGGTTTATGGTATGCTGCGTAAGAGAAGAGGAATCAATAGGTATGCCAAATGCCCTGATTTTTACTACAGATTTCTCTGGAATTTCATCTTGATTCTATATGGCCTGGGTGCTGCAGCCTCCTACCTGGTCTCTAGAGTTTTCAGAGGTATTTTGGTACATATATTGTCAGTAACTTGGTGTCTCTGTGGGGGAAGAAGGGCCAGTAGCTTCCTAGTCTGCCATCTTGCAGACTTGTCTGGATGCTCTTTTATGCAATATTTTTAGAAATCAAAGTAAATGCACAGAATTCATTATAGAATTTCAAAATTTTAACTAAAGGTAAGATCAGAGTGTATATTATATTTTTAAAGTAAAGTTCTTAGAGACCATTGACTTGTTACAGGTAATACATCTTTAATGCAAGGAAGAAAAGTTATGTGTGATTTAGTATGTTGTCACTAGTTCAGGCTCTTAGGCTAAGATGGTTGCAACCACTTCAAGGAATAGATGGAATCACCTTATGGAAAACAGGTTTTCCATTAGGCTAAGATGCAGAATTTTTTAAAAAGTGGAAGGAAAACAATGTGTTTTCAGATTTTTCTTTTAAAGTTGGAGGAAAATAATGAAATACGAGAGGTACATTTTGTCTTATTTAATATGATCAGACAGCTTATGGTCAACAGATAAGCAAAAATGAAGGAAAACTTCGGATGGAAAAGTTAGAGGTCCAAAGTGTGTGTTACATAATGCATTCTTGCTAAGGCAAGTTAAAGAGGATATTTTTGATCCTCGTACCTTAATACTCAAAGGGGAAATGCAAATTTTGAAACCAAAGATATATTGTCTGTTGTAAAATGCATCTTCCATTTTGCAAGTCAGTTTGGAAAAAGGTAGTAACTGAAAATTTAAACAGCAAAATTTTAAGTCTTATTAAAAATTTGTCTTTGAATTGTCCCTAAATTGGTAGATAAGTCTGAATTTTCTGTACTCAATCCTGTCCAGCCCCTAGACTTCTAGATGTCCTCTCTCTGGCTCATATTTCTCTGTGTACACCTGCTCACATTTATCTTTGCTCAAGTCTACCCTCAGGAAGATTTCACATTTGTTAAGAATGTAAGCCAGTGCTCTCTCCTGCCTAGGCTCTTGCATTTAGATATTATTTTGCTGCAAGAGTAAAACAGCCTATTTACCTGTCAAAGGGATTTCAGACCTCATAAAGGAGATTCTAACTGCTAGTGGAGTGCAGTTGGGAGATGTCACACTTTCAATTTTGCTTCTGCAAAGGCTGCTCTTCGTAACATTGATCATGCAAAAAGAGCTACTGATGAGATAATCTTTCAAAAGTATATGAGATTGAAATGATGTTTTATATTGAGTTGAACCATCTTTATAGAGAAAAAACTTGATATGCCTGTACCATTTTTTGACATTTGTTTTCTAAACAGTCTGAGGATAATCAGCACCAAGTATTTTCCAAGAACCCTCAGACAGTTTGGTAGGATTAGAGACATGCCAAACTGACAGCCTCTTAGAATTAATGGTTCTACCTGGAGTAAGAATGCCACCTCAAAAATATTTTATGAACATATCCACTTATTTTTTTAGTTAAAACATTTTATGAGCTTGTAATGTGTGCCAGGCATTGTTCCTGAAACTTGCTTTAGAGAAGATAACAGATAAAAATTCTTGTCGTCTTGGAGTTTACATTCTTAGAATTAGAAGGGGAGACATAGAGAAGACAATAAACATAATACTTAAATTTTATTGTGTATTACAAGATGGAAAGTTCCAAGGAAATCAAAGTAGGGCAGGGTCAGGGGTATTGAGAGTTAGGAGGGTGGTGCGAGTAGACTGCACTCTTAAATTGGTGCTTCTTTGCATAGCAATTCTTAAATACCCCTTTCTTTGCCTTCTGTAGGAGTCTACAAAGTATTTTTTTCTTCTGCAAAGATCCAGAATATAAATATTTTAAACTTTGTGGGCCATATAGAGTCTCTGTCACATTTTTTTTTGTTTGTTTTATATAAACTTTTAAGATATATATATATATCTTTAAGATATCTTTAAGATATATATATATCTATAAGATATATATATCTTATAGATATATATATATCTATAAGAGATATATAAAGTATTCTGAGCTCCTGGGCTATAAAAGAACTAAGAACAGACTGCATTTTGATTTTGATCATGGGCAGGAGTTTGCCAACCTTTGTCCCGGAAGACATCAAACTGACAAGGTTTGCCATGGAAAAGGGAAAAAGGTTGTTCTAATGACTTGATAAAGCCTCTATGATTAGAGTAGATACGTAGAGAAACAAGAGTCCCAAGAATGACTCCACATATCTTGAGTACCTTTAACTTGGCCAGTAAGAGCACACTTATAATATCCATTATTTTTAAGACATAGTTTCAGCAATACAAACCCATTTTTGACATTGAATGTGCTACCATATTTCTGTTAATCACCGATAGAAATAAGGGGCTGGCTTGAAGTAGCCATGTCTAGAGTAAAGCCCTTCCTGAAACGTGCTGGTTGAGAACATTTGACTGTGTTTTCTGGATTAGCAAATGGATATTGCCTTCAATTAGGCAACACACACAGTAACATGTGATATACTGAAGCATTTTTATTGGCAATCACTGGCTTATAACTGTGACATTTTTGGCATCTTGACAAAGGTGGCTTTAGGTTCTTTATATCTGAGGTTGCCAACTTAGTCGACTTGGGAGGCAAGCCCTTATTGGTTTCCAGGTTTGTCTTCTAAGTCAGTCTTTAGAGAAAGCCCAGATCTGCCACCTTGTCAAGGTGTGGGTAGGATCTGGCTGTGTCTGTAGTATGAGATGCTTATAAACATGAGACAAGACTAAGAGAACCAAACATGAGTGATGGAAAGGCACTGCCTGATTTGATGCTCGTCTTTGTCTCTAAACTCAGCTTCCTACTTGCCCACCGAACTCTGCAATCACCTCCACCATATCTGTTGCCAGCATATCCTAACCTTATTTCTTAGCACCTTTGCCCTTGCTATCTCCTCTGTCCTCAGCATGTTCTTCTTTCAGATAATCAAATGCCATGTTCCATCAACCCTCCATTCCTCTACTCAGATGCCACCTTTACAGAAAGCCCCCCATCCGTGGTCACTCTCTCTCAAGTGGCCTGGTTTTATTTTCTTCATAGCTCTGTGGCATGGGCATTTGGTGAATGAATACTTTTCTGTCTGTCCTCCCTAGCATCTAAGCGCCATGAGAGCAGGAATCATGTGCCCCCATGGTCCAGGAGAGTGCCAGACACAGAGCTGATAGTCAGGAAATGTTTGCTGAACAAGCAAAGGGAAACAGGAAGAAGATGAAAACACAGATGCACACTGGATACAAATGAGTTCCCCTAGATAACGCCGTCACCTGGGATATCACAGAGGACCACATGCAGCTGTGGTTCAAACTGTAGAGAACACAAGAGACTCCTGAAAAGAACAGAGCTTGGTGTGTTGACTTCTAAAAGCTGTTTTATCAGCATGTATCAATTAGAAATCTTGCTTAGCTAGCAATTGATTTTCCTAGCAATGATGATTAAGTACCACAAGATGTAAAAATGCTCTCTGCGTCATCAAAGAAAATTAGATTCTGTTGAACACAGAACGCTTGTTAGATGTATTTCCTAATTATTTGAAAATCTGTGAGTCTCTATTAATCAGGCAACGTGATTAACTAGGAGAGCTTGTTCCCTGGCCTAGCAAGGCAACACTGGGTTTGCTGTAATGTGACTGCTTAAAGCCAGCAAGTCTGTAAAAACGTACAGGAGGAAGCAGGAGGCAAATATATTTTAACTATTCATGAGTTGATGTAAAAGCCAATTGTAGGGAAAATTGATACAGAAAAAAAACCCCAAAAAACAGTCAGACTGATTCTTGGTGTTTCACACTACTAATAATATCCAGTACAAAGCTATGAAATTGCAGATAATGAAGGCTCAGCAATCTGCTATTACCTATCACCTCTAGCTGAGTTTTATTCCTTCTTCCAGTAAATTAACAGAGAAGATTCTTCAACAGAGCCTTACTTGGGAAGAATAGGGTTTGGAGGAAGAGAGTGAACAGATTGACATTGCTCCTGGCTGTCCAGAAATAACCAAATGGAACATCTTGCACCTTGTGTGGCAAGCCAATCAATATCTTTTTTATTTCAAAGTCATAAAAATTTGAATATGGAAACTGTACTGTGAGAACTGGACCAGCAGGGGACATACAAATAAATAAATAGCAGATATCAAAGTTCAAATGGCCATGGCAATTTCCTCACTGTTTTTGTTTTTTGTTGACCTGAAATTGCAGCATACGCCTAATAAGTCTTTGATATGAAGTGATGTATCACTGTATGAAGAAAGAATTCATAATGACTCTAAGTCGCTGTAGCAGCTTCTTTTGTAAGTGGGGTAAAGAGAACATTTGAGAGGTAATGAGTTTTAGGCCCAATGCACTTGGGGTGGAGAAAGTTAATAACCACAGGGAAGAAGACACTAGTAAAAGAAGCCATTCTTAATCAGAATAGTAGAGAGGGTTTTAGCTCAGAACGTCCAGAGTGGGAAAAGAAAAATAAAGGGGCAGGGCAGAAAACAACACAGTCCATTTACCTTATAATAGAAACATAAAACTCATTAAAAAAAGAAGGAAAGAAAGAAAGTGCATTCTTGGTTTCTGTCCATCAGGTAAGAAGCTTGGAAGCTGTCACTCCATCCTAACAAGTAAAAAACTGGAAACTGAAAATCAACAACTCTTCTTAGATATCGGAGAATTGAGGTCACAGGACAAACTGCTGCCCTAAAAATTGAAGAGACAGACAGGCAGATACAGAAAATTATAATTTACCAGAGCAGAAATTCACAAAGAGAAACTGCTGTTCATGAGAACCAGTACCAGGGTAGAAAAGCCATAACTGTCATTGATGAATTGCTGGAGGCTTGGTGAGAATAGGTCAGAGAGGTAAAAAGTCCATGGGGACCCAGCCTTAGAGGGCACTTAGGCTTTTGTAGTTTTATCTCTAGGAGCACTATTGGGTACTCAGTAAAGACTGGAGAAATATCCCTTCATACTTCCCAGCATGTAGCCAGTTTAAAATACTCTAGAACATTCCATTCTTAACAAGTCCTGCCTTTAAGAAAAACTATTCGAGCCCCCAGTTGATGGAGGTAGCTTACAGAGTGCTTCAGCACTGTAAGAGAATCGTTCTGTAAGAGAACGATTGTACTGTGGGGGTCACCTGAACCATTCACAATTTTTCCAAGAAAGAACTAAACCTTTGTTTTTTTAAGCCAATAAGTGACAATCTGGAGTTTTGATTTTAGAAAAACTGAAGCTAAAGAAAATCTCAAGGGTAAGTGTGGCATGATTAATCAGCCTATCTACCATGAACAAGAGGAAGCATTGTTCTTGTATTTGCCAATGGTGAGAGCTTAGCATAGTGATGTCCGTTAGAGGTTTTCTGCACTGTCCAATATAGTAGCTATTAGCACTAGTGGCCATTGAGTACTTGAAGTATGGCCAGTGCAACTAAGAAATTGAAATTTAACATAATGTTGATTTAGCCGTGTATCGATCATGCCTGTCATATTGATCAGCACAGCACATACCCTATTTGCATGCATATTCTAGATTTGGTGGGGTGAAACAAAGAGCACCTGGATACTAAGAAGAATTTTTAACCAGTTCTTCCTACCTTTAAAAAAATTACTCAAAAGTGAATACTTATAACATGATTCTTTTGTAAGCATGGCCTATTTCTTGAATTTCTTGAGACTGTAGGGTGAGGAAAGTATGCCTAGTAGTTTTAGGCTTCAAAATATAATTTAGTAAAAAATTTAAAAAGTCATGATTTTCAAGATATAATCTACTATACTGAGACATTATCCCTTGTACAAAGTGTTGATTTTAGAATTTACCTAAAAGCAAACACCAAGATAAGGGTTTGAGTGGGGACGTATTTGGTGATGTGATTTGAAGAAGCACAAGGAAGAAGAAGGAGGGCCAGTGAAGGGGAGATTAATGAGTAAGCCATTTCTGTGGGTAACTGAGGTTCAATCCTATTGAGACCTTCAGAGAGATTGTACAAAGTATGCTTATCATTGATCCCCCAAGAACTGAAGAAGAAGGGGTATTTATCTATTTACTCATATGCCCAATTAGTTAAAAGGTAACCCTGAGGGATGTTAATATCCCAGAACTTTCAGCGTTTTAAACCAGAGCTGCTTATTTGCCAAAAGACCTCAAACAGAGGTAGACATGGAGGCTTGAGTAGGAAGCTGCCTGCATGGTCAGGAATTGACCTCCAGAGCTGCAGATGTCCTCCAGGATGGGCTAAGAACAGTATCTGCTAAAATGTGGAATATCATAAAGCTCATCCTTGGTCTCATTGAAGGGGTTGGTCTTCTTTCAGTATAAATACCTAATCAGAATATAAGCAAAATATGAAATCGGAAGCTCTGTCTCCTTTCTTATTTCAGAGTCTCAATGTCCAGTTGACCTCATATTTCTGTATGCTCTTCCCAATAGGAGCTCAATGTGTTCAGGCTCCCCTGGTATTTCCTCACTCACCTTAGCCCACATCACCTACAGTACACGGCACCTCACTTATAATCTGCTCTTACTAAATGGTCCATGCTGCAGATTATGTAAATACATCCAAATGCATTCTTTTCTGGCTCATTATTACAGGATTCTGATATTAGATGTGAGAAGAGCTATAATATCACGAAAAGCATTCATATTCAGTGATATCCCTCAAGAATATGAGTTCTTATTAAGAAAAGCCAACCATAGAAAAATCTAGAAATGGTGAGACTTTATCCATTAAAACAGGTCAGTAGAGAAGCTAGGTGGGCCCTGGAATAAACATTATCTCTTCCCTACCCAATATCGACAGCCCTCTACGTCTTCTTTCATCTTATTTCAGAGTCATGATTTCTCAAGATACAGCCACACCAGGATCCCAAGAAAGATAAGCTTCTACCCTAGTTTTCAGGGGCAAATCATGATAGGTCTAGACCTGTGCTTGTCCAACACACCGTCCCTTGCTTCTTGTAGTGCTAGAGTACTTAATATGTGCATAGATTCCATTGAGATACACTTCAAGTGTAAATGTGAAATATCTTGTTAATAATTTTTATGTTGATTATGTAATGAAACAATAATACTTTGGATATACTAGATCATATGAATACATCAATAATTAATATAATTAATTAATAAAACATTAAAATTTATTGCACCTCTCTCTTTTTACTTTTTAAATATGGCTACTAAATTATTTACAATGTACATATGTGGCTTGCATGATATTTCTAATGGACAGTGCTGTTCTAAACAAATCATGATGATCTCATTTCCCATGGCTAGTAATCGATTCAGGGGTGGCAATGTGACCCAGTTCTCTCGAGATCTAAGAATAAATACGTGTGTGTAACTCCTGGGAAAGTGCTTGTTTTCTTGATAAAAATAAACAGTTTTGGCTGGCAGGCATGTTTCTCTGTTCTTTTACTCTCTTCTCTTCCTTTGCCCTGAAACACAGATGAGATGCCTGTGGTGTGGTAGCCATGTTGTGACTGTGAGGCAGGAATAGGCCAACAACTTTAAGGAATCAGTGTAACTCAATGTGAAAGGTGTTGGGTTTTGGATGATATTGTAGAGCACCTGCATCAACACTGGACTGTACTTCTCTTGACTTCTTGATAAGTCTCTATTAATTTAAGCTCTGCGTTGCATTCAAGGTTTTATTTACATGCAGATAAATTGTGGATTAAGGGCAGAGAGCCATTCCATCATCCTCCATTTACACTCACCATACTTAATGGCAAGCCATTTAAAGAAGGCATTTTGAAGGAGTTTTAATCTTATAAAATGGTCTTCATTCACTACTAGAGGGCAGTTTACTAATTATCTTCACTCAAGCTCGGTGTTATTTCACCTGTCTATGAAGAGTTGATTCTGTATTTGTGTTTACCCAATATGTAAAATTATTTCACTATATAATCAACATAAAAAAATTAACAAGATATTTTACTATTTATTTAACACTTGGAGCACATCTCAATAGAATCTTCTCACATTTTAAGTACTCTGGAACTACAAGAAGCAAGGGACTGTGTGTTAGACAAGCACAGGTCTGGACCTATCATGATTGGTTTCTAAAAACTAGGGTAGGAGCTTATCTTTCTCAAGATCCTGGTATGCCTGTTTCAAGATTAGGCTAGTCCTGAAAGTGTGGGTAGCAGACATTGTTGCTATTCTGCACAGGTCCACTTTGCAGGGTTAGAGTACCAATACCTGCTGCTACAAGCAGAAGTTGTTAACAGCTCCCAGCTGCCTCCTTCTCCAGAGGGTTCCTGTCAGCCTATGAGAGTCATCTCACCTAGAAATAACTGAGAGATTCTATGTTCTCCCCTTGGTGACAACCCAGAGCTAATGACTGACCTGTAAGGAAGACAAAAAAGTTGACTCTCTTTTCTCCAGTTGGACCAACTCTGTGGTAGCATGCATGCTCCAGAGCACCCTGTGGGACCTAGGCTGGACTCCAGCTAAGACCACATCATTGCTTGGCTCCACATCATTGCCCTGTCCTGCTTCCCTTATTTCCGTTATCCAGAGAGCTCTTGCTCAGTAAGTCGCTTGGTCAAGAACCCTTGCCTCAGGCTCTACTTCTAGAAAATCTGACTGAAGACATATTTTTATAAGAAGTTGACACTCACTGTTTTAATCCATTAATCATGAAGAAAATTTATAAGTGCAATTAATGATGTTATATCAACGTTTTTAACAGTATCCTGGAATAGCTACCAATTATTTAAATAAATTGGTAAAACAGGTATTTTCTGCTTCAACAGGCAATTCTTCATGAATTCTAAGAATTCATAAAGCTAATCTTTATACAAAGAGGAAGGCTATTCCACTGTGTAAAAGTAAGATAGTATGCCAAATCCTACATAATTTTGTGTTGCTCTCAATCTTCATTTCACTTAAAAATTTAAACCATCTATAAGCAGCATATTCAAACTAAGTAAAATATCTTTGCTTTAAAACTACTTTTGCTGCACCCCTAATGAATAGAATAGAGGAACCATAGACAGAAAAGGGGTTTGAGATTGTCACAAAATTGATTTCATGCTTGACAGGGGCATGAACTAGCAAGGATAGTTCTTTGTAATTTCAGCCAGGTGCCCAAAGGAAATCAATATGTAGATATGAAAAACATAACTCTACTTCTACTACAGAGTCAGGCACAGAATTCTGGTGGCAGAGTGACAGGGTAACAGATTCTAATTAGGGAATGGGAAGAAAAGGAAATGAATATGCTCCCCTAAGGATCTGACTGAAGGGTGAAGTTCCCATTCATTTGCATTAGGTATTGTAGTCAAAGCTGGTTTTGTTCCATGAGTCAAGGGAGAACTATGGATATGGGCCAGATTTAAATGTGTTTTGTGTAGCATTTCCTGTGCTCCCTCATCTTTACATTGCATAATTTCATGGAAATGCTTAAAATATTTTGAGAAAGTAGGTTATAAGTTTTATGTTCTTTGGAAAAATAAATTGCACATATCTGGAACAGGGCTGCTCTACTGTTTTGGTCATTAACATTATCAGTATTGTTGTGTGAGTTCAGATGAATCTATAGGCTATCTTGTAAAGACGAAGGATGTATTATCTAGAGTTTTTTTTACTAATTTACTTTCACACAAGCACCCTGTGGCTATTTTTATTTATTCAGCAAGTACTTTAAAGCTCCTACTATACCAAGACTTAGTGTGAGACTTTGGCGAGATCTTATGACTTCACAAGAGAAAAAAATATACAAATAGAATTCCAGATCAACATTGAGAGAGATGTATGTTAAAAGACAAACATGTGAAATGCCCTGGGGATTAAGAAGAGAAAAGACTATCTTTAGCTACTACTGTGACCACTGGAGGAAAAGGTGGCAAGTATCTGAAATCATTATTGTAGACATCACGCTGGATATTATTAAGACAGTCTACACGTTAAGCAGAGATAAACAGGGCTATGATTTAATGAGTTAATCTCTCTCATATACTAAAATCACGCTTCTAACTATTTTAAATCTAGAAACTTTTCACAAAGACTGAAAATCCAGGAGTTATTTTTCAGAAAACTTCCAAGGATTTCAAAAAAATGACTCACTAAATAGAAAGCTCTTCACAAAAATAGCTGGAGACAAAGTCCCAAAGAAAAGAATTTTGATGGCATCTATTTATTAAAAGAATGTTTTTTTCCAGCATCACTTCAAAGTGAAGAATTTCATTTTGAGGAGTCAAGGTTTTCAGGGACAGAGGTTTCTAAAAATCATCAAAAACCAAAAGAGAGAAAGAAAAAATATATAGTCACATCTCATCTCTGGATTTCTGAAACAATGAGGAATGAGAGGGGGGAGTGAAGGAAGGAGAGAGAAGGAAAAGAAGCACAGATTTACTAATTGGTTTAGAGAAGACCTTATGCTCTTACATAGTTGACCATATTTTCAAAAAGAAAAGTAAAAACTTTCATTAGCTTGAGGATGAAAATAAGGTAGATATTGGAGAGAATAAAAAGATTTAGCAGACATCAGAATTTTTACCTTTATAATACTTTCTGCTTTTGAGATTTGCAATAAATTTTAGGAATTTGTTTCTTGATTCTATATGTAGATGAGCTTTATTTTAAAGCAGAAAGTTGGTCTTAGTACTCTATGCTTATATAATATTTATTGATTCATCAACTACCGGGTGTTTACCCTGTGCCAGGCACTGTGCTAGACATCAGGGATACAGAGATGAGATTTAGTACTCACAAGTTGTAATCTAAGGTGACAAACAAATTGATCTCTCATATCAATACTAATAACACTGAATATATAATCTGTTTCATACTCTACTAAACACCATATATTGGATTTATGAAGACGATGGGTTTTTACTATTAAATTAGATTCTTACTCTTAATAAATAGGAGCCCAGAGAAGTTAAATAGCTTGCCCAAGATCCCCTCTGCTGAGGTTAGGCTCCTAACCATCACACTATTTGTGTATTATTTAAGAGCTATGTTAGAGTCTATAATTATTTTTGCAAAAGAAGTGAGAAACCCTGCCTGCCTAGAGTTGGGGATGGGGGAAGGAAGAGAATTTGTTAAGGCTCTTCAACACTGGAATATTTGAGATGAATCTTTAAAAATGAGTGGCTGGGGGCAATGAGAAGAGCGTATGCAGAAACTCAGCAATAAGAGCAAATAGCTCAGGATGGGACACTGAATAAGCTGGGAAGAGGGGCAAGAGATAAATCTAGAAAAGCAAGCAAGATTCCAGGGAACCTGGCATGTCTTGCTTGTAGGTGTTTGACATGATCGGGGAAGGTTATATGTTAAGGCACGTTCCACAGAAGCAGGCTGTGAGACAAGGATTCATTCAGCTATAAATGATTTATTAAGGCAGCACTCCCAGGAGAAACTGGATGAGGAAAGAAGGACAGGAAAGGAAAAGAGGCTAAGCAAGGATATACTTTCAGGTAGAGTCTCGGTCTCAGTCTGATCCCATGTGGGAGCTCTGGAGTCTAGCATACATCTCAGAGTAAATTTTGCATAACAGCAAATATTCTGGGATTCCTACTGTCCCAGAGAGATATAAACTCCCAGAGACTTCCAGTTCTCTGTGAATATGGGAAAAGCAACTCCAGTAACCCAAGGGTGGACCTCTGAAAAAAGGTGCAGAATGCAGTCATTTATCAGCAAAGCAGGCAGAAACTGGGACGCTGTGAACAGAACATGGACAGGGAACATCAATGTCTGTCACAGCTGGTAATCCCATAACTGTCATTAGAATAGACATTCAATTAGAATGGTTGTCATTAGAATAGAAGTGTCTATTCAAAGACATTTAAACTCTTGAATTGAAACATGTTAAAGTCTCCAGGAAAAAAGAAAGTTGTCTATTAAGCAATGAAAGTAACACAGGCAGAGATGAAAAGCCTGTGGAATTATAGGCGATTAGGACAGAAATCAGAAGGAAGCTTAGAAATTACCCAGCCTGAGGACTATGTATAGATGAAGAAACCACAACCAAGGAAATCACTACATTCATATAATTAGTAGAAGTTTTTTTAATTTGGTAAAATTAAGTTTTAAATTTGGTAAAGTGAATGTGTTTCCATATGTGTATCCTAGGAGGTAGAAAGAGGTGGGAAGATGAGGTATCCTAGAAAGAGACTTCTCCAAAGTCTCTTTGGGCATTTTGCCTTAAAAAAACAGAAGTTTTTCCTCCTGTTTCCAAATTGAGTCTATTCTGTATCCTATTACTTTCTATCCCACAACTTTAATGCTGAGGAGACCTTCTATTCTAACTTTAAGTTGAAAAATGACAACATCTATCTTAATCACTGAGATTTTAATTGATTAACCATTCCTTGTCCCTTCACTGTCAGCCTGAGTATGTTTCCTAGGCTCCATTACAGTTAGGTGTGGCTTTGTAATTGAATCCTGGGCTGTAAATAGAGATGATACAACTAGAAGCACCACTTCCAGACCTTCCCACAAAATATTCAGGTAGCCTTCTGTGTTCTTGTGTTCCATATGCTGGCCATAATGAAGAGAACTCCAAGGAAGTGAAAAAAGGTAGGTCAACAAAATGACAAGATTCTGGATCTCCAAACTATGTAGAGCAACCCCTCCTCCCCAGCTCAACTAATCATCCCACATTGAACTATAACATGGGCAAATAAATAGTAAACACTTATTTTGGTCAATGACCTAAATTTGGACTTGATTTGCTACAGCAGTTATCTACCCCTACTAATATATAAAATTGGTGAGATTGATCAAACCTTATCAAGTGCCTTTTGAGCCACTCTAAGCACCAGGCTGGTATAGCAGGAAACCCAAAGATAAATAAAACATGACCTTGTTCTGAAGTGTTCTGTATCATAGCCAGTGAGAAAAGACATGAACACAGGAGGAGAGGTCAGGACAATAGATGCTATTGGAATTAGAAGCAGTAATAAAACACTTTTGGTTGCATGGATGATCTTTCAAAGAAATAGTAGCTTACTAAAACCTTAAAGGATTGATCAGTATTTTTGTAAGTTAAGATGGTAGAGTGAGAGTCAGTCACATGTAGGAACGACTGAAACAATGAAAGGATGTGGGAGTCCTCTTGGGATGTAATCAAGAAGCATGGTAAAACAATGGAACCAGATTTTTGAGGACATTGCATTTTAAACTGTGTGGTTTAATCAGGTGTCTGTTACTAGATAGCAAGTGGCCCCAAAATTTAGAGACTTAAAACAACTATTTATTATTTATTACAGGTCTACGGTTTGCCCAATAGAGTTTTTCTGCTATGGTACAAGCTTGGCTGATCTTGACTGGGCTCGCTCATGCATTGGCATTTAGCTAAAGGGTCTGCTGGAGACTGGCTGATCTGGGATGATCTCAGCTATTGCAGATTGTCCCTATTCTTTGTTTCTTAAGTTCTCCATCATGATAGCCTGGAATTATTTTTATATCAGTAGCAGGAGACAAAAGAGAAAAATCTGAAATGCATAAGTACTTCTTAAAGTCTCTGCTTGCATCCAGCTTGCTTCTGTTCTATTGCATAAAGCAAGTCTCATGATCAAGCCTAGCATCAGTATGGGAGGGTGTACCACAGGGTATCAATAGAGGGAAGTGTGCAAAACTGGGACTATTAATGCCAGTGATATCCATAATTGGTATATGCACTCAAAGATGTGAATAAATAACTCTGAAACTAGAACCACCTGGATTCATATCCCAGCTGTATGATCTTACGCATGATATTTAAACTTTCTGTTCCTCAGTTTTCTTATATGAGAAATGGGGATAAACTACCACCTATATCATAGAAGTGTTTGAGGATCTAATAAGTTGATATATGTAAAGTGTTCATAGCAGTGCTCGGCACATGTTAAGTTCTTTCCATATATATGTTAGTTATTACCAGGTCAATTTTAGAAATTTGGTAAAGTGAGTGTGTTTCCATGTGTGAATCCAAGAAGGTAGAAAGAGGTGGGAAGATGAGGTATCCTAGAAAAAGACTTATCCAAAGTCTTCTTGGGCATTTTGCCTTAAGCTACCCCAGAGTACAATTCCAGTTCCTTTATTAGCTGGTGGCATTTTTGTAGATAGTCAAAGTCCAATTTCTCTTGACAAAGTTAAACAGTCAAGGAAGACTTTACTCAAGGCTCTTAAAATAGTGGAGAGAGGGCAGATCTGAGTCTGAACTAAATATCTCTAAAACAAAAGATGAAGAGTTCCTAAGAGCTGAGGTGAGAGGAAGATCATAGGTCATCTGTGTGTGCTAATTGGTTTTATCCAAATTAAATATAACCCCTTCCCACAAGATAAACAAATCCTCTTGTGTCTTCATGACGTGAAGCAGTTTTGCTACTGGGAAATTAGGCTTCTTCCCTTCCAGAGGAACTGGGAGATAGAGGCCTGTCCTCCTTGATGATCACATTTGAAAGAAATGGTTCCCAGGGCCTTGAGAAAAACACTCCTGGGTTGGAAAACTGGCAAGATGCTTTTACAAGGCTTTTTATATCAAAGGGACAGTGAAAGGTTTTACAACTACAAGTTTTATAAAGTAAATGCTCTAAGAAAAGGGAGATCAGGGGACTAGAGCTGAGAGGACACCTGATTAAATTGTAGTCAAGCTGAGGGAATGTTAGGGCTTTCTTGGTCAAGAAAATCTTGTAGAGTTTCTATGCACTTTACCACTTCAACCTTAAACTGAGAAATTAAAAAGATTCAGTAGATGGCCAGTCAGTAACTTTTTGTTTAACAATATTTCTTGTGGGATTTTAAACCCGTGGTGAGCAACTACTTTAGACACTAAACAGGGCCCTGGTGAATATTCAAAATGCCTATTTCATGGCCACAGACACTCTAAACAAAAATGTTTTACATGAATCAAGAAGAGAAGGGCATTTAAAATGTTTAGAGCCAATAACATTAATCAAAATAATGAGCCAAAGGAAAGAAGAGGCACTTTAAATTTCTATAACATATTGTAATATGTAGTTTGTAATGCATCTATGCATTTCTTTCTTGGAATAACATGCTTCTTGGAGCATATTTTTATTTGAATCTGGTGGTGCAGATGGCACAGGAAAGTGTGAGTCTCTTGGGGTGCTGAGAAAATGAGAGGGTTAGGCTGGAATATAAAATGAGAAAGAAAGACCTATTTAGATGGTAAAGGAAAAGAGGGGAACAAAAAATGTTGATGATGAGATCTGAAGGGTGAAAGAGAAAGGTGCCTTACAGAGTAGCATGGACAACATATTTGTCTACCTAAGCCTCCTCCATATTTATTTTGGAAAACTCAGTACCATTCCCCTATATAGGGTAACTCTTCTTCCCTCGGTTTCCCATGGAGTAATTTTACAGGGGACAGACAATGCTAAGACCTGAATCAACAGGAGGGTTGGGTGTACTACTCAAAATAAGCTAAACAGTGGTGTTCAAATGATGTAGACCAAGATGGATGAGACATTGTAGAGTGGCCAACTGTCCTTTTTTTCCCATGACTGAAGAGTTTTCCAAGGAAATGGGGTTTTAAGAGCTAAAATCAGGAAAAGCCCAGAAAAAACAGGACACTTGGCAGTTTAGATGAACGTTTCTGTGGCTCACGATCAATCTTACCTTGACGAATAAGGTAGAAAATTATTGTAGTCAAATTTGTCAGTTTTCAAATGAAAATCATGCTATGAGAAATCTGGTAGAGATCTTTGCTTTAACACCCTTCACGCTCAAACCAATTTAGTTAAGACAAGCATATGAGTTGGGATACTAAATGAGAGATTATAATTTTAGAAAATGTGAAAGGGCACATCTAATATTCTCTACTTACAAATAAGATTTCATAAAATTTCTCCCATTTAGCAAAAAGATCACATCACACATTAATTAAGCCATATCCTCATCTCTCTCCCTAAACTTCACAGGTACACATAGAGAACTATCAGTGAGGTATTACAGAGAATGGTAAAGAAATAGCCTAAAATGGTTAATTGCATCTACATTAGTTACTAATATATTGTATACCACCCAATTCTGCATTCAGATGGTAACATTTCTCTAAAGCCTAAAGTCTTGGTTTGGGTTTTCCACAAAGCAAAACCTGAGACAAGAATATCAGTGGAGGTCATTTATTTGGAAGTGAGTCCCAGGGGCAAAAGTAGGGATGTGTGGAAAGTGGGATAGGAAAGAGAGAAAAGCCAATAAGGGTGTATTAATCATCTGGTTGCTGCTGTAAAAATCTGGGGCTCAGTCCCGCTGAGAATTTGAGAATTATGTAGAAAATTCCCCAGACTTATAGGAAGATGAAGGTGCAGGAATATTTGTCCAGTGGCTCTCTTCAAACCCTAGTGGAGAGCTGACCCTGAGGGTGTTAATGGCCGGAGCATTGGGGTTTTGCAGTTTGGCAATGTTTCATGGCTAAGATGCATACTTCACTGACCCATGCCCCACCCCCGTTGTGCAGAAATTAGGTGGGCCAAGGCAATGAGATACAATGCACCAGAAGCATCTGCTGCAGCATCCTAACATTTCTGCATATAAAATATTTTCCTTATACAGTCACCCTACAGGGACCTAACATAAGCTAATGAAGACTCTTGAAGACGGTATAGGAGCAATAGGCTTATTTACTAATGATCAATTGAAGCTGAGCGAAGTTAAGGAGTGACTTAAAACCGCACATGGACTCTTGGTAGAGAAAGATAAAAAACTGAAATTTCTTTCCTTCATTCCAGGGGATATCTGTTCACACTGAATGTGTGAGTATAGCCAAACAGCCTGGAATGTGGGACAGCTACAAACACGATTTTGATATTAACGTGGGAATGATTCAAAGTTTCTCCTCTCATGCTTTGAAAATTATTCTTAATAGCAACATTTCATTGTATAAAAGCAAAACAACATGCTATTTGGAAATAGAAATTGTGAAGTTGAATACTGAGCACAGTACCTACTTACTGGGAAACATCAGGCAAAAATAAAATGCTTTCGTTTAGTTTCAGTTTCTTCATCTGTGAAATGAATACGGCTTACTCTGTCTCGAAGTACGCTGCTGAAGATTAAATGAAATCAATTAGGTAAAAAGCATTGTAAGTCATAGCTACCAATGTTGTCAATATCATTAAAAGTACTACTAAAAATTTCCCCAAGTGTGACTTTTTGGAGGGTCTTTGAATCTGAGTTCCGCATACTTGCTTTCCAGTGCCCCTCCATACTGCAAAAGACCACCATGGATATGGTGAAACGTGCAATAAAGCTAAGGAGCAAAAATTAGAAATCCACAACAATTTATTGTCAATATAACAACATATTGATTATTTATTGACTGAACTTTAGCACATGAAAATTGTGTTTGCAAATAAATGCAGACTAACCCAAGAAGGGCAACAATGGTTTGTTACAAGGGGTAAAACAAAAAGTATCTTAGACTACTGTTCATTTTTTTGGTTACAGTGTTCCAAAGAGCCCAGTGAGTTTGCTGTGGGTTTGTGTGTTTCTGTTTAACTATATAGCAGGCCCCAGAGAATACAGGAGACTTTTCATATCTTTGTTGCACGATGCCTTCCCTGGAACCCCGGAGAATGGCTTTGATGATTTACTCTCACAATATGCTTGAAAAGAAATCAGCATTGTTTTTGTTTGGCATATTTTTTTCTTTATTCTTTCTGGCTTAAAATTGCTCTATTAAGTCATATGCAAAAAAGGCTTTACCCCAGGCCAGACAGATTTCAATGAAGGAGGTTAAAAAAGAGCTGAGTTAAACTCACTGTTACATCAAACTCAAACCTTCTAGGTGATAATCCCTGAAGTCAAATTTCAAACTCTAGTTTTTGTTAAGCAGCCTGTAGGCAACTCCACTAATAAAAGCCTCTTATCTGTATTGTATATCAAAGTTCACAGCTATGATTCACCACCATTATCATATGCACAATTTATGAACAGTTTGATATAAATACATATTTTTTCTATGTATTGGTGGGCTGGAGTATGCATTGAACCTGACCATTGACAGCTCTTGCCAAGAACTGAAAGGCCAGCAATTAAAAAAAAAAACAAAAACCCAAAAAAACCATACTACTGGTACATTTACCAACAAGGATGGGTCTCACAGGTATTTTATTGAGTGATATGGTTTGGCTGTGTCTCCATGCAAAATCTCATCTTGAATTGTAATCTCCATAATCCCCACATGTCAAGACAGAGGTAATTGAATCAGGGGGCAGTTTCCCTCCTTGCTGTTCTCATGATAGTGAGTGACTTCTCATGAGATCTGATGGTTTTATAAGTGTTCAGTATTCCTCCTGCATTCATTTCCTTCTTGCACCCTGTGAAGAAGGTGCCTTGCTTCCCCCTTGCTTTCTGCAATGATTGTAAGTTTCCTGAGGCTTCCTCAGCCATGCTTAACTGTGAGTCAATTAAAACTTTTTCCTTGATAAATTACCCAGTCTCAGCCAACTCTTTATAGTAGTGTAAGAATGAACTAATATATTGAGTGAAAAACATAATGAGACAAAAAGAGCTCACGTTGTATGACTCCATTTATATGAAGTTCAAGAACAGGTGAAATTAATCTATGGCGATAGAAGGCAGTGGCTATCTCTGGGTGAGTGTATACAGCAGGGGCTTTAGAGAGCCTTATGAGATATTAGAAGTGATCTACATCCTTATTTGGGTGATAATTATGGGGGTTGCATATATACATAAAAATCATGAAACTGTACACTTAAGATTCCCAGCTTGTACACTTTATTGTATGGATGTTACATTTTAGCTTAATCACAGACACACACACATACACACAAACATGCACATGATGAGGGACCCAGATAGGTAAAGAGTAGGTTATTTTGAAAACAACTAGTTTAGTGGTTCTCAAATCTATCTGTGAATAAGAAGTCACCTGGAGAACTTGTTAAGAATACAGATTTTGTCTGGGCGTGGTAGCTTGCGCCTGTAATTCCAGCACTTTGGGAGATGGAGGCAGGCAGATCACTTGAGGTCAGAAGTTCCAGAACAGCCTGACCCACATGGCAAAAACCCCATCTCTACTAAAAATTAGCTGGGTGTCGTGGAAGGTGCCTATAATCCCACCTACTCAGGAGGCTGAGGCAGGAGAATCACTTGCTCCTGGGAGGTGGAGGTTGCAGTGAGCCAAGATCATGCCACTGCACTCCAGCCTGGGTGACAGAGCCAGATTCCATCTAAAAAAAAAAAAAAAAAAAAAAAAAAAAAAAAAAAAAAAAAGAAAAAATACACAATTTTAGGCTGCTTCCTTGACAGATTTGGCCTCTGAGAGTAGGGCCCAGGGATGAGTAATTTTTTTTAATATGCACTCCGAAGTGATTACTATATGATCAGTCTGTAATTGTCTACGTGTGGCATTGAGGAAGCAGAGTTAGTTTAAATATGGCCTATGATGTGTGTTCAGAGATCCTTTCCATTGATCACGTCATTTGAATCTTAATCTTATAGGGCAAGTAAAAGTAATATCATTTCTCTTTTACAGATGAGGGATTAAAGTTCAGTGAAATTCAGATACTTACCTTTATCTCACTGAGAGTAGAGTCAGGTCCCCTAGTCCACATTTCATTTTGCTCTACCATTGTGAATGACAAGCCTTGCCTCTCCTTGAAGACTTTCTTAAATGGGCAGTTAAACGCCTCCTGTGATACCCTAGATCAGTTCAAACCCTCTGGCTACCTATGGTGACAAATCTGCTTTTTAAAAAAATATATATATTTTTAATGAATGAGACCAATATGTTTACAAAATACAATAAAAGCCAAAAGCTAGAAAAATAAAATCCAAAGGCGTATAAAATACAACCTTTCATTTTTTTATTTGTGTAAATAGACTTAAAATACCATTTCAAAAAATAAGTAAATGTAACATAGAACGATTGCTCATAAACATTTTTAAATGCTCGTACTCAGGTTTGATACTCTTCTCATCTCAAGCTGGTAACAAATAGTTTGCTAATCAACACTGGCCTGATTAGCAGTCAGACCAGTGGCCAGACCAGTGCTGATTAGCAAACTATTTGTTACCAGTCTGAGATGAGACTGGTAACACTTTCAGCAGCTGTCCTTCGCTTCATTACTGGGGGGAATTCAGCCCTTTTTTTAGGAAACATCTTTTCCCATGACTTCCAGCCAACAGGATCCGGTTCTATTTTCTGGAGCAATTAGTCGCAAGCTAACTGTCTTACATTATAACACCCCTGCCACTTGAGGACAGTTGTCTCCCAGAGACCCAACCAAACCTTCCCAGTTTCTTCTATTGACTTTCCTAAAATTGAATTCTTTTGTACTCTCCTTATCCTGGGCCTTCTCATCTAAACAGTCATTTATATTCCCCTAAACCAGCATCCAGGAGTGGAACACAGAACTCTAAATATGAAAGTGCATATTCTTTGCAAGAGTCCTCACCTCCTCCTCCTTCTAATTTTCACAATTTATAGGCCATTCTTGGCTTTCGGTCTATAAGGACACATTTCACTATGTCCTTTATCCCTTGTAGGGATAAAGTCTACAATCTGGCAGTTACCTAGGAGCTAAAACATCCGAGTAGCAGAGTTCCATAAGCCATTGAGTTGACAGAAAATTGCAACAAGGAAGGAGTAGCCAGTGGAATATGGCAATGACCTGAGAGTCTAAGTTGAGGGGCAATCCTAAAGTGGCTGACAACATTTCCTTCATTTCTTGTTCTAGTGGAAAGCTTAGCACTTAGCTTCCTTTGTAGATCAACTGATGGTTGTTTTTCTTCTCACACTGTCAGTGCCAGCTACTCTGAAGATGGGGTAGGTGTCCTACTCACTCCTTAGTGCGATCTCTGAATCATCTCCCAAATTCCTCTCTAAACACTGCCCCCTACAACTTAGAATCCCAGGCCATTGCCATATTCCACCTGCTACTCCCCCCTTGTTGCAACTATCTGTCAACTCAATGGCTTGTGGACTCTGTTACTTGGACGTTTTAGCTCCTAGATATCTGTCAGGCTCTATTTCTAATGTCTTGGTGGCTCAGTTTCTTACTTCTCTTGGCATACTCTTGCCCTGCACCCTACTTCACACACACTGGGTCTTCATACCTGAGACACTGCCATTGCCAATAACTGTACCCCCTCCATTCTCTCAGTGTCAAACATCTCACACTAGCACTGCCACTTCCACACCTTCCTTCTCACTCCCTCTGATACATCACCTGCGTAGTTCTTAAATCCCACTGAGAACTCCAAATAACTGATGCTATCACCTCTTCTTAGTCCCTCAAAACCATACAGAATCCTTATCCATCTTAAATTCTGTGGCCAGCCATTATAATCACATTTTTGCCAACAAACACAAGTACTTGTGAAACTAAGCCATAGTCTTTGCTAAATCCAACTTTCTGTCTGCCCTATACTTGGTCACCTAGAGCTGAAAGTGGCTGAAAAAAAAACATACAACCATGATTGTTTGTCTCACATTCACTTCCTATCATCAACCTCAAGTGGCTCTTACCACTATATGGTACTTAAATTTTCCCCGATCTATTTATTTATTCTCAAATCTCCTAGGAAACTATTTCATACCTTTTAATCTCTGCTCTACTCCTCCACACCTCCCTCCTCATCCTCAATCTCAGATGATGGCTCTGCTTTCTACTTCATAAAGAATATGGAAACATGCTTAAGCATATTCCTGCAGTTTCCCACTGCCACTTGTCCCTGCTTAGTTCCATCCATGCCCTATATTTGGTTTCTCTCCTATTAGGATCTCAGCATTGCCCATACTCCTAGCTAAGGGCAGTCCCTCCATTTGTCCACTAGATTTCATCCCTTCCTCACTTTCTAAAGATATCAGTCTAGAAATTCTGTCACTCTCATCATTTTTTTTTTAAACTGGAATTTTCCCAACAACATGTAGCACTTTTCCATTCCTAACACTATCTAGCCATTACCTTATTTCTTACCTTCCCTGTATAGCTTATCTCCTTGAAAGAGTTGCTAGTGCAGTCTTCTATTTGCCTCTTTCATTCTCTCTTGAGCCCACTCTGATCAATTTTGTCCCCATGACACCACTAAAACTGCTTCAATCAAGGCCATGAATGATTTCCACATTTACAGACCTCATTGTAAATTTATTCTAATTTCTTGTTTTACTTACTCTTTCAGCAGTAGATGACCAGCTTCTCTCTTACTTGAAATGTCTTCTCCATTTAGCTTTCTGAGTACCATAGAGATTATCTAATAGGTATTTAAAATAAATTTGTTAAAAACTGAGTTATTATTATTTGACTGAAAACATTCTCATTTGCAATCTTCTTCATCTCTAGCAAATGCTCAGGCTAAAACTCTTGGTATTACTCTTGACTGCCCTGAAAAACTTCCATCAGATAAACCTCTTCCATCAGATTAACCATATCTGATGAATAAGGAAATTCTGTTGGTGTCCATTCAAAGTATATCCAGGATTTGAGGACATCACATCTTCACTGTTAGCATTTTGGTTCAAGCCATCATCATCTCTTACCTGGATGATTGACAATGTCTTCCAACCAGTCTCCCTGGACCCCTTTCATACAGTGGCTACTCTTGCTGATTTGGTTAAATTTCCAGTCAGATCACGTCATTCCTCTGCTGAAGCTGATGTCTCCCTTCTTTACTCAGAATGAGATCCAATGCTCCAATCGTGACTCACAAGGCCCCAGACAATCCATCTTTGATAGCCTCTCTGACTGCATCATCTTCTGTTCCCAGTCCTGTTTTTGCTCCAGTCACACTGGGCTCCTCACTTCCAGGCATCGCCGACTCAAGGCGTTTGCCTCAGATGTTCCTTCTCCCTAGAACTTTCATTCTGAGATCAGCATGGCTTGCTCACGTCCATCCTTCATATCTTTTCTCAAATAGCCTCTCTCAATGAGGACTTCCTTACTCAACTTATCTAAAATTGTAACCCTTCTATTCCCAACATATATTCCTATTTTTGCTTTCCTTTTCTTCTTACCATTTTTTCGTATAGAATTTTTTTTTCATTCCTTATTTGTCCTTTCTACTAGTTTTGGGTTTTATGAAGGCAGGATTTGGTGTGTGTTTTGTTTACTACTATATTCCTAGCACCTAGAACACTGCCTAGCACACAGTAGGAACTCAATAAACACTTATCATGTGAATCAATGGTTAAGTGAATGCAGGGGATGTTGGACTTTTACTTCTTAAGATATGAATATTTTATTCCATAAATACAAACTAAATGTGGATCAGCTTCTCTTATATTTAAGCAATCACATCCTACTCTTGATATATACCATGCTTATGATCAACTACAATTCCCAGCTCTTTTTCATGTGAACTTCTGCCAAGCCAGGAGTTCCCTATTATGTATTCATAGAATTATTTTTAAATTCCCACACATGGCCCTTTATAAACTTCATCTTGTTAAACTCAACAGCCCAAGTCTGCCAAGAGATAATTCTGGATCTTGATTTTGCTATATCTTACATTAACATTATCTTCTAGCTTTGACAAACTGTTTTGTTTGACTTTATTTTTGTTTATTATAATGATTAATCAGATAGGACAAATAAAAAAATTTGTGGGCCATCAGAAGAGAAGTTGGGACAGACTGCATCTTTCAAAAACAGCTGCACCAATGAATGCTCTTTTATACTGTGGTGGTACTATCCCTTATTGCGATATTGGGTCTAATTTCCCTTCCCTTTAAACTGAAGACTCTTAAAACTGCCTCAATCAATAAAGTAGGGTAGAAGCAACTCTTTGTGACTTCTGAAAGTTAAATTAGCGGTGACATTACTTCTTCCTGTTTTTTTCTTTCTTGGGACATGCACCTTGGGACCCTGAGCTGACATGAAAGAAGTCTGGTTACACTAAGGCCACCATGCTGGAGAAATCACCTGGACAGACCACATAGAGATAGAAATTAAAGCCTGAGGTGCCTCAGATGTTCAAGCCCCTAGTTGTTTACATTTCTGAAGCCCTGGCACCAGACATGTAAGTGATGAAGGCATCAAGATGACTCTAACACTGCAACATCATGAGGGACCCTGAGCCAGAACCACCTCACCGAATTGATCCTGAATTCCTGACCCACAGAAACCATGAGAGATAAAAGAACAATGATTGTAGTTTTAAGCCACTCATTTTTTAGATGATCTGCTACAGAGCAATGGGTGACTATCACCTATTGTAGTAGAATGAGCTTCCTGGTGATCAGGAAGTAAAAAAGAATGGGTAAGACTTTACACACTGTCTTTTATAGATTCTCATGCCCACAATATCTGATCCAATGTTTCATAGTTTGATACATCTGATTATCAGCTCCTGCTTCTGTGGGAGAAGTAAGTAACAGGGTGCAGGTACACAGTTGAAATACTGTCGTGGAGAGTGGTGGACTCTACTGAATTAGGTCTTGGGGACTATATATCAGAAACACTCAAGGTGTGGGAGAACACTAATATTCTCTGAGGGGAAACACAATCAATTTTCTTTAAGCATATGCTGAGTAGCAAGTTTCCAAAACACAGACTCTTTGGGGTAAACAAGAACAATGGTTTAAGTGAATTGAGATAGAATGAAGATGACTAGAAAGCAAGCTTTGGGAGATTGGTACAAGAATGGTGATAGGCTTTGATTCACGATTTTGCTTTGACCGGCCCCATTTGTCATTTATTTGAAGAAAATTTGAAGAAACAATTGTTTTGCATGGTGTTGAAATCTCTGTTGATACAAGCTCCTTTTCTGCATTCACCAAGTTCTCTGTGCTCACCACCTTTGGGTTTGATTTGCCAATGGGAGGACACTTTTAAGCTGTAAGGCAGAATGTTACCTTTCCATATATTTGCTCCAAATTTACATTCTCACATTTGAGTGAAAAATAAAAAAAAAACTCAAATTATTTCATTTACTCCAGTAATGTCTAATATATTGCAGTCTTTGGAGTGCCAACATTTTATATGGGATTTCAATTGATTCTTCTCACCTTGTCTTTTGATTTTAGGCAACCTGGGTTCATTTAAAGGCACAAACCCTATCTCAAGTTTCCTCATTTAAGATACTGGCTTTAACTCTGTTCCTTCGCTCCTATCATTGTCATAATACCATTGTTTTTAATATTAATAGCTTTACCAACTTGAACTGTAGATAGATATTCTAAGGTTTTGCTCTTCAAGAACAGATATAATAATTTATTAATATCTTCTTTCCCCAACACCTCTCTTTATGATTTCCTAAACTGATTTTAATCATAATGTCTGAAATTTTCCCTTTTGGACATTTATTTCAGGAGTATACAGAACAAAGAAAATTAGCCACAATTGGGTTTAAATGAACTTAATCAGATGATTTTTTAATGAGCTATGAGGGGTTGTCTCCCTCTTATTTCTCTTTTTCCCATAGAGTCGGACCATGCAAAAAATGCACACAGAATCTGTAGCCAAAAGAGAAGCAAATCACAATGTTGTTAATTTCTGGAACTTAAGTTTTGGATAATTTAATCCCATATTTAAGTAATATCTGAGCTGCTTTTAGTTCTGGGGCCAATGGGTGTTGTCACCCATCTCTTACTCAGAATCTAAATGATATAATTTGGCATTTTTACTTCTTTCTGCAATGAAGTGATTCTGATACCTCCTCTCCAGTAGGTCACGTGGACAAGGATGGTACTTCTCTCTGGAAACCAGGCCTAGGGCCCCTGCAGATATGCTCACAGCACGGTGTCAAGTAGAATGAGCTTCCTGGTGATCAGGAAGTAAAAGAGAATGGGTGAGACTTTACACACTGCCTTTTATAAATTCTCATGCCCACAATATCTGATCAAATGTTTCATACTTTGATACATCTGATTGTCAACTCCTTCTGTGGAAGAAATAAGTAACAGAGCGGAAAGAGACCAGAAAGTCCTTTGTGGGCATTCCTTTTGAGTGGGAAGAAGGGGAAGAAATTACCTTGGGGTGGGCCAGTAAGGCTAAACGAGAACTGGAGTCTGTCATCCTTCACTTGCACCATCTTCCTAGACTCTATTTCCTCTTATCCAATTATATTTAACAGCTGGGTCAATAGTTGAATTCGATTGTGGCTGATATTTCAGGACAAGTATATCAAGCCTAGTGGTTTAAAATAATAACCATTCATTGTCTCTTGTGAATCTCAAGGTCAGTGTGGTGGTTCTGGTGATCTTGGCTGGGATCATTCATGCATCTGCAGTCAACTGCTGGGTCAGCTAGAGCCCAGCTGGTCAGGATGACCTCAAATGGGATGACGCTACTTTCTTCCATATATGTCTCAGCTGTCTCCATCAGATAGCATGGGCATGTCTTCATGGTTACTGCCAGGGCAAGAAAGTCTCTGCATGCATCCCATTTCTTCTTGTTTCATTGGCCAAAGCAAGTCACACAACTAAGCCCAGATTCAAACTGGGAAGAGAATACACAGTTACAGAACAGGGAGAATTCAGGGATCCTATTAGTTGGGACTACGAATGCAATCAAGAGAAGCAATGTATCAGGAGAGTCATGGTATTAACTTCTTGATTCTGATGTCACCCCCAAAGAAGTTTCTGTAATAATGAAAATGTTCTGTACCTATGTTGTTCAATATGGTAGCCACTAGCTACCTGTGACAACTTAAATTTAACTTTAATTTAAATAAAAGTGAGAAAATGAGTTTCTTAGTCACAATAGCTGCATTTTAAGCCTTAATAGCTGGCAGTATACTAATAACTTTTTCTAATATTTTACCTTAAATCAGTGAGGTGAAAAATTATTCACCTACAAGTCTCTATAGTAGGTTAAAATGGGACATTAATTTGCTATATTTTAGGCATTTTTGTGTCCTATTGGGAAGTGATTTAAATTGATTAGGTCATGCTCAGCCAGTTTATTCTTCTGGGGAACCTTTAGCGGCTTACTGTAATGGAGAAGGTGATATATCTGCTCTCCACAGACCTGCTAAAACATTACAGTGAAGCCAAGTTTCAGACATTGCTCTGTCTCACCTGTAGACATTTGTTGGCAAACAGGCTTGAGTCTGTTTGAGACATACCCTGCTCTGCAGGATCAATCAAGACACTGTCTCTACTTTTAGGCATGTTTTTCAGCTTCACTGAGTTGTAATTCTATATATTCAAGGCATACAATGTGATGTTTTGATATACATATATATTGTGAAATTATTGTACCAATCAAACTAAATTAACATAGCCATCACCTCACATAATTACCTTTTGGTATGAATATGTGCTGAGAATGCTTAAGATCTACTCTCTTAGCAAATATCAAGTATATTATATATTAACTATAGTCACTATGCTTTATATTATGTCTCCAGGACTTACGTATCATGCAACTGACCAATGTCTGTCTATTTTCCCCATCCCTAGACCCTGGTAACCATCTTTTTACTCTTTGTTTCTGTGAGTTCAACTTCTTTAGATTACACATGTAAGTGAGGACATGCTATGCTTGCCTTTTTGTCCCTGGCTTATTTTACTTAGCAAAATGTCTTTCAGGTTTCAGGTTCATCTATGTTGTTACAAACGATAGAATTTCCTTTTAGTTTTTTGAGAGAGCGACAAAGGTCTCACTATATTGCCCAGGCTGGTCTGGAATCAAGCTATCCTCCTACTTTATCCTCACAAGTAGCTGAGACTACAGGCGTGGCACTGTATCTGGCTTTTTATTTTATGACAAAATTTATGTTTTCCAAAAGTCTGTTATATTTCTATTTTGTTTAAAGTTTTTCTAGCAATTTTTAGTTTTAAAACATAAATGCTAGAACATGCAGCAAATGTAATTTTTGTTAATAAGAAATTGTAATCTTTTGTGGATGGTAATGCATGATCAATTTTTGTAAAGATGTTAAGAAAAATTGTGAAAAAGATATATTTTTTGTTTACAGATTATATATTTCCCTACAAATTCCAGCTTTTATTTTATATTATTTAAACTCTTTATGCATTTATTTATCTTTGTGTTCCTCATCTATCAAAGGCTGAAAAACTAATGAAGGCTTCTTCATTGGTTGCAATTTTGTCCATTTCATCTTTAAAGTTTTTAATTTATGCATTTGGCAAGCCGTGATTTTATGCATGCCATTTTATGACTGCTAAATTTACATTGTGAGTGTATATTTTAACAATAAAACATGACATTTTAATTTGAATCATCCTTCACTCGGAAAGAATGTAAACTTTTGGTAATGTACTATTAATATTATTCAGAAAGGGTACAGGATTGATATAATTTCTTAAGACTTGCATACTTAAGACCTTATTTTTCTTCTGTCCAAAGAATGCCGATTTGACTGTGTATGAAATTACTGGATTACAATCCTTTTTTGTTTTTTTCTTGACTCTGCTTCATTATCTCCTGACATTTCTTTCCTTTTTTTTTTTTTTTTTTTTTTTGAAGTAATTTGTGTTTTCTTACCATGTCACTGTTGGATTTTTTTTTTCTGTGTTTTACTAATTCAAAAATGCATCCAGTAGTTGTCAAGTTGTAATGTTTTTTCTTATTGTTTTTGTTTGGTTGTCTGTTGGAATGTGTGAGCTTTTTTAACCAGCGTACTTGAGTACTTTCTTGAACTCTTTTCTCTTTTTCAAAACTTAGATCATTATTGTCTTTGGTTCTGATTTTCCTTGTTTTGTCTCATCAGGTATGCCTATAAGTCTTAAGCTAAATTTTTATCCCCTAACTCTTTGTATTTAATTTTATACCATATTGTTTTTGTCTCTTTATCTTTTTCCTTTCAGTTCTGAGAAAAATATCTCAATTCTGACCTTCACAGTCTCTGCCCCATCATGAACTACATTTTCAGCAATGCTGCATCTGTTTTATCTTAGCTCTAGTGAGGACTTTAATTGGATTTTACAATGTCAGTGTCCTTAAAACCCTTCCCTATCTCCTCAGTCACCTTCATCTCAGCTCACTGTTTTGTACCTTACCCTGAGGTTATATATTCATCTTCGTTATTTTTTCTTATACCTTTCTGTTTCTATTTTATATAGATGAAGACGTGTCTTCTGTATTAATAGGACTCAGACTTTCAATCAACGGTGTTTGCTGAACACCTATTTTGTGCTCAGGGACACCTTTATTAGGCACAGACATTATACAAAATAATCACCCAAACAATTGTATACTGAAAAAATCATAGGGTGCCCTGAGAGGATGTAACAGGAAGCCCACTTTAATCTGGGGGGTGAGGAAGGGACTCCTTGAGCAGCTACCATTTGAACTAAAACCTGAATAAAGAGCAGAGGGAGCCAGTTACGGAGAGGTGGGGGAGAGGCTGGATGCTCAGCAAAGCATGCAGCATGGCCCAGGAAGCCAAAAATGCTGCATCCTTCCATGTACTCATTGCCAAGATTTCATGAAATCATCTTTCCCTTAATCTGTACAGTTTTTTAAATTTTATTATTATTTTTTGTTTTTTAAGGGGATTCTGTATTGCTGTTTTCTTCTTAGGTTGAGAGGAGTTTTTCTCTGGACCCTAATCAGGGCACAGGCCCTGTGGATAAGCCAGAGCTCATCTGCCAACTTTGGTGACAATGGAAATCCTCTCTCATGTCAAAGCTGAACTGAGTTAGTGCCAATGTGTGTAGTTTCCAGTGCATCATGCTATCGAAGCGTGTTAATCTAGTATGACATTGCTGGACTAGGCGATGTCTTCTGCTATGCAAATTGCCTGATGTGCCTCTCTTACTAAAGAACACCCAGGCACGGAAGGGCTGCCAGCTTTCCTCGTAGGGAGGGGAAGTTTAGATACCAAATTCTGAGTCAGGGTCAAATTGGTGGAAGGCATTTTTGTCTTCATGTTTCCCAGCCAATAGAGCTGCTTTGTCTCATGAACAAGGACTTCATAGAGAGAGGACATTCCTTCCAAATTCTGAAACTAGATTACTCAGCACTCCTTGTTTTTGGGTGATGTGATCAGCTTGTTTTATTTTAGTTGTTTTATCGTCTGTTCATTTACATGTGTTTTAGTGGTATGTAAGAAGTTGTAACAAGATGCTATTTTAAACTAGAAGTCTTATAACTGAGAACATGTGGTATTTGGCTTTCTGTTCCTACATTAGTTTGCTAAGACTAATCGCCTCCAGCTCCACTCATGTCCCTGCAAAGTACATGATCTCATTCTTTTTTTATGGCTGCATAGTATGTTGTATATGTACCACATTTTCTTTATCCAGTCTATCACTGATGGACATTTAGGTTGACTCCATGTCTTTGCTCTTGTGAACAGTGCTGCAATGAACATAGACATGCACGTGTCTTTATAATAGAACAATTCATACCCCTTTGGGTATACAACCAACGTAATGGGATTGCTGGTCAGCTAAATGATAAGACCACATGGACACATAGAGGGGAACAACACAAACTGGAACCTATCAGAGGGCGGAAGGTGGGAGGAGAGAGAAGATCAGAAAAAATGACTATTGGGTACTAGGTTTAATACCTGGGTGATGAAATAATCTGTACGACAAACCCCCATGACACACATTTACCTATGTAACAAACCTGCACATGTACCCATGAACTTAAAATAAAAGTTAAACAAGTAAAATAGAAGTCTTTTATGTGTTTTTGCTCTGTGAAAGTTCCTGGAACTAGTTGATTTTAAAACCAGTCTTTTGGCAAGTGAAAATATCTTTTAACAGCAGAAAGGAAAAGCATGCATGAAGGTCAGGTCAGTATTCTTTATTAACCAGTTCTTTTATTGTCTAGTATGAACTTGCAGGGATTTGGGTAATATAGAAAGATGGCGAAGAGAGAGCATTGATCTGTGTATGAGGATTCCCAGCTCTGACATTAAATGTGACCTCCCTGGAGTCACGTTCCCTCTTTGCCAATGGAAGAACTCAGACAAGTCCATCTTTTTCAAATTGTTCTGTAATATCCTAAGTCCTTGCCACTCCAAGTGTACTCCTGCACCAGCGGCATCATATCACTTGAGAGCTAGTGAGAAATCCAGATTTCAGGCCCCACTTTCTAAAGTGATTCCTATACTTGATTCCTATTCCTATTCCTAACAAGACCCAGTGATTCCTATACTTGTTAAGGTTTGAGGAGCGCTGATTCTGCGTGAGTCTATGATGCTAGAGGGCCCCTCATGGGAAAGCCAGGGGATGTGGCAGAGGGAAAAAGCAGGGTGTTGGAAGAGGATCTTTCTTCACTGTACTCTCTCCAAACTGCTTCAAACAGGCAAACCTCTTTTTTGCCTTTCTTTTCTTTTTAATAGATTAGCAGTGCTCATATATTTCCTTTCGGGAAAGACAGGTCCTTCTGCAAATAAGAAAATTCTTTGGCTAGGGTACCATCAACATTATTTCAGCCCAAAAGCTTCACAAATACACTTTCAAAGGCAAGAGGAAGGAAGGCAAATTGATTATAGCTTCAGAGGAAAATAATTAATACAATACTAAGCATACAGACTTGTTTTCTTGGAGCTCGTGTGGGATTAGATTGTTGCAGGGCTGTTGGAAATTCAGGAAAGGTTACCTTGATTTCTGCAGGAGGGAAGAAACTGGTCCTATACTACCACCAAGGCCCAGGAGAAACCCCCTACCTGGATGCTCACAGAGCTCAGAGTAGGGGCAAGACAGCTCTCCCAATATTTCTAGCCTCCGAGCAAATTTTAAGGAATGTCAGATTTTTGGCATAAAGCATAGAATGGTCAAATGGCATATTATTTCTGCCATGGCAAGATTTATTTATATTCATTTGACAAGATGCATTATTAATTTCTGTTTGGCCAAAAAATGTTCATATGTCCACCTTCTATAATCTTCCCTTTCTCCCAGCTATCACCACAATAATTCTGCACAATTACCTCCAACATAATGTCTTAAAGCATGAAGTATTTTGTTTTGTTCTGTTTTTCTCACAAATCTGCAGGTTGACTGAGAGACTGGCTGGCCTGGGCCAGGCTTGGCTGATCAGGGCTGGGCTTGCGTCTGAGTCTGAAATGTGCTGGCAGAATGACTGGGGCTGGCTGGCTTGCCATAGGCTCCACTGAGATAACTCAGGTCTCCTCCCCGAATCATCCACATCTCTCTACTATGCTAACCTGTAGCTGTTATCACAAGAAACTGCAGAAAAGCAAGAGAGAAAGCAGAAATGCAAAGATGCTTTTTAAGCCTTTACTTTCCTCCCATTTTCTAACTTCCCATTGACTTGAAGAAGTCCCACGGGCACCTCCAGGGTAGAAAGCCTCAGGGTAAAGGGTGTGAATACATGGAGGGCATTCATTAAACAAACTTGATTGGATTTAAATCAATTAAATTGAATATCCAGCTGACACATATGATCTTAAAACAGGAATTGGCAGGAAACCAGCTTAAGAAATGCTAAAAAGTTGAGTGACTTAGGAATAAAGTCTAAGTTCATGCCCTTTGCAGGGACATGGATGAAGCTGGAAACCATCATTCTCAGCAAACTAACACAGGAACAGAAAACCAAACACCACGTGTTCTCAGTCGTAAGTGAGAGTTGAACAATGAGACCACATGGACACAGGGAGGGGAACATCACACACCAGGGCCTATCGGGGGTGGGGGGTAAGGGGAGAGATAGCACGAGGAGAAATATCTAATGTAGATGATGGGTTGATGGGTGCAGCAAATCACCATGGCACTTTTATACCTATGTAACAAACCTGCACATTCTGCACATGTATCCCAGAACTTAAAGTATGATAATAAATAAATAAATTCTCAGAACATGGCTACCTCAGACAGATGGGGTTTGTTGCATTACAGTAAGAAATAGGCACAGCTACAAAGTGAAGAGATTGATGACTTTTCAATCAGCCAGTTAGATTAAAATAACATGAGGAAAGGCCTATGGCAAGTATTCTATTTTTTCCTGTTTCTGGTTTGGGAGATACCATGCCCTGTCTTGCGTATTAACTGTCTAAACAAAGGCATGGTGTACTGCTGCCCAATTGATTTATGACTAATTCAACTTTACACGGTACTAATGTGATATTTACGTGTGACCAATCATCTCTGCCAAGTACTTCTTCCATGGTCGACTTAGGCCCTCCTGTCAGGCACTGCCTTTAAAGTGCTTTTATGTAAGCATTTAATAAAGCCATGTGGCCGGCAATTACTGCAAGAAATGTTTATCTCCTGAATCTTAGATAGTCAGAAATAAGCTATGTGACTGACATACTCCTTTATCTCAGAAAAAGCTTTGCTGGAGATGTCCAAACCTGGGAGGAAAACTCAGACTGAAATCTGTGAACTATCCTAAGTATATCAGGAATAACCCAGACTAATTTGAGTCTTGTTTTCCCTCCTACTGGGGACAGGAGCATGTGGGGTGGGAAGGTTAATGTAGTGCAGCCTTATCGCCTTTGGGCAATTCTGCCAACTTGGAATAGTTTTGTGTCTCTTCTCTGAAAAGGAAATGTGCTTTGCCATAGTGATAAGGAGGATAGTAAAGAGGTCAATCCAGGGAGATGAGGATGCCTACCAATGTTCCCTGTTCTACCCGGGATTATTATGAATCTAGGAAGTGAGAGGCTACAGTTAATTTTAGTTCTGAGTAATTCAGTCTCTAAGGGCTTTCTTTGAGAAATACAAATAACTCAACAGAACCTTGATAAAAAGGCCACATTCTATGCACCCAGGGCGAGGGCCCACATTTGATTTTTACACAGGAGTCAACTCAGACCTAATTCAACAAAGACAAAAATAAGATTTCTATACTTTTCAAGAATCTGTTATGCTCATCTTCCATGCCTTTGCTAAATAGAATAATTTTGCTCCATGGCTCAGGAAAAAAAGAGCAGAAATTGGTAATAACTTCCTTCTAATCATTATATCATTTTTTTTATGGCAAAGGAGAAATTTTCAAGGCCTTGAATACTAATAAGGTGCCATACTGCTGACAGGAACCATGTATAGTGAGAGGAGTTCATACCTAACTTCTGGGCAAACTTTCCTAAAAAAGCCGCACTCTTCCATATGCATAAGAAAAGAGGAGGAGGAAACTTAGATACAACCTGAATATTGGTCCCTGTCTCCTGCTTTCATAACTCTCCTCTCTCCTTTCGTGGACCTCTTTTCTATTTTCTCTCAGTAGCTCAGAATACCATCTACCTTCCTATTTCAAACCTATCTTCCTCACCTCTTATCTTCCAACTCTATACTTAAGTTAAGAAGATTTTTAGGATATTCTGGAGGTGCAAACCTTAGGCCTCCAAAAGAGCAAAATAATCTAAATAAGTGAATGAGTGGATGCATGGGTGAATCAATAAATGGATGAATAAATGAATAAATAAAATATGTTCCACTCTCTCTTCAGCCAATCCCAACAAAACAGAAATAATAGAATAAACTTTCATTCACCTTCAGTACGATGGTGTTCCCAGGTCAATTAAGGTTGAGACTTCTCCCAGGATTACGGGAACCACAATCATGTCATTAAATAGGTGCATTTTCAGATTATTGGCATCTCAGGAAAGCTCAGAACTCCCTTTTCCCCATAGTTCCTCTGCCCCCACCCCTTATACTGCCAGACTGTGGGGAGAGAAGTCATTCTAGAGCAATGCTATCCAATAGAAAATTACTGTGAGCTACACATATAATTTTATATCTTCTGGTAGTCATTTTTAAAGAAAAGGAAAAGTAGACAGTGTTTTATGTGTTGAGTCCCAGCAAAAAGTTATGTTGGAGTTCCAATCCCTGATACCCCAGAACGTGATCTTATTTGGAAATGGGGTCTTTACAGAAGTTAGGAAATTAAACTGAGGACATTAGTGTGGGCCTTAATCCAATATGACTGATGTTCTTATAAAAAGGGAAAATTTGGACACAGAAACCAAAATGCATAGAGGGCAGATAAGGGGAATAGACACAGAGAGAAGACAGCCTTCTGCAAGCCAAGGAGAGAAGCCTGGACAGATCTTTCCCTCACAGCCCTCCAAAGGAACCCACCCTGTTGACACCTCGATTTTAGACTTCTAGCCTCCAGAATAGTCAGACAATAAATAATCAGTTGTTTAAGCCATCTAGTTTCTGGTACTTGGTTAATGGTAACTCTAACAAACTCACAGCGCAAACCCTAACACAGTGAAAAGATATTGTAATAATATGTTTTATTTAACCCATTTGATAATATTTAATATATCAAAATTATTATTCTTCCACATGAAATCAACATAAAAATAGTTTACATTCTTCCAAATCCAGTGTGGGTTTGACTTTTACAGCACATCTCAATGTGGACTCACCGCATCTCAAGTGCTCAGTAACCATGTGCGGCTTGTTCCCCATCGGACAGCACAACTCTAAGATGAGCTGAGTCATGCGGGGAGGGCCCTGCTCCCCACTTCCCCAAGAAGAATAAGTGCACCTCCACTGCCCCAGGGAACTGTACAGTTGGGAGCATCTGGGGACTTTAACTTCATGTCAGAGGATACTACATTTTTTAAAAAAGCATTCCATGTTTTTCCATTCATATGGCTTCTGTTTTTAAAGGTTCATGTATTTCGAAACCTGACAATAGGGTGCATTTCCTGCTTGGGAAAATGGACCGATTCAGTGTTATTACTTTCATTATACAAATGCAAACTTTACAAGCAATTTACCATAGAAACTGAGAAAAAACCCACCTCCTTCCAACTAAAAATATAACAGTCTTTATATAAATATGCACAACCATATGATGAACAATTTCTGGGGCAGAGAGCTCCATTTTATTTCCCTTAAAGAAGTCAGTGTGGTGGATCTTGAGTGCTATGTGCAGGCACGGATTCCTCATCCACATGCCCACCGCAGGCGGGCGGGCAGTGCCTTCATCCTTGGGTTGGCCCTTCAACTCTGACTCTTCTATCTGTTGCATGGCACCAGAAGAAAAGAGCAGAGGGAGAAGACATTTCTCATATTGGTCAACTTTCTTTTTATAGCTTAAAAAATAAACATTCACAAATAAATATGGTTTATCTTGCCAAATACCTTTTCCAAGAAAAATAAGCACTGCCTGGAAAAGCTGGCACAAACTACTAATAAATGGGAGAGTTATCCAGGTAGATTCTAGTAGGGGAGAGAAAACGGAGTCCTGTAAAATTATGAGGAAAATGGAAGCATGAAAAGTATGAGACTGTGTTGAGAAAGGCACTGAGACTGGCATTAGTCTGGGCCTGGGAGGGCCCTCCTCTATTTGTCTGCTTTTCATCTTTTTCCTTATGACTCTGTCCTCTCTTTGGTGTGACATCACCCATTCCCATGGCTTCACTTGCCATATGTATTTCACTGATGGTCTCTAAGCCACTCTCCGGCCCGGACCAAACTCTGACCTTCCAGAACCTTCTTTTTGCCTACTGTCCATCCTCATTCCTGGTTTCTCCAGCAGACCAAACTCCAGGTAGCAACAGCCTCAGCTTTTCCTCCCGAGCTTCTCCTCTTCTTGGCTTTCCTCCTGGCATAATGCACACCATTTATCGCCTGAACGCTAAGGATCACACATGACTCCTTTCTCCTCCTCATTCTCCACCTCCAGTCAGCCCCTGAGCCTCATGCCTGTTGCTGCTTAAAAATCACTTGAATCTCTGCTTCTCTTCGATCACTGGCACTGCACTGCCCACCTCAGTCAAAGCCACTGTCATTTCCCACCTGGACCATGAGGCAGCTTCCTCATGGGAAGCTACTTTCCATGATTCTGTTCCTTCCAGTTTGTCCTCCAAGCTTTAGATGGAGGGATTTCCAAAACAGGCAGATGTGATTAAGTGCTTGCTGGTTTTCATTCTTCTGTGGTTCCTCATTTCCCTGAGATTAAAGTCTCCATGTTCCTGCATGTTCCAGCAGCTGCCCCATCACTTTCCTCTCTCTGTTGGGTTCTACAGTGAATCTGAAGGTGAGGTGCCAATTGAGCAGCCTGACTCTCCTGGGAAGTTGTTAGAAAGGCAAATGCCAGTGTACTCCATGACTTAGTTAATCTGAACCTTTGGGGCAGTGGTCAACATCTGTGTTTTTTAACAAGGCCTCCAGGGGATTCTGGTACATGGTCAGGTTTAAGAACTCTGGCCAACATGGTGAAACCCCATTTCTACAAAAATACAAAACAAAACAAACAAACAAACAAAAATTAGCCTGGCATGATGGCGGGTGCCTGTAATCCCAGCTACTCAAGAGGCTGAGCCTGGAAAATCACTTGAACCCAGGAGGCGGAGGTTGTGGCAAGCTGAGATTGCGCCATTGCACTCCAGCCCAGGCAACAAGAGTGAAACTCAGTCTCAAACAAACAAACAAACAAACAAACAAAAACAAACAAAAATACTACCAGTGCCCATGCTCAGCCATGTCAAGTAAAAAACACATCAGGACTCAGGAAGGGAGGGACTTCACTGGAAAGGAGCATTATAAGGGTACGGGGAAAGACTATTAGAATAAGAGGAATGCTCTGACCGCAAGATCTGCAAGCTTCTCAAGAGTTAGGCAAAAATCATTTTTCTTTTATGGAGGGTGAGCAAGGTTAGAAAGAGCCTAGTGTGACTCAGAAGTAGGATGGAAGAGTGTGGGATGATGTGACAGTGGTTTCAGAAGTGGCCTCTTCTCAGGAGCTGCTGTTGAAGAAGGTCTGCATGCTGGCTTGGGCTGAGGAAGGACCAAAGTACAGGGACCTGGGGAAAGGAGAGAAAATCTTCAGGTTTGATTAACAGACATTTTGTTACAACTGGTGGGTGAGGACAAACAGTTCAGCTAATCATTTATAAGGCAAAACATAAGAATTTGGAGGGCCTGTGTCTATGCCTAGCTTTGTCACGGGTCATCCTGGAGTCTTCTCTATGTCCTATGGAGAAGGGAAGTTCCTTGTAGCAGACTGTTCTGAACACAAAAGACTAAGGGATTACTGAACCTTCGCTGTTGCCCAGGAGCAGAGGGTTCAGGTAAAATGTAGCGGTGTCGGTCACTTGCACCTGCTGTGTCCCCTCTCACCTGTGGCCCTTTACACTTGCTCTCCCCTCTGCCTGAAGCACTCCTGCCCAGTTCTCCACTTCTCCTCTTCATTACATGCTCTTCCAGACAGTTCAGGTCCTGGTGTCATTTAGAGTCTGCTCTCCCATGCCAGACTCTATGTATGTCACCTTCACTCTGCATCTTCAGCTCTGACCCAGCACCTGACAACTAGATGGAGTCCATAAATACTGGGGAAATGAAGGAAAGTAAAAAGTTCTTGGAAGTTTTGTCAATTTAAGAAAGGCTCCATGATTATCAACAATAATCCCTCAATAACTTTTTTCTTCTCTGCAGTTAGAAGGCAGCCTGAAAATTTGCATTTTCCCCCTGAGAGCTCCTCCACACTGCTCCTGAAATGGCTGTCATTCTACTTATTCACTGGGGTTCTCTTTTTCCAGGCTCAACTACCTGGTGGGGTTTTTGTTGTTGCCATTGTTGTTTTTTTGTCTTTTTAAACAACTTCTCTTGTTTTTCAGGGCAAGTTAGAGGTGTTAAGTTCCCTAATGTGCTACTAGGCTGCAAATGAAGAATTTAACAGCCCATGGGAGGACCAATTAGAATCAATTATGACATAATTGAACTGCCTTGTATTCCTTGTCGGTATAGAACTTCTTTCTGGAAGGAAGATTGTGCCTTTCTTCACACTATGATGGAGTAGCTGCATGAGTTCACAGGCAATGGTTCTGACCTAAGCAATTCTAGAATAGAGTTTCGTGGAGCTAGCATGCCTTGTGATATCAGGGCCAGAGAAGCTCAGCTCAAGGAAGCCCTGACTTTCTCATTTCTGCCCTCCACCCCCCAGTTTTTTTTCCTTTCTTAAGAAAGCTGCTAAATTCTTACAAAGTATATAAAATACCTCACATGGGCCTCTGGAAAGTCAGGACACTCCACCTGTTGAAGAAGTGAGAAGGAAAGATTGAGTCTGAGGTCACCATCCATTTCCCTCCATTTTCTTCATTATTGGGCATGAGAGATCAGACAACCATGAGAAGATCAACTCTGTCCACTTTTCCCAATAACCGTCCTCTGGAATCTGGCCTTTGGGCCATTGGTGATGGGAGGCAGTAGTTGCGTGATTTCGTCTTTCTTGCTACACCCAGCCTCATCAGTCCTGGGTTGTAGCTTATATGGCTTCCAAAGCCTTCAGTCCATGATTAAGTAATCAGTCTCCCCAGCAGCAGCCGTCTCTATAACGCAGGCTCTTTTCAACTTCCTTTCTTGACTCTTCCTCTTTTTCATTCTTCCTCCCTGGAAATCTATACCCTAATAAAATAAAATAAGGTAAGCCCTCAATTTCACCCTCAGCTTTGTAATGAACCCAGGGAAGACCAATTAAACTTGTGAAAATGGTAAAACGAGAACAGGTTTTGACTTATTTGCATATTTTTGAATACCTTAGCAAATAGTTGAAGATATCTAGTGACCAGTTCCTGACACAGGACTCTAAAGTAATAGAAGGAAAACTACTCTATGGCTCCGAATTTTGTGTTGTTTGAATATCCATGGCCAGTTACATATCTGTTATATGCCTTCCTAGTTCCATTAAACTTCCTTTTCTATATCCTGGAGCAATTTCCTCCATCACTTACTCTCTATACAGAGCTTGTTTTGGTTTGGATTCCCTCAGAAACAGATCCTGAGATTAGGATGTATGTGCGAGTAGTTTATTCTGGAAGTGATCCAAGGAGACGCTTGGATTCAGTGATCCAAGTTAGAGGACTGGGGAGGTGAGGGGGAGAGAAAAGCAGGGAATAAAAGATATGTCAATGTGGAACCCAATCCTGCTGGGGAAACTTCAGGAGACAATGTAGAACGCAATTTGGAATTATCCCACTAGAAGGGCAAGGGAGCTGGGGTATTTACACACCAACTCCTATCAGTTGTATTGGTTGAGGGCTGCTCCTCGGGACAGATGGGATTAATTCTCTGTCACCTCCAGCCTGCCCTGTATGTAGGCAGAGAGGTTTGGGAAGCCAGAAAGAGTCCTAGGCCATCTGGAAATCAAGCCATTGTTCTCTATGACAGTAAAGCTGATAGGATATTGGTGGGATACAAGAATGCTATCAAGTTTACCTCTCTTAAGTCAAGAGAGCAAAGAGGAGCTCTATGTCTAGTGGTCTCTGGGAGTTCCAGCTTTCAGTAATCACCAATTCTGGCTTCAGAATAAAACCACCTAGGAAACTTTTAAAAAATACTGTCGCCCAGACACCTCACCAGAAAACTAATACAAGTGAAAAATAAGCGTATAAAAGAGTACTCAACATCATATGCTATCAAGGAATTGCAAATTAAAACAATAGACTATCACTACATTCCTATTAGAATGGCTGAAGTTCAAAACACTGACCATAACAAATGCTGGTGAAGATGTGGAATAACAGGAACCCTCATTCATTGCTGGTGGGAAAGCAAAATGGTACAGCCACCTTGGAAGAGAGCCTGGCAGTTTCTTACAAACTAAACATAGTCTCACCATATGATCCAGCAATAGTGCTTCTTGGTATTTACCCAAATGATTTAAAAACATATGTCCACACAAAAACCCCTCCACAGAAATGTTTATAGCAGCTTTATCCATAATTGCCAAATGTGGAGGCTTCAATGGAAAACGTCCTTCCATAGTTGAATAGATGAACAAACATACAAATGTGCATCTATATGCTTATATACAATGAACTATTCAGCAATAAAAGGAATGAGCTATCAAGCCATCGAAACGTATGGAAGAAATGTAAGTACATACTGCTAAGTGGAAAAGAAAAACTCAGAAAAGCCTACTGTATGACGTTCTCTAAAGGGTAAAAAGCTGCAGGCACCAAAAAGATCAGGGATTTCTAGGAATTTGGAGGAAAGAGTGGAGAGATGAACAGGTGGAACACATGGGGATTATTAGGGCAATGAAATGGTGGATGTATGACATTATAGATTTGGCAAAACCCATAGAACAGTATAACACAAACAGTAAATCTTATTGTAAACTATGCACTTTAGCTAACAATAATGTATCAGTTTTGGCTCACTTGTAACAAATGTACCATGCCAAAGCAAAATGAAAATAATAGGGGCAACTGTGTGAAGGCGGGGAGAGAGTATATGAAAAGTCTGTGCTTTCTGTTTAATTTTTCTGGAAATCTAAAACTGCCCTAAGAGATAAAGTCTAATTTTATATAGAACATACTCCATAAATTAAAATTTCCAGGGGTGAAAACCAAACATTAGTATCTTTTGCATGATCCCTGGGAAACCCTAATGTGCAGGGAGAGTTCAGTTGCACTGGGGTAAGTGTACAGAAGAGTTGAATCTCTCCTGGTTGTCTTTGTGCAAAGGTCTTTCCCTTGGAGGCAGTTGGTCTCAGTAGCACGCTGTTGAGGGAACAGGAGAATTTAAAAATTAGTGTAGAATCTGCAATTTTTAATTCTAAGGAGCCCATACATGCAAAACAGTTCACATACAGTTATGAATCATTAATAGTTTAACTACTCATTAAAATATATGCCTGTAATTTCATTAAGGTAAAAAATGTAGCCTTTGCTGTTCCAGAATGCTCCTCCAATCAGTATCACCTGGGAGCTTGTTAGCAATGCTCTTTCCTGGGTTCCCTCTCATTCTATGGAATCAGAAACTGTAGGGGATGAGGCCCAGGAATCTGGGTGTTGTCAGCCTTTCCAAGTGAAACTTAAGTGCCAATTTGTGAAAGTCGCTGTTTTGAACAGAGGACGAAAGTGTAAAGCAGTGGTTCTAAAACTTGGCTGTACAATAAAATGACCTGGGAAGATTAAAAAAAACAGCAATGTTAAACATATAGTAATGTTTAAAAAATATTGACACTTTGGTTCTATTTCCCCAAATTGTGATTTAATTGGTCTGCAGTATGTTTTGGGCAATGGGATTTTCAAAAACTCCCCAAGTGAGTCTAATGCGTAGGCAATCTGAGAAAAACTGGTGCAAAGACAATAATCAGCAAATTCTGGGCCTACTGTCACCAACAGGTTGATCTCCAAAACTCACTTCCTTGAAACCCTCTCAGGAAACTTCTCCCAACCTGGAATATTTCCATCTTCCCCTGCCTCCATGCTCTCCAATTCATTATTACTAATACCACATTTTTGCCTCTGGTTCTTTTTCTCTTTCATGGTCTTAGGAAATGCAAAGTGCGTCATCAGGAAAGTGTTAATAATGCCCATTTATTTTGTGATTCTGCCCCAAAAGACTTTCCTGCAGCCCAGTTATATAGTGCATATTACAAGAACTCACCCTGTAAAGAGAGGTGAGTTTAAGCGCTTTAAAGAGAGTTACTGTAATATGCACTAATGCTAATAAAAAACATTTAAATGGTGCTAGAATATTTTCTTTTGCTAACTTTTATTTTAAGTTCAGGGGTACAGGTGCAGGTTTTTTACTTGTGTCATGAGGGATTTTGTGTAGAATATTTCATCACCCAGGTATTAAGCTTAGTACCCATCAGTTGGTTTTCTTGGGACTCTCCCTCCTCCCACCTTCCATCCTCCAAAAGGCCCCAGTGTGTGTTGTTCCCCTCTATGTGTCCATGTGTTCTCATTGTTTACCTCCCGCTTACAAGTGAGAACATGTGGTGTTTGGTTTTCTGTTCCTGTGTTAGTTTGCTAAGGATAATGACCTCCAGCTCCATCCATATCCCTGCAAAGGACATGAGCTCATTCTTTTTCATGACTGCATAGTATTCCATATTGTATATATACCACATTTTCTTTATCCAGTCTATCATTGGTGGGCATTTAGGTTGACTCCATGTCTTTGCTATTGTGAATAGTGCTTCAGTGAACATTTGCATGCATGTGTCTTTATAATAGAGCAATTTATATTCCTTTGGGTATATACTCAGTAATGGGATTACTGGATCGACTGGTATTTCTGCCTCCAGGTCTTTCAGGAATTGCCACACTGTCTTCCACAATGGTTGAACTAATTTACACTCCCACCAACAGTGTATAAGTGTTCATTTTTCTTCACAACCTCGCCAGCATCTGTTATTTGACTTTTTATTAATAGCCATTCTGCCTGGTGTCAGATGGTATCTCATTGTGGTTTTGATTTGCATTTCTCTAATGATTAGTGATGTTGAGCTTTCTTTTCCATATAATTGTTGGCCACATGTATGTCCTCTTTTGTAAAGTGTCTGTTCATGTCCTTTGCCTACTTTTTTATGGAGTTGTTTGGTTTTTTCTTGTAAATTTAAGTTCCTTATACATGCTGGATATTAGATCTTTGTTAGATGCATAGATTACAAAAATTTTCTCCCATTTTGTAGGTTGTCAGTTTACTCTGTTGATAGTTGTTTTCACTGTGCAGAAGCTCTTTAGTTTGATTAGATCCCATTTGTCAATTCTTGCTTTTGTTGCAATTGCTTTTGGCATCTTCGTCATGAAATCTTTGCCCGTGCCTATTTCCTGAATGGTTTTGCCTAGGCTGTCATCCAGGGTTTTTATAGTTTTGGATTTTATACTTAAATCTTTAATCCATTTTGAGTTATTTTTTGTATATGGTGTAAGGAAGAGGTCCAGTTTCAGTCTTCTGCATATGGCTAGCCAGTTATCCTAGCACCATTTATTGAATAGGAAATTCTTTCCTCGTTGCTTGTTTTTGTCAGGTTTGTTGGATATCAGATAGTTGTAGGTGTGCAATCTTATTATTGGGTTCTCTGTTCTGTTCCATTTGGTCTTTGTGTCTTTCTTGTACAGTACCATGATGTTTTGGTTACGGTAGCCCTGTAGTATACATTGAAGTCAGGTAGCATGATGCCTCCAGCTTTATTCTTTTTGTTTAGGATGGCCTTGGCTATTTGGGCTCCTATTTGGTTCCCTATAAATTTTAAAATAGTTTTTTTCTAATCCTATGAAGAATGTCAGTGGTAGTTTAATGGGAATAGCATTGAATCTATATATTGCTTTGGGCAGTAGGGCCATTTTAACAATGTTTATTCTTCCTATCAATGAGCATGGAATGTTTTTCCATTTGTTTGTGTCATCTCTGATTTTTTTGAGCAGTGGTTTGTAGTTCTCTTTGGAGATAGCTTTCACCTCCCTAGTTAGCTGTATTCATAGGTGCTTTATTTTTTTGTGGCAATTGTGAATGGGAATTCATTCCTGATTTGGCTCTCTGCTTGACTGTTGTTGGTGTACAGGAATGCTAGTGATTATGGCACATTGATTTTGTATCCTGAGACTTTGCTGAAGTTGTTTATCAGCTTAGAAAGCTTTTGAGCTGAGATGATGGGGTTATGTCATCTAGATATAGGATCATGTCATCTGCAAACAGGGATAGTTAGACTTTCTCTCTTCCTATTTGAATGCCACTTATTTATTTATCTTGCCTGATTGCCCTGGCCAGAACTTCCAATACTATGTTAAATAGGAGTGGTGAGAGAGGGCATCCCTTTCTTGTGCCTGTTTTCAAGAGGAATGCTTCCAGCTTGTACCCATTCAGTATAACAGCACTGTATTTTCTACAAGCTGGAGATGTTCTTATAACATTTCTCTTCTCTTTTTTTCTCCTTCCAAAAATTGATAAGAATAGGGCTTTGGGGTTTTGTGTTCAAGGAGAAAAACTTTACTAGGGATTCCAAAGAGGAAGATGATCAGGGAAGAATAATAGGACCCAGAATCTCATAGCAGGCTGTCATGGAAATAAGAGTTGTTTTGGAGAGGGGGCATGATGGGAATGGATCTCTGAGTCAGATAAAAAAATGAAGTTTTGAGGGTTTTCTGTGTCTGGCAGAGACCCAGGCTGGCTTGCATACGGAAGACGAAGACCCAGGCTGGCTCGCATATGGAAGACGAGGCTGGTTTGCATACCAAAGATGAAGGAATTGACCCTGGTGGCTAAAGGTGGCTGAAAACATGCATCGTGGCCTTGAGAGCCTTGGAGGGGAATTCTGTCAGCAGGTCCACTGTCAGTGGGATAGACAGTGTGTGGCGTGCCTCTGAGTATGTTAGTTCCCTATTGCTTGTAACAAATTGCCATAAATTTAGCAGCATAAAACAACACACAGTTAATATCTCATGGTGGATTCCGTGGGTAGGGAGTCCATTATGGCTCAGTTGAGTGCTCTACCCAGGGTCTCACTGGCTGCAATCAAGATGTCAGCTAACAATAATGTTTTAGAATTGGCTCTTTTGTAACAAATGTACCACAGCCAAAGCAAGATGTTATAATAGGGGCAACTCTTCTTTCCAAACAACTCATTTTTCCAAGACAGCCTCCTAAGGGCTTCTATTATTATTCTTCCCTGATCATCTTCCTCTTTGGAACTCCTAGTAAGTTTTTTTTTTCCTTGAACACCAAACCTGAAAGCCCTATTTTTACGAAATTTTGGAAGGAGGAGGGAAAAAGAGAAGAGAAATGTTCTAAGGACAGCTCCAGCTTTTAGGAAATACAGTGTTGTGTTCCATTCTGGAGCTTGGGGTCTTCTTCCAAGATCACATGGTGTTTGGCAAAATGCAGTTTCTCCTGGTTTTCTTGCTGCTGTCAGGTGGGTCCACTCTTATCTCCTATGCGCCACCTGCAGTTCTTTACCACATGATCCTTTTAAAATGTGACAACTGACTTCTTCAAGGCAGCAGAACAATCTTTTGTCTCAGAGATGGCTTAGTCCCCCTTTATATGGGCTTTCACCTCATCATTATAGGCCCACCCTGGAATATCTTTCTTTACTCAAAATCAGCTCGCTTGGGATTTGAATTACCTCTGCCAAAATCACTTTACCTTTGCAATATTGTAATGGCTAGAGGCAAGTTGCAGATCTCAGCCACACTTAAGAGGAGGGGATTACATGAATGCAGGGATACCAGGAAGTGGTAGTCATTGGGAGTTAGCCTAGGGTCTGTCCCTCACACCGAGGTAATGCAAGGTACAGGCCAGAAATGACATTAGAATTAGGTCACAGGGGAGCACTGGTAAAGTCAATGATGTAGTGGGCCAAAGGCCTGGCCCTTTTCCTATTTCATAGCTTCTAAAAGACCCGCAATTCTTGCATGAGGCCATCAACAGAGACAGAGGGCCTCAGTAATGATGAGCATTAACAAAAATCATTGAAAACTTGGATGTAAGATCAAAGGTGAAAGGCTGGATTATTCAGTGTCGTACAGGAATAAAGAATCCACAATACATGTTGTTTAACTAATTGTTCCCTATGGATTAGAAGTCCCAGACTTAGTGAAGCTACTTTGTATCTTGCAAATTTTTGTTCAGTGTACAGATGCAAATTATTTCTACAGTGGAACAGGTAACTTCAAAGGGTATGATTTATCACCCTGGTAGGCATTAACACATTTTGTATCTAACCCAGCAATATCCTAACCTGCCTTTATTACCTCACCTGTAATAGAGACTTGAATTACAAGTCTTGAATTGCAAAACAGCAACAAGAAAACCATGAGAAACTGAATTTTGCCAAATACCATGTGATCTTGGAAGAAAACTCCACGATCCAGAACGGAACACAGCCCAGCTGACACCTGGATTGGAGCCTGTGAGGCCCTCAGCAGAGCACCCAACTGAGCCATAATGGCCTCCCTGACCCACAGGAACCATTACAGGTGGTTTCTTTATGAACTCACTATAACAGGTGAGTTAATAAAGGCAGGTTAGGATAAGATTGCTGGGCTGGATTTCGCATCATACTGTTTCTCTCAGTAATGAATAAGTTGAATAAATCTTTGACCCATGTTCATTTTATATTTACCTGATAATTATTATTTTATCCTCTTGAAAATTATATTTTAACAATGGGAAGGAATTCTCCATCAACCAGGCAGGAGAATACAGTTTATTTGATTTTGAAAAATAAAGAAAAATGATTTATTTTTAACCCAATGGGGTAGGGGTACAATTCATCCTCTGCAAAATCGTCTCAAATTCTAAGAGGAAATAATGTTCTTTTGAAGGAAGGAAGGAAATAAATCCTCCAATAGCTACATAACTTTTTCCCTGTAGACTTATAAAAGCCTCATCTGTGGTTTGCAGGCTTAAGACAATAATACTTAACCACCAGGTCTGGTAGTGATTGTAGCCCTGGCAAAACATTGAGACTCAAGTCAAAGATTCATTGTGAGGGTAAAGCATGCAGGTTAGAGCCTCTGTCAGAAATGCTCTGCTGAAAATATCTCAGACTGAGCACTCGCTGATATGACAGATTTCTAGCTAAATCTTTTCATTTTTTTCAAGCGTGGTTTGACCTGGTTCTTGGCATATATAGTGTAATCCAATTAAATAAAAATTTAATCTGTTAAATTTATTTATAAATATATATATATCCTTCATTATGTATAGTTTATTCGTTTTATATACATGTGTACACACACATGTGTGTATGCATGTGCATATACATGTGTTATAGTAATTTTGACTTCATGCTGTTTTCATCTCTTACATTTACTTTACAACATAATGCTTGGATAAGACATGCCACCATTGCATATGGTCCCAAGCCTGGCGTTGGATGCCACTTCACAAATGCTTGGTCTGTGTTGTATAACATATTTTCACAGAAGTTCAGGAAAGAACTGAGTCTTAGGCTGAGCCCTACTTGGACTTCTGAGTAGACCTTGTGGTGCCACCCAGAGCCCGTTTATAGGGCTGATGCATGCATTGCTCAGCTACCATGGATGTTGCTTCTTAAAGGCACATAGCTGTCCTCCGTTTGTCTTCCTGAGAGAATCATCTTAATCAACAGAAGCTGTCTTTCCCAGAAATACTTGGAGATTATTCCCTTTAACCCTCAGAGTTGGGGCAGCCTGGACCCAATGATTGACTGATATCAAGGTGCAGAGCTGGCCCCATTTGATTCCTAGGGTGGTCACTCAGTGACACTGTGGAGCTTTCTGTGGGCCAGGCTGAGACTGGATTTTAGCTGTCATCACATCCTTACTTGGCTCCTTCACTGTCCTATCCCACATCACTCATTCTCCTTCTCCTCAGAGTGCCCCACCCAACGGTCACTTGCACAAGAATCCCCATCTCAGGGTCTGCATTTGGGGAATGCAGCATAAAACTTTCTGAGACAAAAACCTTCTGAGCTGATTTTCCTACTGCAAGTAATCCCAGAATGTTGACAGTGTATCAAAGGAAGTACAGTTCCTTTCCTAGTAGTGATACTTCCTGTATTTAAGAGGGTAATAGTACCTTCCATATAACTACATTTTTACCTCTTTAATCCCTGACACTATCTTATCCATAGACATTTTTGGAAACTAATTCTATTACATCAGCGAAGTGGGAAATTCTTTGGACATGAAAGCAGTGGACTTTGTTTCTCAGCCAAACTCTATGGCAAACTTGCCATGTGGATGCCGCAGGACCCTACACTGGTGGCTCATTTTCACCATTGATGAAATGGGAATTGTCCAGCTGTCCAGACCACTTTGCAGATTACTGGGAGTGGCTAATATGAATGGATGGTGAATATAAAAGTATTTTGAGAACTTCCAAGTATGTTAGGATAAAGTACTTTTGTTTGTAAGAGAATATAGTATAATTGCAACTGACTTGAGGGAAAAAAAGTGACTATAAAAGCTTGTCTGTCTAAGAAGTTCACAGATTGAAACTGAGATCAGATTTAGGAGCTGTCATCAATGGAATTTTTCTTTACTTTTATCTTTGGGCAATTCTTACTTCTTTTTAGTTTTATTCTCAGGCACAGGGAAGTAAATGGCTTCAGTTAGCACATCTCCATCCCCCCACCACCACTACTTAGGCCTAAGAATATCCTTAGAACTTATGACTCAGGGGAAAAGAGAACAATTTTCTGAGTAACTCTGGCAAAAATCATGGGAAAAACTCCCATGGGACAGGATTGTATCACATGCCTATCCCTGAACCAATCACTGTGGCCAGGGATGGTAATATACGAATTGGCTCAAACTTGGCTTACTGACCTCTTCTAGGGTCATGGGATCTAAATCCACTATGCCATATGGAATAAGCAGGAAGGCTGTGGAGTAAGAAGTGATGATTTTCCCCCCCAAAATAGATACTAGATCAATAACCATATGTCCAGTGTTGTACACATTGCAAGGTATAATAATTATTAAACAGATAATATCAAATGTTGGTTGCTCTCAAGACCATAGATAACTAATTAGTCCTTGTGGTATATTACACTACTGTGATAATTCATATGATAGGTAAAGTTGTTAGTATCACCAAATTGCCCTAGACTCTTAAGCATTGTTACATACTTGCATCTGTATTATTCTGAAGTTTTTCTGTTTTCCTCTTGTCCATTATTGAAGTTTTAATATGCTTTAAGTGTCCCTTCCCCCCATTCTACCATGGACCAAGATTCTAGACATTTATGTTGAGATAGAACTTTGTTTAAATGAGAATATGTAGTTTTGAGAGAGACTCTCTCCTCTAAGAAAAGTTCACAGATATTGAGACATCTTATTTTAGTGCTTAGAAGATTTTTATTCTCTGCTGATTTCTGATTTGTGACTTTTTGTCTCAAGAAGAAAAATAGTCCATTCTACCTCAAAAGATAGCTCTGTTAAGGAATCTGGATTGGATATCTAGAGTTTAGAGGGTTTTCTTGTTTTTCATTTTTTTCACTAATGAGAGAGCAGGCAATTGTGGCATGTGCTACAACTTCAGAATGGTAAGACTTTGATTATATTTCTGAGTCTTCCACTTACTGGTTAATCAAGTTAGTTCAATCTTCATTATTAAAGCACTTTTTAAATAACAGGCACAGTTATAGATACTACAGATATAATAAGGGTTATAGTAAATGGCTTTTCAGTTATCTATTGCTATAGAACCATTCACCTCAAAACGTATTGGCCTAAAGTAATAATCATTTTATTTTCTCCTGATTCTGTAATCTGCACTGGACTTGGCTATGTGGTTCTCCTGCTGGTGTCACTTGAAGTCTCCATGGGGCTGTAGTAATTTTGATGATAATCTGGTCCTGGCGGATCCAGGAGGGCTTCACTTACAAATCTGGCATCTTAATGTTCCTCTTCATGGTCTCTCTTTTCACATAGACTGATCATACAGTGACCTAGTCCAAGCTTTGTTACAGCATGGCAATTGGTTCAAAGTGTGAGTACCCCAAGAAGATAATGCCCCATTGGCCATTCACATGACCAAGTCTCTACCCAGTGCTGGAGGGGAATGCACAGCAGTGAGTTTCACTGGGTACTATCAAAGTAATGGCCTACTACAAGTGGTTCTAACTAAACCTGTGATTTTCAAAGTGTATATCTTAATTTGTTTTCTGTTGCCTACAGCAGAATACATGAAACTGGGTAATTTATAAAAAAAAGAATTTATTTCTTGCAATAATGGAAGTTGAGAAGTACAGAGTTGAGGGACACATCCAGTAAGACCCTTCTTGCTGGTGAGGATTCTCTGCAGAGTCCTGAAGTGGTTCAGGGCATCACATAGTCAGGGGGCTGAGCATCCTAACTCAGATTTCTTTTCCTCTTCTTATAAAGCCACTGGTCCCACTCCTATGATAATCCATCAATCCATTAGCCCATTAACCTTCTAATCCATAAGTGGATTAATCCATTCATGAGGGCAGAGTCCTCATGACCCAATTGCTTCTTAAAAGTCCCACCTCTCAATACTTTCACATTGGGAATTAAATTTCAATATGAGTTTGGGAGGGGAACAAATATTTAAACCATAACTGTGTTCTTTCACATCCCTAGAATTCCAAACAACACTTCAGAGTGAAGTAGATAAGCCTCAATTCAACAGTAAGAATTTCACTTACAAGTATTAGGCATTAGCAGTGAAGATTTCTATTGAGGAAACTGTTCCACTGCTAAGAGTATACATATTTTAGAATCATCGAACTATATGATTTCTTTTAAGTTAAACATTTTGTGATTTTATGACTCAAGGAGTTCTCGGGCCACTTAGTTGATCTGTCCTTGGATGATAACACATATTCTTATCTACTCTACTGGATAGTTTCCAAATGGATGCAATAATGTCTCCACACTGCTTAGAAGACCTCAACAGCAACACTGAATGCACCCATTCATTTTCAATTCATTTTCTGCATCACATCCTGCATGGGAAATACCTCTGCTATTTAGAGAGTTAATATCCGTAATTATGAGCACTTATGAATTTACAGGCAGGTGTTAACATTAAGGAAGTCAGTACTGTGAACATATATTCATTTGAAATGTACTGTCCTGTATACGTGACCGTGATATCACCATTCCCTGTGAATAGCACACACACTATTTTATTTCTAAAATTGTAAGTATTTTTCAAGTAGCAACTATAACAGCTATCATATATTGAATCCTTATTGTATGTCAGTCACCGTGCTAGGTGCTTCTCATATCTCCCCCTAAATACTTTCAAAACCTCCTCAAAGTTGGTGCTAGTATTATTCCCATTGAATGAACAAAGAAGGAAATGGAAACTTAGTAAGTGATCCAATTCCATGCAGCTAAGAAGAGAGTGCCAGAGCTGAAATGTGAATCCAGACTTTTCTGGATTCACAAAACCAGTCGTCTTTCTCTCCAGCATGTTTCAGTCCTCCCATACCTCACCCCATTCCTCTTGTGATTAAGGACATAAACGAAGGTGTGAGGCTTTGGCATGTGGAAAAGGAACATACTTGTCAGGACAGGGCTGGACTCTGGCTATTGCCAACAGCGTGGATGGGTTCTCAACTTTAGCTGCACATTGAAATAATCCTAGGGGCATTTAAAAAATCCTGATGCCTGGGTTCCACTTTTTGAATCCCTGATTGAAATTAGTCCTGGTGCAGCATAGGCATTGGGGTTTTCCAAGTAGTTCTAACAATGCAGCCAGGGCTGAGAAGCCCTGACATAGAGGAACCACTTTTAAGTGCCTCCAAGATGTAATGAGCTACTTGCCAGTATCCCCTGTTTCATGTCATTGCATGTAATAATGTAATACTTCTTTTATTTATTTTTAATTATTTATTTATTTATTTATTTTGAGGCAGTCTCACTCTGTCACCCTGGCTGGAGTGCAGTGGCACAGTCTCGGCTCACTGCAACCTCTGCCTCCCGGGTTCAAGCGATTCTTCTGCCTCAGCTTCTTGAGTAGCTGGGACTATAGGCACACGCCACAACACCAGGCTAATTTTTTGTATTTTTAGTAGAGATGGGTTTCACCGTGTTAGCCACGATGGTCTCGATCTCCTGACCTCAAGATCCTCCCGCCTCGGCCTCCCAAAGTGCTGGGATTACAGGCGTGAGCCACCGCGCCTGGCCCATTGCATGTAATGCCCCTATATGGAATGCTCTTACTTTGTTTTTCCTTGAGAAACTCCTAATCGTGCTTCAAAACCCAGACCCAGTGAACAAAAAGGAAATAATCAAGGGGAACCAAAAAGTATGCAAACATTCAGACCAAGATTTTAAAAATATCCAGGTTAATGATCCCTACCTCCCAAAGCTTCTTAGCACATTCCCTCAACATCCTGACTGATTCTACCTAAAGAATTTCTGCTTCTTAATTCTTAGACTCCACCATCTGCCCCAGCTCTTTTTTATCCTCTCACTTTTGGAAGAGATGCCCCAGTCACTCCTGGTTCTGTGAATCAACTGGGAGCTAGCTGGGGAGGAGGAAATGATGCCAGTACTCCAGTTTTACCTTTTTAAAATCTCTTCTGATTATAGAAAAGTCTTGTGAGGATGCACGGTGGGCTGCAGGGCTGTTGAGCTCATAGAATCAGTGAGAGTCACATGCGGCTTTCTCTCATGGGAGGGTAAAATGTGTTTACTCATTCAGCTTAGCGCAGTTTACTGTCATCACTTTATCCCACACAATTAGTTGGATTTGAGGGGGCATGAAAAAGATGAGAAAAATGTTGAAAATGGAAAACACTATAGGGAAAATAACAACTCTTAACACGCTTGAGACATATCTAAAGCAAGGCTATTGGACTATGGGTAAGATTCTCCCAAGTTCTACGTTGTTTATTAAAACCTATTGTGGGCTGAGTACGGTGACTCACACCTGTAATCCCAGCACTTGGGGAGGCTGAGCCAGGTGGATCACTTGAATCTAGGAGTTTGAGACCCAGCCTGGGCAACACAATGAGACCCCATCTCTTAAAAAAAAATGTATAAATGAGGCAGGTGTGGTATTGTGCATTTATAGTCCTAGCTACTTTGGAGGCCAACGTGGGATCACTTGAGTCCAGGAGGAGTTCAAGGATGCAGGGAGCTGTGATCATACCACTACACTCCAGCCTGAGTGACAGAGTGACACCCTGTCTCGGAAAAACAAAAACAACAGCAAAAATACAAACCAAAAAACAGAAAACAAAAACCCAACCTATTGTGTCTAATTTTTTAAAGATCTCTCAACCTTGCTTAAGTGACCAACACTTAAATCTTCTCTAATTGTTTGGTTTACATTTATTTCACCTCACAAAATAAATTGCAAGATTCTTAAGAACTATATTTGTCACTGCATGATTATACCATCATCATCATAATCATCGTATCATTCTCATCTTCATAGCTAACAGTTGTATAGAACTTACCATTTGCTGAATACTCTTCTAAGAACATTAAGCATATAAACTAATTTACATATTTTATGCTTCACAACATCTCTGTGAAAAGTTACAATATCCCTATTTTACATATTAGAAAACTGAAGCATAGAAACATTAATTGATTTCATTTTCTAATGTACACTCAGTTGAAAAATGGGAAATACTCTGATGACCCCAGAAATCTAATTCTGAGGTCTAGATTCTTAATCTCTATATGTTACCATTTTCTGGCATATTTGTAAAAGGAAAATAAGTTATTGTTATTATGAACAGGTAACATATGGTTTCTCTTTATTTAATGTACTCAAGAATGATATAACAGAGAGAGTCACTGCTAAGGTTTCAAAAAGACAGTCTAGGGAAAGTACCTCCCTTAAATATGTATGTGCAATCTGTACATCTATACATGAAAATGAAATGTCAATGGCATACATCAAAATGTTAGCAGTGGATATTTGGGATGGTGGGATTTTTGGTGGCATTTTTTTCTTTCTTTGTGTTGTTTTGAACTTTTAAAAATATTTGCTACATTGAATATTAGATATTGCTATATAGTATATATTATATTTATTATCCAGAAGGAAAGAGGCAGCTTATGAGAGTGTCAGCAAAGTATAAACTGTATCCTTTCCCTAGAAGAATCAGAAAACAAAGCCTAGAAGAATCAGAAAACCCTAAAGGAATCAGAAAACAAATGTAGAAAGCCATAGAAGAAGAAATTGGAACAGAAAAGAAATTTTCTCATGTTCCCCTCCTTCCTCCATGGTAGCCTTATGCTAGCAGTAGGCTGCAGCCCAGGTAGGAAGGCTGACCAAAACTGAATCATGTTGGAGCTTTGACATTTACAAGAACTAGACATTTTAATTACTTTTCTGATTTAAACTCATGGAGAATTTTTATCACATACTTGTCATGAGATAAGTCATGGGACCTGCTAAGCTTTTTGTCAGGGCAAAGATAAAACAACCAAGGAGCAGATTTAAAAAGAATTAAAAAAAAAAAAAAAAGTCAGTGTGAGGTGGCTCACACCTGTAATCTCAGCACTTTGAGAGGCCAAGGTGGGAGGATCACTTGAGCCCAGGAGTTTGAGACCAGCCTGGGCAATATAGGGAGATCTTGTCTCTATGAAACATAAAAATTCATTAGCCAAGTGTGGTGGCATGTGCTTGTCGTCTCAGCTACTTGGAGACTGATGTGGGAGGATCGATCGCCTCAGCCCAGGAGGTCAAGGCTGCAATGAGCCACGGTGACGCCACTGCAGTCCAGCTGCATAACTGAGAGAGACCACGTCTCAAAAAATAAACAAATAAAAATTTAAAAAGTAACATTAGTTACAGGATTAACCCACCCCCACCAGGAGTCCTGCCTCGTTTACTATCCATCAGGAGTCCTTCAGTGTTTACCATTTGTTTGCATATACAAATATTTATGTAGAAAGAGAGGCAGAGAGAGGAAAAGGAGAGAAAAAGGTAAAATGATTTTATCATATTTTGTATAAAGTTTAATAAATATATTTCACCTTTGGCCTTTTTTAAAGAGCCTGCTAAAATATTTTAGCTACTTTTCTACAATTTCTGAACATAAAACTCACTGATGTTTCTTCTGATTTTAACAAAACGTTGAGATAGACCTTGAGGGGGGGCTCTGGATTATGCAGGTACGTATGTAAATGTGTTATGGGGGAAGGAGAATACACTCGACTAGCTTTGCTATCACCAAAAAAAAAAAAAAAGGCTCTTCATGCTAGGGATAACCTTTCAACTTGGCCTTGAAGGATAAATAGAGAGGTAGTATAGCACAGTATTTACATGCAAGAACTTAAGAGTTAGAAAAGCCTAGATTCAAATTCAATGCTCAGTCCTCCTCCTCCTCCTCCTCCTCCGCCTCCTCTTCCTCCTCCTCCTCCTCCTCCTCCTCCTTCTTCATCTTCAGACAGGGTCTCAATCTGTTACTCAGGCTGGAATGCAGTGGCAAGATCCCAAGATCCTAGCTCACTACAGCCTCAAATTCCTGGGTTCAAGCAATCCTCTTTTCTCAGCCTCCCAAGTAGCTGGGATCACAGGTGCACACCACCATGCCCACTAATTTAAAAAAAAAATTTTAAAAAAGACTACATCTCAATATGTTGCCCAGGCTGGTCTCAAACTCCTGGACTCCAGCAGTCCACCTGTCTTGGCCTCCCAATGGGCTGGGATTAGAGGTGTGAGCCACCACATCCAGCCAATGCTCAGTTCTTATTAATTGAGGGACCTGGGATAATCTTTCCAAGCTAAGTTGTGAAATAAGAATTATTATTTAATCACATTTTGTTGTATCTTTCATTTTATATTAATTAAACATAATCAGATAACATAGTATTATTGATTATAGATGTATAATAATAATAATGCAGGTGTCTTTCTCCGGATTTATGATTATTATACAGTCTAACTCAGTGAATATGCCAAGCATAGTGCCTATTAGGAGGTATTCAAAAAATGGCAGCAGGCCAGCCATAGTGGCTCATGCCTATAATCCCAGAACTTTGGGATGTCAAGGTAGGAAGATTACTTGAGCCCAGGAATTTGAGACCAATCTGAGTAAGGTACTGAGACCCTATTTCTACAATAAATATACAATTAAAAATATTATCTGGGTGTGTTGGTGCACACCTGTAGTCCAAGCTACTCAGCAGGCTGAGGTGGGAGGATCACTTGAGCCTGGGAGGCTGAGGCTTCAGTGAGCCCTTGTTGCACCACTGCACTCCAGCCTGGGCAACAGAGTGAGACCTGGTCTCAAAAAAAAAAAAAAAAAAAAAAAGGTGACAGCAGCTACTACCACCATCAGAAATTGGCTAGATCCTCACATAGGGGGATGAGCTCCCAGGCAGAAGGAAGAATGCACGTAGGTGTGTTTAGAACATGCTGATTATGCTACAGAGAACCCAAGAATGAGGAAGCTGCTTTAAGATTATCTGGAAAATGGAAATGGAAACCTGTATAAGCGGAAATAGGAATGTCAGAAGTGAAAGGAGACTGTGGCATCTTCATCTGGGTCCCTGCAGCCTCCTCTTTGGTTTCATTTGCATCCCTCCAGCCCCGGAATAACCCCCTCTGACAGCACATTATAAAGCTTTCAAGAGCAGGCGAGAGAAGGCACAAGGAAATGGAATGACCGCACTAACAAGTAATGAGTGGTTCCCACACAGCCTTTTACAAGGGAATTAATCTTTTATTAAGAGAGGAAATTATGCCCAAATGCTTCAGGGTTTTTTTGCTCATGATTACACGTGCCATGAGAAGTTCAAATTCCTCCTGAGAGCCTCCATCAAAAGCAATCTTCTAACATCTCCTTTGGAAGCTGAAACTCTCCAGGGATTAGTATCGTTTTTCTTTTTTGATCTTGTGTGAATGAGGAGTTTAAGGACAAAATATACTGTTGGCTGCTTACTAAATACCACCTTTCTGTACAGGATGCTGAGAGAAATTCAAAGTTGTGTGGGTGATCCTGTACACTGATGGGACAAGCTTAAAAAGAAATTTGGCAATTGAAGTACACTCATACTCCTGTCAGAAGGCTGAGCTGTGTGTGCAGATCTGGAAAGAAGGAGCACTTGAGCCTTTAGCAGAGATGCTAAGAAGGGAGATGTATTAAAAAGTGTATCCAGTGGCCAGGTGTGGTGGCTCATGCCTGTAATCCCAGCACTTTGGGAGGCCGAGGCAGGCAGATCACCTGAGGTCAGGAGTTCGAGACCAGCCTGGCCAATGAGGTGAAACCCCATCTCTACTAAAAATACAAAAATTAGCCAGGTATGGTGGTGCGCACCTGTAGTCTCAGCTACTAGGGAGGCTGAGGCAGAAGAGTTGCTTGAACCCAAGAGGCAGAGGTTGCAGTGAGCCATAGTGGTGCCACTGCACTCCAGCCTGGGCAAAAGAGCAAAACTCTGTCTCAAAAAAAAACCCAATGTATCCAGCATCCATGCATTGAGGGCCCGTTATGGGCAAAGCATTACATGGGCTTGGGTTCTGCCCTCGGAGCTGTCATAATCCGGTGGAGGTGAAAAGGCTCCTACAGGAGAACTTCTAACAAAGGCCAGGATGCTTGCCAGGGCTGAGGCAGGGTGCTGAGTGAGGGCAGGGGTGAGGGCAGGTGTGATTTCTCAGAAGGGAATGCAAGAGGGTCAGGTGCACACATGCGGGTCTGAAAGGGCGGGTGCAGGCATTGCACGAGGAGGGGTGCGAGGAGCATGGTACAGGACGGAAGAGAGGCCCAGAAAAGGATGGGCTGGTAAGAGTTCCCTTAAGGTTTTGTGAATGCTGAGGACCTCTTCTGCAGGAGTGAAGAGCTCATAAACGGGAACAAGGCTTCTGGGCCTACAGGAAATACTAACTATAAAACCTGGAGAGAATTAAATGTTACCTAGAATGCCATTTTAGAAATGAAACATGGCACACATAAGAAGACAGGTCTGTGTAGCGGTTGAAAGCACTAAGTCGGGAGATAAATAGAAACACAACACCTAATGCTGTCATTTCTTAGCTGGTTGGCCTTGGGCATGTTTCTCAAACTCCCTTTGCAAAAAGGCTAATTGTCACTTTCATTTAGGTGGCAAGATTTCAATGAGATTCTCCCTGGAAGTACTTTGTACGTTATCTGGCTCATGGTAAATATGCAAAAGATTTGACTGTATCATTATTGCCAGGCCAGCTCCTCTTCCTTGCGAAGATAAAGTCCCTAAATAATAAAAATATAGCTAATATATAAGCCCTAAAAATAATGTTCCAGATCTAATTTGCAACCGTGGAGTTTTTGGAGACGTTTGAAAACTGTGGAAGGAGAGAAATGGAGACTTCAATGCAATTAGGAAAAAGAGTCCCAAAAGCCAAGTATGCTCATTCTTATAGTATTTGAGCAGATAACTGCATGGAGACTCAAAGGGAATAGAGTTTTGTACAGCATTAATAAAACTTTTCAATAGCAAGGATTAAAAAAAGAAAGGAAGGAAGGAAGGAAACAAGGGGGGTATAAAGAGGAATGGAAGGAAAAAGGAGACAAGAAAGGGAGATGTTGAAGGAAGGCAAGGAGGGAAGGGGAAGAATAGAGAGCAGGGAGAGAATGAGGAAAGGGAGTGAAGTTAGGAGGATGGAAAAAAAAGGAAAAGGGAAAGGAAGAAAAGAAGAAAGGGAAAAAAGCAGTACTGGTCCAGTAGGGGAATGAGATTTTGACAAATGACCCTATCTACACTTTCCCCCAGAAGTATTCAAGCCAAGAATAAATGCTTATGAGGGATTCCTGCATGAGTGGGTTCCTGCAAGATTTTTAAAGGCCTTTCTAAGTCCATTTTTAGATGAAACTTTGGATTTTGAATACTGCAGATGATGGGATAATGCAAATATGTAAAACAAACCCTGTGTGACTGTTTTCTTGCAGCTAGGCTTTCAAATCCCAAAGAGCAAAACTAAAATTTTTTCCAAAGTCATTATATGCATAAAATGTGAGCTATCATTACTGCATGTCCAAGGCTGGCAGATACCTTGCTCTTTCACTCAAATTTGTAGAAGTGCATGACATTTATGATCTAATTCCTCTGGAGTCCAACCCTCATTAAACATTCAGAAGTAGTTTCTTTATCCAAATTAGCAACCAAATGACATTTTTTCACTTAGGGCAACTCAGTGCTGCAACATTTGCTCATGAATACTTATTTTTTAGTGGAATTTAAGAAAAAGGGCCCTTGTCCTTACAAATCTAGACCTTTCTAAGAAAGCATATGTGACCAATGTCACCCTTGATTTTACAGAATTTGACTTTTCCCCACTTAAAAGAGCATCTTTGACTTCTACCAAGGATTCAGGTCTTGCATATGCTATTAATTTGACTGTTGAAACGTATTATTATTACACTTGGGACACTTATTACACTATTGTCTTGGATTGAACTTGCATTTGCCACCTTAATTCAACCTTGAAGACAACATGAACTATTGATCCTCTTGAATGGGTTTATTTAGAGAAGCATAGCTCAGCTCTCTGTACCAACTGGGGGTTTGAACACCTGCTGTGTCTAGATTCTGCTATTGACTACACAGATCTGGGAACACTTATAGGCACTGATGTTTACTGTCATTTTTATGTATCTGAGATTGTGTTTTATTTATTTCTGGATACAATGGCTAAGGTTTGCGTAAGCTGCTACCTCTGAAGCTTTGTAGCAGCTCTGTATTCTGAATAAAAAGTTTTTCCTTAGGCATGGTTTATTCTGTTATCAATCAGCACATTTTCTCACAAGTATGACTTTTTATTTAAAAATATTATACAATGGGAAATAATAAATGTTGTATAACACTGACTTAAGGGTATTTATTCATGTAGGTAGAAAGCCAAGACATGACACAGAAGAACTTCCTGCACAAAGGGACAGCATGTCTGAATTTTCATGTTATGAAAAGTCATGAGGTGAAGAATTTCCACTAGATGTTTATTTAAAAGAGCTACATGGTACCTAATTTCAAGCAAATAAAAAACAATGTTGTCATTTTATGGGCCTTGCAAGTGGGAAATGACCTTTAATAGGAGGAATAAACTTCAGCCACACTAGTTTAAAGACAGAAGGTGGCATATCAGACAGATTCTTGGTTCATAAAACAAAGCTTGGGATTTTTTTTTTCTGATCAGAGATTGTATGAGAAGCTTGTCAATATCCTCAAGCTCAGTCTCCTTACTTTTAGAGAAGACAAAATTGAGGCTTAGAGAGGAGAAATGTTCAGGAAATGCCCTAGTGGAAGATTACCAACTAGAACCTTGGCTTCCTGAAACTTGGCTCAGTTACCTCAGCCCAACTGATGTAGAGGAACTCCCCTACAAATTCAGTATGTGCCAGGACCCTCCCAAGTTCAACCTGGATCAGCTGGAGTGGCCTCCCTGACCAGTAGAGTAAGCAAGGTGGGACCACGCATGAGGGCTAACCCTTGCTATTAAGGGAATGCTGCTCAGTTCTGACTTAGGCTAGGGGACCACACTCGATGAGTTCTGGAATGTCCTCTCTGGCCCTGATGCTGTGAGTGCCTAACAGGGTGCTGAGTATATAGTTGGCATTTAATAAATATGTTTTAAATGGCTGCATGCTTGCCCATCTTGCTATACTCTTCTATAATAATGATCTTAATAAATCAGTGCTCTTATTATATACTATGACCATATTAATCTTCACAATACCTCATTCTTTACGGGGTCAAGTTCAAACTCCCATTATTCTGCTTGGAATAATATTATATTCCTTAGCCTCTTATCTATCTCAATTAAGACAATCTTCCTAGCTGTATATGAAAATCTTGCCTCTTGTGTGAAACCTTCTTTGATTAGCCTAAATTTATCTCATCTTTCTCTGAAAGCACATTATGTACAGCCCACAATCAGGGCAGCCAGAATGTGCTGTGGAATTAACCCCTTCAGGAGTCATCATCATACAGTAAGGAAATGGGAACCAGTGGCGCAGTTGTGTGTTCATTCTTCAAAAAGTCACCGATGGCATTGAGTCCCATTTGCCCAAAGTGGTGACCTGCTGTACAAGGGGTTTTACTACATACAGTTCACAATTTATTTTGAGTGAACATTTTCCTCCCTCCCCATCTCACTTTCCCTACACCCTCATTTGTGCTTCCTGGGGCCACCTCATAGATATACTACTCGCACCTTAGTCTTTGTTTCAAGGCTTGCATTTAAAGAAACTGAAAGTAAGACACAATATATTAAAAGACTTAGAAAACCACAAAGTGCCTAGTGTAGAGCAATGCACGTTACATAAGCTAAAATTATACAGATTAAATAAGTGGATGAATGGAAACTAAGTAAAAAATATGCCCTATGTCAAAATATGTTTGGTGGTTTTTTTTTTTTGTCTCCCGTGAAGCTGTCAGATTGTACGAAGTTCCGAATTCATGATTAGTAATATGGATGCATCAGAGTTTCCGTTTACTCCTATCACGCTCCTATTATAGACCTCTTTTTGCCCTGGCAACCTCTCCTTTCCTGGCTAGTGCACCCATTCCCCAGCTGTTGAGTTGGCCATTAGAGAATTGCCCTAAGCCAAGCAGAGCGACTTCGTTCAGGAGGTCACGTCCACCCTCCAGAGGCAGCCAAAGACTGACTGGTATGGGGTCACTAAAGGCGATTCCCTTCACCTCAAAGGGGGTTCTGCAGTAAAATTCATGATACAGAGCTCCTGTGGGATCAGGCTGAAGCTAGAATCTAGCTGATATCACATCAGCTCATCTCACATTGCTCAACTCCTTTCCCTCCCTTTTCATGTTTTCCTCACTCCCCTTTCCCTGAGAGCCCTCTTTCAATATATCACATGGATCTGAATTCCTATCTCAGGGTTTGACTGTAGAGAATCTGATTTAAGACACCTCTTGCTATGCATTGATCTTAACCTCCAGGTTAAGACCCTTTGACCACCTACTATTATATTTCTCATACAATGTGGCAATTCATTTATTCAAATATATTGCAGAAATTTCACCCACGCAAAAAGGTAAGACCTGCTGCTCCTTATTACCATTTCCATCTCTCTCTACGAAAAGACTAAGAATACTATTTGGCATCTCTTTGTAGAAGCAGCCAAGGAAGGTATAGTCTCCATTCAGCACATGGAATAAGAAAGCGATAAAATTTCTTTGCAAAGCATAAATTAACTTTCTTTGAAGAAAAAACATGCTTTTTCTGTTTCTGGCCATAGAAATTTTACTGACACATCATGTACAATGATATTTAGTATAGCTCAGCTAATAATTTACAAGAGGCCACTCTGAGGTTAGAATATTTTAACTGCCCTATTGCTTTTGCAATTGAAGGGACCAGAGCAGCTAGAAAGACCAAAAACAACCTTTTAAATTCCCTAAAGCCTTGTTTAATGGAGTGTATACAGTCAAATTTCAACAATTCATGGCTAGATTATCTATGACAGTGTTTCTCAGACTTTAATGTGCAGGGGAGTCACCCTGGGAGCTGGCTTAAATGCATATACTCTGATTCAGTCACTAGGGTAGTGGCTGAGAGTGTACATATCTGAAAAATCTCTTATAAGATGATGATCCCGAGAGAGATTTCACTCTAAGTAGCAAGGTCTTATATTTTTGTATTTTTTTTTGTTCTTCTGTTACTATATGGATAATACAATCTAAAGATAAGATTTAAAGTTTTCTTTTCTTGTTTTGCATTGCTATAAAGAATACCTGAGGCTGGGTAATTTGTAATAAAAAAAGATTATTTGTCTCATGATTCTGATGGCTGGTAAGTTCACGATTGGGTATCTGCATCTGGTGAGAACCTCAGGCTGCTTCCACTAATGGTGGAAGGTGAAGGGGAGCCAGTGTGTGCTCCCTTTTCTTTGGTGAGAGAGGGTGCAAGAGAGTGGGGAGTTGCTAGGCTCGTTTTAACAACGAGGTCTCACCCAAACTAATAGAGTGAGAACTCACTTATCCCTAAGGGATGGCATTAATCTGTTCCTGAGGGATCCACTCCCACTAGGCTCCACCTTCTAACACCAACACAGTGGGGATCAAATTTTAACATGAGATTTGCTGGGGACAGTCAAACCATATCCAAACCATACCAAAAGTCTAACATTGAGGCCCTTCCTGACTGTGCCAAATTGACCTCCTTGACCATGATGATAAGGTCTTACTCCAGGAACATATAATGGTCTTGCACATGGTATGGAATAAAACACAGGCTGGTTTTTGGTCAATTAATTTTCTAGAAAGAATTGGGCTGAGATTGGACTTCTCCTAAATACACATCTTCACCTAGATTTTAGAAAAGGCTATCACCTTAAGTGATAACAAAAGAAAAATAAACACAGTCAATACAAAGACCATGAGAAATCTGGTTTATAACAATAAAGTTCTGATAGTATTCTACCTTTCTTGTTCTTTGGAGCTACCACTTCATAACTGGAAATTTTACTTAGTTTTTCAATGCCTCACAAAGGTCCAGTCTTTATCTTCAACATGAACCATTTAAATTAAGGCCTATTTTTACTGTAATTCAAAATTTTTTTTTTTTTTTTTTACTTTTTTACTTCCAACTTTTAGGTTCAGGGGTACATGTGCAGGATGTGCAGGTATGTTACATAGGCAAATGTGTATGATGGTGTTTTGCTGCACAGATTATTCCATCACCCAGGTATTAAGCCCAACATTTATTAGCTATCCTTCTTGATCCTCTCCCTCCTCCCACCCTCCACTCTCTGACAGGCCCCAGTGTGTTGTTCCCCCAGTGTGTCCATGTGTTCTCATCATTTAGCTCCCACTTAATAAGAGAGAATATGCGGTATTTGGTTTTCTGTTCCTGTGTTAGTTTGCTAAGGATAATGGCCTCCAGTTCCATTCATGTCCCTGCAAAGGACATGATCTCGTTTCTTTTAATGGTTGCATAGTATTCCATGGTGTATATGTACCACATTTTCTTTACCCAGACTATCACTGACAGGCATTTAGGTTGATCCCATGTCTTTGCTATTGTGACTAGTGGTGGAATGAACATATGTGTGCATGTGTCTTTATAACAGAACAATTTGTATTTCTTTAGTTATATACCCAGTAATGGGATTGCTAGGTCAAATGGTATTTCTGCCTCTAGGCCTTTAAGGAATCATCACACTGTCTTCCACAATAGTTGAACTAATTTACACTCTGACTAACAGTGTAAAAGCATTCCTTTTTCTCCATAACCTTGCCTGCATTTGTTTTTTGACTTTTTAATAATAGCCATTCTGCCTGGTGTGAGACGGTATCTCGTTGTGGTTTTGATTTGCATTTCTCTAATGATCAATGACGTTGAGCATTTTTTCATATGATTGTTGGCCACATGTATGTCTTCTTTTGAGATATGTCTGTTTGTGTCCTTTGCCCACTTTTTAGCAGGGGTTTTTTCTTGAAAATTTGTTTAAGTTTCTTATAGATGCTGGATAATAGACCTTTATCGGATAGATAGATTGAAAACATTTTCTCTCATTCTGTAGATTGTCTGTTACTCTGTTGATAGTTGTTTTTGCTGTACAGAAGCTCTTTTGTTTAATTAGATCCCATTTGGAGGATCAGCCATTTCAGCCTGCAGGATTGGAGAGTCCAAGCTGACTAGGACAGAGGCAGCTCCCCAGCATAGCATGGCTGTTTTGTCAAGGCATGGCCAGACTGATTAAAGCGGGACCTCAATACATTCCTCCTCACTAAGTAGGACCTCCCAGCCAGAGCCTCCAGCCACCCTCACTCACCCATATTCTATGGAGACAGCTCTGATCTTTCCCTGGGATGGAGTGTCTGACAGGAGGGGCAGGCTGTCACCTTGGTTGTTTGGACAACTCAGCCATTCCAGCCTGTGGCCTTTAGAGGCAGAGGAGGTTCCCATCACAGCAGGGCAGAGTCCCCAGCCCATGAAACCACTTTTTCCTCCTGGGCCTCTGGGCTTCTGATGGGAGAGGCTGCTATGAAGTTCTCTGAGATGGCCTGGAGAAATTTTCCCTATGGCCTTGGAGATTAACGTTAGGCTTCCTGCTACTTATGCAAATTTCTGCAGTCAGCTTGAATTTCTCCCCAGAAAATGGGTTTTTCTTTTCTACTGCATCATCAGGCTACAAATTTTCTGAGCTTTTATGCTCTTTTCCCTTTTAAAACAGAATGCTTTTAACAGCCCCCAAGTCACCTTTTGAAGGCTTTGCTGCTTAGAAATTTCTTTTGCCAGATATCCTGAATCATCTCTCTCAGGTTCAAAGTTCCACAAATCTCTGGGGCAGGGGCAAAATGCCACCAGTCTCTGCTAAAACATAACAAAAGTCACCTTTGCACCAGTTCCCAACAAGCTCCTCATCTCCATTTGAGACCACCTCAGCCTGGACCTTATTGTCCATATCGCTATCAGGCTTTTGGTCAGAGCCACTCAACAAGCCTCTAGGAAGTTCCAAACTTTCCCACATCTTCCTATCTTCTTCTGAGCCCTCCAAACTGTTCTAACCTCTGCCTGTTACCCAGTTCCAAAGTTGCTTCCATATTTTTGGGTATCTTTTCAGCAACACCCCACTCTACTTGTACTAATTTACTGTATTACTCCATTTTTACACTGCTGCTAAAGACATACATGAGACTGGGAAGAAAAGGAGGGTTTAATTTGACTTATAGTTCCACGTGGCTGGGGATGTCTCATAATCTTGGTGGAGGGTGAAGGGCACTTCTTACATGGCGGCAGCAAGAGAGAATGAGGAAGAAGCAAACGTGGAAACCCCTGGTAAACCCATTAGATCTCATGAGACTTATTCCCTATCATGAGAATAGCATTGGAAAGACCAGCCCCCATGATTCAATTACCTCCCCCTGGGTCCCTCCCACAACATGTGGGAATTCTGGAAGATAAAATTCAAGTTGAGATTTGGGTGGGGGCACAGCCAAACCATATCAGTAACCTAGTCTTTAGCTTTAAGAAACTTTCTAGTTTCTAGAAAAAGAAGATAAAACCTAATGCAAGTAGAAGGAAAGAAATAATAAGCATTACAAAATATATTAATGAAATAGTAAATAGAAAAATGGTAGAGAAAATTAAAGACACCAAATGTTGGTTCTTTACAATAATCAATAAAACAGATATACTTTTAGAAAGACTAACCAGGTAAAAAGTGAGAAGGCTCAAATTATTAAAATTATAAATGAAAGAGATGATATTACTACTTACCTAACCAAAATAAAAAGGGTCAAAAGGGAACAAAATGAATGATTTTATGCCAATAAATTATCAACCTGGAGAAAATTGACAACTTTCTAGAAAGGCATAAAGTAGGAAACTTATTTAAGAATTAATAGAAATTTTGAATAGACCTATAACAAGTAAAGAGAATAAGTAATTAAAGAAAGCTTTTTTTAAAACTTTTTTTTAACTTTTTAAAAAAAATTTTAGAAAACTTTTTTTAACTTTTTAAAAAAATTTTTAAAAACTTTAACTTTAAAAAAAAATTTTAAAAACTTTAACTTTTAAAAAATTTTTTAAAAACTTTTTTTAACTTTTTAAAAAAGATTTTTAAAACCTTTTTTTTTTAAAAAAAATGCTGGGGATCAGATGGCTTCCCTGGTGAATTCTTTCCAAGTTTAAAGTAGAATTAACAATAATTTCTCACAAACTCTTCCAAAATGTAGAAGAGGAAAAACTTTCCAACTCATTAGCTCAGGCTAGTATTATCCTTATGCCAACCCCAAACAAAGTCATTACAAGAACAAATACCTACAATTAATATATTTTATGAATATAAATGCAAAAATTCTCAACAAAACACTAAGAAAGCAAATCTAGCAACATATAAAAAGAATTACACATTGTAATCAAGTAGGATTTGTTCCAGAATGTAAGACTGGCTCAACATACAAAAATCAATCAATGTAACATACCATATTAATAGAACAAAAAACAAAAATACATGCTCATCTCAACACACACAGAAAAATCATTTGACATAATCTGACATACTGTCATGATAAAAATATTCAACATGTACAGAAGCAAATATTCATAAAAAAGAAAAATAATATAAACAAAAAATACTCAACATATAAAGAATGTAAAATACTTTAATAAAAGGTATCTACAAAAAATCCCACAGATAACCTTACATTTAATGACAAAAGTCTGAAACTTTTTCTTCTAAGATAAGGAACATGACAAAGGCATGTGTTCTTGGCATTTCTATTCAACATAGTAATGGAGATTCTAGGCTGAGCAATTAGGCAAGAACAAGAAATAATAAAAGGCATACAGAGTATAAAGAACAAATAAAACTGTCTGTATTTGTAGATGGCATGATCTTTTACATAGAAAATAACAAGGAGAGGAGGCAGATCAAGATAACCAAATAGAACCCTCAAGAGATCTTCCCCCACTCAGGAACACAAAATTGAAACAGACAAAAAAACATAAAAGAAAGTTCTCCACACAAGAGAGCACCTTCATAAGAACAAAAAACCAGGTGAATGATCACAGTATCTTGTTTTAAAATCATATTAATAAAAGGAGCATTGAAGAGGATAGGAAAAACTGTCTTGAATTGCCTATATTATTCCTCCCACATCCCCAAGCAGCACTGTGTGGTGGGAGAGAAAATCTGTGTGTTTGGGGCAAGAAGAGTACAATTATTGTAGGACTTTGCTTTGGAACTCAGTGCTGCCCTGTCCCAGCATAAAGCAACACAGGGCAGAATTCAGCTAGTGTCCTCGGAGGGAGCATTTAGACCATCCCTAGTCAGAGGAAAATTGCCTATCCCCAGAGGTCAGAGTCTGAGTTCTGGCTAGCCCCACTACCATGGGCTAAAAGGCTCTGGGGTCCTAATTAAACTAGAAAGGCAGGAAAGGCCACAAGGACTGCAATTCCTGGGCAAGTCCTAGTGCTGTGATGAGCTCAGAGCCAGTGGACTTGGGGTGCATGCAACCCAGTGAGACAACAGCTGGGGCTGCCAAGGAAGTGGTTTTTTTGCCCCTCCCCCCAACTTCAGGTAGCACAACTCACAGCTCTAAGAGGAAAGCAAAAAGTGAAGAGGACTTTGTCTTGCAGCCTGGATACCAGCTCAGCCACAGTGAAATAAAGCACCAAGCAGAGTCCTGATGTCCCTGTTCTAGGTTACAACTCCTAGAGGGCATTTCTAGACCCATCCTGGGCCAGAAGGAAATCAACTGCCCTGAAGGAAAGGACCTAGTCCTGGAAGAATTTACCACCTGTTGACTAAGGAGCCCTTGGGCCTTGAGTAATCATCAGCAGGAGCCAGGCAGCAGTTGCCACAGGCCTTAGGCAAGGCCCACTACTGTGCTGGCTTCAGGTGTGACACAGCACATTTCCAGCTGTGGTGGCCATGGGAAGAGACTCCTGCTTGAAGTGAGGAGAAAAGAGTAAAAAGAACTTTGTCTTGCAATTTGGGTGCCAGCTCATCCACAGTAAAAAAAGCATGAAGCAGGTTCCTAAAGGTCCCCATTCCAGGCCTTAGGTTCTAGAGGGCATTTCTAGACCTGCCTTGAGTCCTGAGTGAGTTTCAAAGAAGGAAACCCACTGCTATGAAGGAAGGAGGCCCAAGCCTGGTAGAACTCACTACCTGTTGATTAAAGAGTCCTTGATCCTTGAATAATCATCAGCAGTAGCCAGACAGTAGTCACCATGGGCCTGGGGCAGTGGTGGCCATGGGGAAAAACTCCCTCTTCTTGAGGAAAGGAGAGGAACAAGTAAACAATACTTTGTTTTGCAACCTGAGTATCAGCTCACCCCTAGTAAAACAAAGCACCAAGTAGATATATAAAGCCCTCAATCCTATGCCCTAGCTACTGGGTGGCATTTCTAGGCCCCCCATATACCAGAAGAAAACCTGCAGCACTGAAGGGAAAGACCCGTTCATGACAGGATTCACCAACTGCTGACTAAAGAACCCCTGGGCCTTGAATAAAAATCAGCAATATCCAAGCAGTACTTGCTGTGGGCCTTAGGTGAGATTCAGTACTATGCTGGCTTCAGGTGTGACCCGGCACAGTTCCAGCAGTGGCGGCCATGGGAGTGTTTGCATCACCCACCTCCAGGCTGCTCGCACAGAGATAGACACCATTTGTGGTGGTAATCCAGGGAAATTTCCCAGATCTTACCCAAGACCACCAAGGCAATACCTCTATGAGACTGCAAGAGTCACAGTGTTTGGCATGCCTTCAAATGCACATGCAGCTGCAGTGAACAAAGACAGATCTCAACACTAAATTCCCTTTGAATACTTGGAAAGTCTTCTTAAGAAGGACAGGAACAAGCAAGCCAGACAGTGAATATCAGAGTAAGTACCTAGCTCTTCAATGCCCAGACATTGATAAAAATCCACAATCATCAACATTATCCAGAAACACATGACCTCACCAAACAAACTAAATAAGATACCAGTGACCAGTTCTAGAGTGACAGAAATATGTGACATTTCAGATAATTCAAAATAATTGTTTTGAGGAAGCTTAATGAAATCCAAGATAACGCAGAGAAGAAGTTCAGAATCCTATTGAATACATTTAACAAGGAGATTGAAATAATTAAAAAGAATCAGGCAGAAATTCTGGGGGTGAAAAATTTAATTCACAAACTGAAGAGTGCATCAGAGTCTCTCAACAGTAGAACTGATGAAGAAGAATAAAAGATTAGTAAGCTTGAAGACAGGCTATTTGAAAATACACACAGGAGTTAACAGAAAAAAGAATAAAAAATAATGAAGCATACCTACAGGATCTAAAGAATAGCCTCAAAGGGGCAAAGCTAAGAATTATTGGAGGTAGGGGTAGAAAGTTTATTCCAAGGTATAATAACAAAGAACTTTCCAAACCTAGAGAAAGATATCAATATTCAATTACAGAAGGTTATATAACACCAAGCAGATTTAACCCAAATAAGACTGCCACAAAACATTTAATAGTCAAACTCTTAAAGGTCAAGAATTAAGAAGGGATTCTAAAAGCAGCAAAAGAAATAATGTAGCATATAAAGGAGTGCCAATACAGCTGGCAGCAGATTTCTTAGTGGATCTTTACAGGCCAGGAAAAAGTGGCATGATATATTTAAAGTGCCGAAGGGGGAAAAGAAAACTTTTATACTAGAATAATGTTTCTAGTGAAAATATCCTTCAAACATGAAGGAAATACAACGACTTTCCTAGACAAACAAAAGCTGAGGGATTTTGTCAACACCAGACCTGTCATTCAAGAGATGCTAAAGAGAGTTCTTCAATCTGAAGAAAAAAGATATTAACAAGCAATAAGATATCATCTGAATATGCAAAACTCACTTGCTATTCGCAAACCTCATGGTAACCTCAAGTCAAATATCTTAAAACTGTTACACGATAAATATAAAGCAAGAAATTAAAATATAATGCTAGACAAAATAACTTTTACACAAAGGAAGATAAGATGAAAGAAAGGAAGGGAGAGAGGAAGAAAACAAAACAACCAGAAAACAACAAAATGGCAGGAGTAAGTTCTCACTTACCAATAAAAACATTAAATATAAATAAACCAAATTCTTTAATCAAAAGACATAGTGGTTGAATGAGTAAAAAACCCCGTAAGATTCATTGGTCCGTTGCCTACAATAAACACACTTCATCTATAAAGACACACATAGACTGAAAATAAAGGGCTGGAAAAAGATATTCCATGCAAAGGGAAATCAAAAGAGAGCAGGAGTAGCTATACTGAGACCAGATAAAATAGATTTATATAAAAACTACAAAAAAAAAGACAAGGAAGGTCATTATACAATGATAAAGGAATCAATTCAGCAAGAGGATGTAACAATTATATATGTGTGTGTGTGTGTGTGTGTGTGTGTGTGTGTGTGTGTATATATATTATATATATATTTCCAACACTGGAGCACCCAGATATATAAAGCAAATATTATTAAGCTAAAGAGAGGTAGAGAGGTAGACTCCAATACAAAAATAGCTTGAGGCTTTAACACCCCACTTTCAGCATTGGAAAGATCATCCAGACAAAAAATAATCAAAGAAACATCATAATTAATCTGGACTATAGACCAAATGGACCTAATAGATATTCACAGAACATTACATCCCCTGGTTGCAGAATACACATTCTTCTCTTCAACTTATGGATCATCTTCAAGAATAAGCCATACATTAGGCCACAAAACAAGTCTTTAAAAATTAAAAAAAGAAATTATATCAAGTATCTTCTCTGGCAACAATGGAATAGAACTAGAAATCAGTAACAAGAGGAACTTTGGAAACTATACATGGAAATTAGACAATATGCTCCTGAATTACCAGTGGGTCAATGAAGAATTAAGCAGAAAATTTAAAAATTATTTGAAACAAATGATAATGGAAACACAACATACCAAAATCTATAGGATATAGTAGAAACAGGACTAAGAAGAAAGTTTATAGCAATAAGCAACATCAAAAATGTAGAAAATCTTCAATTAAACAACACAACAATAAATATTAAATAACTAGAAAAGCAAGAGCAAACCAAATTCGAAATTATTTATTGAAAGAGAATAATAAATATATGAGCAGAAATAAGTGAAATTGAAACTAAAAAATATAAAAGATCAATGAAATGAAAAGTTGGTTTCTTGAAGGGATAAACAAAATTGACAAACCTTTAGCCACACTAGAGAAAGAGAGAAGACCAAAAGAAATGAAATCAGACATGAAAAGGAGATATTAGAACTGATACCACAGAAATTCAAAGGATAATTAGAGACTACTGTGAGCAACTGTATGCCAATGAATTGGAAAAGCTAGAAGAAATGAATAATTTCCTAGACACATACAATCTATCAAGCTTGAATCATGAAGAAATTCTAAGCCTGAATAGACCAATAACAAGTGATGAGATTGAAGCCGTAATCAAATGAATCCAAGCAAAGCAAAGCACAGGACCCTATAGCTTCACTGCTGAATTCTACCAAATATTTAAAGAGCTAATTTCAACCCTACTCAAGATATTCCAAAAAATAGAGGGGAAGGAATACTTCCGAACTACTTCTATGAGGCCAATATTACCCTGATGTCAAAATGAGACAAAGACAAAATCGAAAAAAGAAAATAGGACCATGTCTCTGATGAACCCTGATGCAAAAATCCTCAACAAAATGCTAGCAACCTGAATTCAATAGCACATTAAAAAGATAATTTATCATGACCAAGTGGGATTTATTCCAGGGATAAAAGCATGATTCAATATATGCAAATCAATCAACGTGATAAGTCACATTAACATAATAAAAGGCAAAAACCATGTGATCATTTCAATTGATGCTGAAAAAGCATTTGATAAAATTTAACATCCTTTCATTATAAAAACTCTCAAACAACTAAGTATAGAAGGAACATACCTCAACACAGTAACAGCTGTATATGACAGACCCACAGCTAGTATCATACTAAATGGGAAAAAATAATGGAAAGCCTTTCCTCTAAGATTAAGAAACAAGACAAGGATGTCCACTTTCACCGTTGTTATCCCACATAGTCCCAGATGTTCTAACTAAAGTAATCAGTCAAGAAAAAGAAATAAGGGGCATCCAAATTAAAAAGGAAGAAGTCAAATTATTCTCCTTTGCAGGTAATATGATCTTATATTTAGAAACCTAAAAACACTATTAGAATGGATAAACAAATTTAATAAAGTTACAGGATACAAAGTCAACATACAAAAGTCAGTAGCATTTCTATATGCCAACAGCAAACAATGTGAAAAAGAAATTAAGCAAGTGATCCCATTTACAATAGCTACAAGTAAAACAAGATACCAAGGTACAAACTTATTTAAAGAAGTTGAAGAGCTCTACAATGAAAATTATAAAACACTGATGCAAGCAATTGAAGAAAACACACACAAATTTGAAAAATATTTCGTGTTAATGGGTTAGAAGAATCAATATTGTGTAAATGCCCATACTACTCAAAGCAATCTATGGATTCAATGCAATTCCTATCAAAATACCAATTACATTCTTCACAGAAATAGAAAAAATAATCCTAGAATGTACATGAAACCACAAAAGACCTAGACTAGCCAAAATCATCCTGAGGAAAAGGAACAAAACCAGAAGAATCAGGTTACCTGACATCAAATTATGCTACAGCACTATAGTAACCAAAGCAGCATGTGTACTGGCAAACAAACAGACACACAGACCAATAGAACAAAGTGGAGAATGCAGAAATAGATCCATACATCTACAGTTAACTCATTTGTGTCAAAGTTGCTAAGAACATACACTGGGGAAAAGACAGTCTCTTCAATAAGTGGTGCTGGGAAAACTGAATATTCATATGCAGAAGAATGAAACTAGACCCCTATCTGTCACCATACACAAAAATGAAATCAAAATGGATTAAAGACTTAAATCTAAGACTTCAAACTATGAAACTACTAAAAGAAAACATTGGGGAAACCCTCCAGGGCATTGGTCTAGGGAAAAATTCCTTGAGTAATGCCCCCCAAAAAAGTCAACCAAATAAAAAATGGACAAATGAGATTAATCATATCAAGTTAAAAAGCTTCTGCACAGTAAAAAACAAACAAAACAAAACAAAAAAACCCACCAAAAATCAAAAAAACACAAAACAAAACCGTAAAACAGTCAACAAAATGAAGAGACAACTCACAGAATGAGAGACAACACTTGCAAGCTGTCCATCTGACAAGAGATTAAAAACCAGAACATGTGAGGAGTTCACACAACTCAACAGGAAAAAAGATCTAATGATTCAATTTAAAAATGGGCAAAAGATATAAATTGGCATTTCTCAAAAGAAGACAGACAAATTGCAAAAAGGTATGTGAAAAGTGCTCAACATCACTGATCAGAGAAATGCAAATCAAAACTACAATGAGATGTCCTGTCATTACAGTTAAAATGGCTTTTATCCAAAAGACAGGCAATAACGAATACTGGTGAGGATGTGAAGAAATAGGAACCCTAGTACACGGTTGGGGGAAATGTAAATTAGTACAGCCACCATGGGGAATAGTATGGAGGTCCCTCAAAAAACTAAAAATAGAGCTATTATGTGATGCAGAAGTCGCACTTCTAGGTATATACTCAAAAGAAAGGAAATCAGTATATGAAAGAGATATCTGCACTCCCACACTTATTGTAGCACCACTCACAATAGTCGAGATTTGGAGTCAACCTAAGTATCCATCAACAGAGGAATGGATAAAAAAAATGTGGTAAATATACACAATGGAGTACTAATTCTGTCATAAAAAAAAAAAAAAAAAATGAGGCCGGGCATCATGGCTCACACCTGTAATCCCAGCACTTTGGGAGGCCGAGGCAGGTGGATCGCCTGAAGTCAGGAGTTCGAGACCAGCCTGGCCATCAAGGTGAAGCCCTGTCTCTACGAAAATGCAAAAATTAGCTGGGCCTGGTGGCAGTTTCCTGTAATCCCTCCACTTGTGAGGCTGAGGCGGGATAATTGCTTGAACCCGGGAGACGGAGGTTGCAGTGAGTTGAGATTGCGCCACTGCACTCCAGCCTGGATGACAGGGCAACACTCCATTCAAAAAAAAAAAAAAAGAGAGATCCTGTCATTTGCAACATGGACAGAACTGGAAGACATTATGTTAAGTGAAGTAAGGCAGGCACAGAAAGACAAACATTGCATGTTATCACTCATTTGTGGGAACTAAAAGTTGAAAGAATTGAACTCATGGAGATAGTAAAATCATAGTTAACAGAGGTTAGGAAGGGTAGTCGGGTAAGGAGAAGAGTAGGGATGATTAATGAGTACAAAAATATAGTTAGATACAATGAATAAGACATAGTGCTTGATAGTACAACAGAGTGACTACAGTCGGCAATAATTTGTTGTACATTTTAAAACAACCAAGGGAGTACAAATTGAAAGTTCATAACACAGTGAGATGATGAATACTTGGAGTGATGGATACCCCATTTATCCTGGTGTGATTATTACACATTGTATGCCTATATCAAAATATCTCATGTACCCCATAAATATATATACCTGTTATAAATTAAAATATGTATTACAATTTACCATAAAATATGCCCATAAAAATTAAAAATTAAAATAAAAAAATGAAGGAATCTACAAAAATGTATCAAAGCAAATAAAATTCAGCAAGAATTCAGGATATAAGATCAACAAATAAAAATCAATCAACTGTGAAAACAAGTTTATCTCCTTCATGCATGGAGAGTACTTCAATAAATTGTATTTCAATAAGTGAACTTGTGAATGGCAACATTTGAATGACTAGGACTCCCACCTATAAGGAATTATGGCCATCTCTATAATGGGTTAAAAAGGTTTAAAAAAATGCAATGTCTCAGGGGCTTTTGACTTACAAACAAATATCACAGAGTCCACCATACTTCACTCCCTGAACTGCCACTTAGAAACTTATCTCACTGAGGAAGAACAGAACCTAGTGAGGTCTCTCTTCCTGGGCCTATGACAGAACAATGCGGGTAGGACTAACCTGCTCACTTGATGTTGAGCCTCTTGAAGATAGAGCGTTAAGTCACCAGTACTCAAAGTAGTCATTCTATAACATTTACTGAACACCTACTGTGTCCTCTAGCACTATGATAATTTATTCAACCATCATAATAAGAAAGAAACATGCTCCTTGAGAACAAAGACTTTACCTGGCTCAATCAACATTTTACTTCTAGCAGCTGGAATGATGCTTGGCCTATAGTGGGCATAAAATATATTAGTTGATTGACTCAATGACCTGTTAAAGTCTAGTCTTTCTTTGTAGCAAAACTACATATCAGAATAAAATGCATGAGAGAAAATCCAGCCTAATTTCTATCAAAATAGGTTATTCACAAAATATAGTAAGAAATTACCAGGAGCACAGCAGTGTATCCTGTGGCTGAGAACAACTATGCCTAGGGTTGCCAAATATAGCAAATACAAATACAACATGCCTAGTTATACTTGAATTTTAGATAAACACTGAACAATATTTCAACATAAACATAATGCAATATTTGGAACACATTTATGCAAAAAATTGTTTGTTGTTCTTCTAAAATTTGTTTAACTGGGTATCTGGTATTTTACCTGGCAATCCTAACTGTACTAGATCATGCCCCATACCCAACACAATACCAGGATCCAATAGGTATTGGTTGAATGGATAAATGAATGGACGAATAGATAAATAAATAAACAAATGTTTGCTTACAATCTCTACTTCTCTTTTTTGGGCACAATATTTAGGCAAATGTCAGCATATGTCCTATTTTTTATATCATCTGCAACATCATCTTCTGCCCTTGGAATCAGAGCTTATCACTGAGGGCCAAGAGGGTCATTTGGCCTGGGCTACACAGTTTCAAAGGGTTTTTATTTTAGATTTTTCAAAATTATCTTTAGATTACATTACTTATGGGGATGGCATTGGGGTATAAAAGTGAAAGAAAATCACTGAAGGCCAAGAGGGTCACTTGCCCTGGGCTACACAGTCTCAAAGGGTTTTTATTTTAGATTTTTCAAAATTATCTTTAGATTACATTACTTATGGGGTTGGCATTGGGGTATAGAAGTGAAAGAAAATGTCTATCAAACAACTTTAAAATTAACTGATTAATAAACCACACCACCAGCCTTGCATTAGTTTACTACTGCCACTCTAACAATTTACCACAAACTCTGTGGCTTAAAACACCACAAATGTATTATCTTACAAGTCTGACCATCAGAAGTTTGAAAATGTGTCTTAGAGGGCTAAATCAAGGTGTTGGCAGGGCTGCATCCCTTTTGGAGGCTCTAGAGGAAAATCCATCCCTTGCCTTTTCCAGCTTATAAAGGCATGCATCTCTCTTCCAACAGTGTCATTTATCTAACCTCTGCTGCTATCTTCACATCTCCTTTTCTGACTCTGAAACTTGGGACTCCTTTTTATAAGGATCCTTGTGATTACATTGGACTCACTCAAATAATCCAGCATAATATCCCCTCCTGTCAGGATCCTTAATTTAATTACGCCTGCAAAGTCCCACCTATCATGTAAGGTACTGTACTCACAGGTCCCAGCAATTAGGACATGGAACTCCTTTGGAGCAATTTTTTGGCCTACAAGAAGCACTGTAAGTTAATTATAATATATTGCATGGTGCCCTTTATAAGTGTTCACTGGTTAAATGTAAACTTTAAAAAATTCACACATTTTTATAATTTGTGTTCTTTTTTAAATTTTTAAATATTTTTGGAGGCTCTTTTGCCTTCTGAGAGGTCCTCCTTGAAGCAACATGATTTCTTTTTATTTTTTTTTATTATACTTTAAGTTTTAGGGTACATGTGCACATTGTGCAGGTTAGTTACATATGTATACATGTGCCATGCTGGTGCGCTGCACCCACTAACTCGTCATCTAGCATTAGGTATATCTCCCAATGCTACCCCTCCCCCCTCCCCCCACCCCACCACAGTCCCCAGAGTGTGATATTCCCCTTCCTGTGTCCATGCGGTCTCATTGTTCACTTCCCACCTATAAGTGAGAATATGCAGTGTTTGGTTTTTTGTTCTTGTGATAGTTTACTGAGAATGATGTTTTCCAATTTCATCCATGTCCCTACAAAGGACATGAACTCATCATTTTTTATGGCTGCATAGTATTCCATGGTGTATATGTGCCACATTTTCTTAATCCAGTCTATCATTGTTGGACATTTGGGTGGGTTCCAAGTCTTTGCTATTGTGAATAATGCCGCAATAAACATATGTGTGCATGTGTCTTTATAGCAGCATGATTTATAGTCCTTTGGGTATATACCCGGTAATGGGATGGCTAGGTCAAATGGTATTTCTAGTTCTAGATCCCTGAGGAATCGCCACACTGACTTCCACAATGGTTGAACTAGTTTACAGTCCCACCAACAGTGTAAAAGTGTTCCTATTTCTCCACATCCTCTCCAGCACCTGTTGTTTCCTGACTTTTTAATGATTGCCATTCTAACTGGTGTGAGATGATATCTCATAGTGGTTTTGATTTGCATTTCTCTGATGGCCAGTGATGATGAGCATTTTTTCATGTATTTTTTGGCTGCATAAATGTCTTCTTTTGAGAAGTGTCTGTTCATGTCCTTCGCCCACTTTTTGATGGGGTTGTTTGTTTTTTTCTTGTAAATTTGTTTGAGTTCATTGTAGATTCTGGATATTAGCCCTTCGTCAGATGAGTAGGTTGCGAAAATTTTCTCCCATGTTGTAGGTTGCCTGTTCACTCTGATGGTAGTTTCTTTTGCTGTGCAGAAGCTCTTTAGTTTAATTAGATCCCATTTGTCAATTTTGGCTTTTGTTGCCATTGCTTTTGGTGTTTTGGACATGAAGTCCTTGCCCACGCCTATGTCCTGAATGGTAATGCCTAGGTTTTCTTCTAGGGTTTTTATGGTTTTAGGTCTAACATTTAAATCTTTAATCCATCTTGAATTGATTTTTGTATAAGGTGTAAGGAAGGGATCCAGTTTCAGCTTTCTACATATGGCTAGCCAGTTTTCCCAGCACCATTTATTAAATAGGGAATCCTTTCCGCATTGCTTGTTTTTCTCAGGTTTGTCAAAGATCAGATAGTTGTAGGTATGTGGCATTATTTCTGAGGGCTCTGTTCTGTTCCATTGATCTAGATCTCTGTTTTGGTACCAGTACCATGCTGTTTTGGTTACTGTAGCCTTGTAGTATAGTTTGAAGTCAGGTAGTGTGATGCCTCCAGCTTTGTTCTTTTGGCTTAGGATTGACTTGGCGATGCGGGCTCTTTTTTGGTTCCATATGAACTTTAAAGTAGTTTTTTCCAATTCTGTGAAGAAAGTCATTGGTAGCTTGATGGGGATGGCATTGAATCTGTAAATTACCTTGGGCAGTATGGCCATTTTCACGATATTGATTCTTCCTACCCATGAGCATGGAATGTTCTTCCATTTGTTTGTATCCTCTTTTATTTCCTTGAGCAGTGGTTCGTAGTTCTCCTTAAAGAGGTCCTTCACATCCCTTGTAAGTTGGATTCCTAGGTATTTTATTCTCTTTGAAGCAATTGTGAATGGGAGTTCACTCATGATTTGGCTCTCTGTTTGTCTGTTGTTGGTGTATAAGAATGCTTGTGATTTTTGTGCATTGATTTTGTATCCTGAGACTTTGCTGAAGTTGCTTATCAGCTTAAGGAGATTTTGGGCTGAGACAATGGGGTTTTCTAGATAAACAATCATGTCGTCTGCAAACAGGGACAATTTGACTTCCTCTTTTCCTAATTGAATACCCTTTATTTTCTTCTCCTGCCTAATTGCCCTGGCCAGAACTTCCAACACTATGTTGAATAGGAGTGGTGAGAGAGGGCATCCTTGTCTTGTGCCAGTTTTCAAAGGGAATGCTTCCAGTTTTTGCCCATTCAGTATGATATTGGCTGTGGGTTTGTCATAGATAGCTCTTATTATTGAAATATGTCCCATCAATACCTAATTTATTGAGAGTTTTTAGCATGAAGGGTTGTTGAATTTTGTCAAAGGCTTTTTCTGCATCTATTGAGATAATCATGTGGTTTTTGTCTTTGGCTCTGTTTATATGCTGGATTACATTTATTGATTTGCGTATATTGAACCAGCCTTGCATCCCGGGGATGAAGCCCACTTGATCATGGTGGATAAGCTTTTTGATGTGCTGCTGGATTCGGTTTGCCAGTATTTTATTGAGGATTTTTGCATCAATGTTCATCAAGGATATTGGTCTAAAATTCTCTTTTTTGGTTGTGTCTCTGCCCAGCTTTGGTATCAGAATGATGCTGGCCTCATAAAATGAGTTAGGGAGGATTCCCTCTTTTTCTATTGATTGGAATAGTTTCAGAAGGAATGGTACCAGTTCCTCCTTGTACCTCTGGTAGAATTCGGCTGTGAATCCATCTGGTCCTGGACTCTTTTTGGTTGGTAAACTATTGATTATTGCCACAATTTCAGCTCCTGTTATTGGTCTATTCAGAGATTCAACTTCTTCCTGGTTTAGTCTTGGGAGGATGTATGTGTCGAGGAATGTATCAATTTCTTCTAGATTTTCTAGTTTATTTGCGTAGAGGTGTTTGTAGTATTCTCTGATGGTAGTTTGTATTTCTGTGGGATCGGTGGTGATATCCCCATTATCATTTTTTATTGTGTCTATTTGATTCTTCTCTCTTTTTTTCTTTATTAGTCTTGCTAGCGGTCTATCAATTTTGTTGATCCTTTCAAAAAACCAGCTCCTGGATTCATTGATTTTTTGAAGGGTTTTTTGTGTCTCTATTTCCTTCAGTTCTGCTCTGATTTTAGTTATTTCTTGCCTTCTGCTAGCTTTTGAATGTGTTTGCTCTTGCTTTTCTAGTTCTTTGAATTGTGATGTTAGGGTGTCAATTTTGGATCTTTCCTGCTTTCTCTTGTGGGCATTTAGTGCTATAAATTTCCCCTACACACTGCTTTGAATGCGTCCCAGAGATTCTGGTATGTTGTGTCTTTGTTCTCATTGGTTTCAAAGAACATCTTTATTTCGGCCTTCATTTCGTTATGTACCCAGTAGTCATTCAGGAGCACGTTGTTCAGTTTCCATGTAGTTGAGCGGTTTTGAGTGAGAGTCTTAATCCTGAGTTCTAGTTTGATTGCACTGTGGTCTGAGAGATAGTTTGTTATAATTTCTGTTCTTTTACATTTGCTGAGGAGAGCTTTACTTCCAAGTATGTGGTCAATTTTGCAATAGGTGTGGTGTGGTGCTGAAAAAAATGTATATTCTGTTGATTTGGGGTGGAGAGTTCTGTAGATGTCTATTAGGTCCGCTTGGTGCAGAGCTGAGTTCAATTCCTGGGTATCATTGTTGACTTTCTGTCTCGTTGATCTGTCTAATGTTGACAGTGGGGTGTTAAAGTCTCCCATTATTAATGTGTGGGAGTCTAAGTCTCTTTGTAGGTCACTCAGGACTTGCTTTATGAATCTGTGTGCTCCTGTATTGGGTGCATATATATTTAGGATAGTTAGCTCCTCTTGTTGAATTGATCCCTTTACCATTATGTAATGGCCTTCTTTGTCTCTTTTGATCTTTGTTGGTTTAAAGTCTGTTTTATCAGAGACTAGGATTGCAACCCCTTCCTTTTTTTGTTTTCCATTTGCTTGGTAGATCTTCCTCCATCCTTTTATTTTCAGCCTATGTGTGTCTCTGCACGTGAGATGGGTTTCCTGAATACAGCACACTGATGGGTCTTGACTCTTTATCCAACTTGCCAGTCTGTGTCTTTTAATTGGAGCATTTAGTCCATTTACATTTAAAGTTAATAGTGTTATGTGTGAATTTGATCCTGTCATTATGATATTAGCTGGTGATTTTGCTCGTTAGTTGATGCAGTTTCTTCCTAGTCTCGATGGTCTTTACATTTTGGCATGATTTTGCAGCGGCTGGTACCCGTTGTTCCTTTCCATGTTTAGCGCTTCCTTCAGGAGCTCTTTTAGGGCAGGCCTGGTGGTGACAAAATCTCTCAGCATTTGCTTGTCTGTAAAGTATTTTATTTCTCCTTCACTTATGAAGCTTAGTTTGGCTGGATATGAAATTCTGGGTTGAAAATTCTTTTCTTTAAGAATGTTGAATATTGGCCCCCACTCTCTTCTGGCTTGTAGGGTTTCTGCCGAGAGATCTGCTGTTAGTCTGATGGGCTTCCCTTTGAGGGTAACCCGACCTTTCTCTCTGGCTGCTCTTAACATTTTTTCCTTCATTTCAACTTTGGTGAATCTGACAATTATGTGTCTTGGAGTTGCTCTTCTCGAGGAGTATCTTTGTGGCGTTCTCTGTATTTCCTGAATCTGAACGTTGGCCTGCCTTGCTAGATTGGGGAAGGTCTCCTGGATAATATCCTGCAGAATGTTTTCCAACTTGGTTCCATTCTCCCCATCACTTTCAGGTACACCAATCAGACGTAGATTTGGTCTTTTCACATAGTCCCATATTTCTTGGAGGCTTTGCTCATTTCTTTTTATTCTTTTTTCTCTAAACTTCCCTTCTCGCTTCATTTCATTCATTTCATCTTCCATTGCTGATACCCTTTCTTCCAGTTGATCGCATCGGCTCCTGAGGCTTCTGCATTCTTCATGTAGTTCTCGAGCCTTGGTTTTCAGCTCCATCAGCTCCTTTAAGCACTTCTCTGTATTGGTTATTCTAGTTATACATTCTTCTAAATTTTTTTCAAAGTTTTCAACTTCTTTGCCTTTGGTTTGAATGTCCTCCCATAGCTCAGAGTAATTTGATCATCTGAAGCCTTCTTCTCTCAGCTCGTCAAAGTCATTCTCCATCCAGCTTTGTTCCGTTGCTGGTGAGGAACTGCTTTCCTTTAGAGGAGGAGAGGCGCTCTGCGTTTTAGAGTTTCCAGTTTTTCTGTTCTGTTTTTTCCCCATCTTTGTGGTTTTATCTACTTTTGGTCTTTGATGATGGTGATGTACAGATGGGTTTTTGGTGTGGATGTCCTTTCTGTTTGTTAGTTTTCCTTCTAACAGACAGGACCCTCAGCTGCAGGTCTGTTGGAATACCCTGGCTTGTGAGGTGTCAGTGTGCCCCTGCTGGGGGGTGCCTCCCAGTTAGGCTGCTCGGGGGTCAGGGGTCAGGGACCCACTTGAGGAGGCAGTCTGCCCATTCTCAGATCTCCAGCTGCGTGCTGGGGAACCACTGCTCTCTTCAAAGCTGTCAGACAGGGACATTTAAGTCTGCAGAGGTTACTGCTGTCTTTTTGTTTGTCTGTGCCCTGCCCCCAGAGGTGGAGCCTACAGAGGCAGGCAGGCCTCCTTGAGCTGTGGTGGGCTCCACCCAGTTCGAGCTTCCGGGCTGCTTTGTTTTCCTAATCAAGCCTGGGCAATGGCGGGCGCCCCTCCCCCAGCCTGGCTGCTGCCTTGTAGTTTGATCTCAGACTGCTGTGCTAGCAATCAGCGAGATTCCGAGGGCGTAGGACCCTCCGAGCCAGGTGTGGGATATAGTCTCGTGGTGCGCCGTTTTTTAAGCCGGTCTGAAAAGCGCAGTATTCGGGTGGGAGTGACCCGATTTTCCAGGTGCGTCTGTCACCCCTTTCTTTGACTCGGAAAGGGAACTCCCTGACTCCTTGTGCTTCCCAGGTGAGGCAATGCCTCGCCCTGCTTTGGCTCGTGCACGGTGCGCACACCCACTGGCCTGCGGCCACTGTCTGGCACTCCCTAGTGAGATGAACCCAGTACCTCAGATGGAAATGCAGAAATCACCCGTCTTCTGCGTCACTCACGCTGGGAGCTGTAGACCAGAGCTGTTCCTATTCAGCCATCTTGGCTCCTCCCCCCGCAACATGATTTCTTATCTCAATAATGGAAGAATTGTTTGTTACACCAAACCAGTGGTTCTCAATCTTGGCTACCCATTAGAGTCAACTTTTTTGTTGAGTTCCTATGTCAAGGCTGCACACCAAATTACTTAAATCAGGATCCCTGTGGAATGGACCAGAATTCAATATTTTTAGAAGGTACTGAAGTGATTCCAGTGGGTGTCTGAAACTGAGGGCCACTTCATTCAGTTTATCCTTCCTCTGCTTACCTAACCTGCTTTTCTCTTCTTCTACTCCTTCCCTATCTTCTCTTCTGGCCCCTTTTTTCCTGTTATCTGTAAGTTTGTCTCTCTCCCTTATATACTCCAATACAATATATTGGAGTATATTATTTTATACTCCAATAAGTATAAAGTATATTTTATTTTAATTATGTCATATTCAATAAGAAAAAATGTATAGATGCTCTCAAAACAATCAATATGGTATGGCTTAGTGTGTATAGACAGAACTGTTCTGGGAACAAAATAATGCTTCACTTTACCAAGAAGCTTCATGTCTGCAAATTCCACACCTCTCTGATCCTGTTTTCTCCTCCATAGAATGAAGCGTTTAGAAAAAAATTCTCTATGTTCTCTTCTAATTTATAAACTCCACAATTCTAAATATAGAAAAAAGATCATGTTCTTATGGAAGGAGTTCTGGACCCCAATATCAGAATAGATCTGATTTAAAGACAAATGATTTGGCTTAGTTTTGCTTCCCCCAGAAGGAGAATCATAGGCAAGGATTTGCAGGTGGGTTATTTAGGAGATAATCCCAAGAAGCACCAGGACATCAAAGCAGGTGATGTAGGGTGGATTGTCAAGAGTGATGCCACTGTGTGCCACTGGAATTTAACGCTTTGGGTAACTCTGGGGGCCAGTAGAGAATATGGGCCTCAGAGTTATCCCGCCAGAGGCAAGAAGGAGCTGGAGGTGGGAAACTGATTTTTGATTTTTTTCAGTCATTGGTTGATGACTACTCCTGGAAAACTTAATTCTCCAGCCCTTTCTGCCTGCTGTGCACAAAGGCAGAGAAGTATGGTAGCAAGAGAAGCCCTCAGGCAATGAGATGCAAATGTTGACATTCAGATGTCAGGTCAATGTGCACCACGGGGTTGAGGCCAAAGGGGATATAAGCAGATGCCAATGCAGTTCTTTTTAAAAAATGGCAGTAAATTATTTCTCCTTATAGATTTAATAAAGACATTTGAGAAGTAAATGAATTAGCATTTCTGAAACACATTGAGGACCCTTCCACAGCACCTTTGAGTAAGTGACTGTAGGCAGAGTACTGAGGTAAGCGTATTCTCTCTGTTTAAAAGGCTTTTTAGGATTCCTTTAGACAGCACATAAACAATTTCAGCTTATTTGGGCGCCATTTAGTTAGATTCTGTTTCAGACCACTAAGTGGCAACTTTTTCAAATATTGGGAGGTTAAGGAATTAGATTTTCATACTGAAAGTAAATGAAAATAAATATTACTTTCAGATATTGACAAATTATATTGCAGGTGTAAAGAAGAAAACGTGCTGCTGGTATGCTGTGAATCTCTTGCTTAAGCCCAAAAGGAGAAAGGTGGACAAAGTACTGATATTTGTCCTTTTCATACCTGTGCCAGAGCCTGCAGATGTGTAACAGGACCATGTAGATTTGTTTTCTTCCTAATGAATAAAAAGTGTCACCACTGTTGTTCAGGCTCATCATGGCGATGTTCTCCTAAGACTATGGACTCTTTCTGTGTCTTACTGTAACATACTGAACAAGCTGTGTTGATCTCTTCTTGACCTAAACATTCCAGAACATTCCTGATGCTAAGGGATTTTTTTAAGAGGCAGGGTATTACTATGTTGCCCAGGCTGGCCTTGACCTCCTAGGTTCAAGTGATCCTCCCAACTCAGTTTCCCAAGTAGCTGGACTATAGGTACTCACCACCACACTCAGCTGGGATAATCTATTTTAAGGTTGGGTAAGTGGGATAGACTTATCTCTAATTTTAATATCTCACTTAGAATTTCTTCACTGTGGCAAAAGATAAATGTTTTTTCTTCAGACCCATTACTCTTATCTTTTTTGATATCATTCGAGGGCATCAGAGACTTCCCCATGGCACTCATGGAAAAGCAAAATCAATGAACCAGATCCCACCTAGTGTCAGAAAGTTTCAAACCAGAGCCACTTCATTTTGAATAGGGGTTGAGTAAAATGAGGCTGAGACCTGCTGGGCTGCATTCCCAGAAAGTTAGGCATTCTTAGTCACAAGAAGTTTATGGTTAAGGGAACAGGCTAATAATGTTTACTGAACAGACGCAGGACTTACTAGATCCAGGACTTAACAGACCCAGGAAATGCCCTGATGTTCCTATATCTTAGGAACAAAAGCATTCTTAGTTTAAGCATAAGTTTCATGTTAACAATAATAATATAGATTCTTGCAGTAGACAGTAGTTACACAAAGATTAACAATCCTTTGTCATGAGCCTTTGTAATAGAGCACATCTCCGCATGATTTTTTGCTTTGTAATCTTATACGTAAACAAGCATTGTACCTAAGGTGGATGTGTTCCTCCTCTTGCTTTCAGGAACATCGTTCTCTGTCTATGGTGTAACCATTCTTGTATTCCTTTACTTTCTTAATAAACTTGCTTTCACTTTATTCTGGATTCACCTTGGATTCTTTCTTACTCAAGATCCAAGAACCTTCCCTTGGGATCTGAATTGGGACCCCTTTTCAATAACACTAGTACAGAGTAAAAGAAATGCAGGAGTGTAGACTCAGAAATGGAGATAGTGCAATCGGGGTGGGGGAGGATGTGCCCCAATATGAATGAATCTATGGATTTAGACCAGGGGTGTCCAATTGTTTGGCTCCCCTGGGTCTCGTTGGAAGAAGAATTGTCTCGGGCCACACATAAAATATACTAACACTAATAATCCATGATGAGCTAATTTTTTAAAAAATAAGGTCCATGCATAAATCTCGTAATGTTTTAGGAAAGTTTATGAATTTGTATTGGGCCACATTCAAAGCTGTCCTGGGGCTGCATGTGGCCCATGGACTGTGGGATAGATAAGCTTGCTTTAGATTGTCTCTAAAACAGAAGCATATATTTGAAGCCACCCACCCCCATTTGAGCTGCCAGATGACCCAAGCTGCATAAGTGACCCCAGACTAGACCAACAGAAGAATCGCTTAGTTAAGCACAGTTCAAATTGTTCTTCCACTGAATCATGAGTATATAAAATGGTTATTGTCTTCAATCACTGAGTCTGTGGTGGTTGGTTACGCATAAATAAATAATTAATATAGTAATTTAAGCAACAACCAGTGATTGCTTAATAAGGGAAGACATTGACATTTAAAAAATATTTGAAAGATTATTTAGCCCTGGTTAAAATATCTCAAGATTTTATTGTAAACTCTTTGTTGCAGGTAGGCCCACTGTGCATCAGATATATCTCGTAAACTCCCTTCTTCTGTGCCGTTGCTTATGCAGCCCCTAAGCGTGGGATGCCTTCTCTGCTCCTCTCAGCCTGCCTACAGAAAGCTGCTCTCCAAAATAAACCTCCTCCATAATGTTTGCCTTGCAAACATTATTATTAAGACCAACCTGGTTCTCAATAATTTCTTCAGTCACTAAACCCATATAACCCTAATAAAATTCACTTATTTGGCACTATATCAACCAATTCGAAAGCCTTATCTCCCATCTGGACTACAAGCTTCTTGAAGGAAATATGCCTGCACCTAGTATGGTATCTGTGACATGGCTCAAGATGTGTGACAGCCCACCCACTAAAGTAGGTGACTTTGTCTTTGCCTACTGTTCTCTGAGTTAACACATGGCAGGAAGGGAAGAATCAGAACACGATGAAAGCTTCTAAGTGCTTGGATCTTAGCTCTTTAAATATGAAACTGTTGACTTTTTTATGAACCTTCACTTTTTAGTTCCAAATATATTTTACAAATATGGAAAAATACCAGCAGAGTGTTATCCTCAGAGTCATTGCTGAGTATTGTTGCTGTGGATGTGGTTGTAGGAGTTATAGTGCGGTTCACACGGGAGGTGGCAGGGGTACTTCCTCATGGCAACAAAGTGAGTAAACACGGAAGTCCTTCAATACATTTGTGGTACCAAATTCCACTGAATGAGCCTCATCTCCACTTCCTTATGTTTCTCTCTGTTCTTCCTCTTTACAACACACTTGGGAGGCAGATTGAACCTCTGGTCCTGATTTTAGTCAATAAGGTCAACCCTACACAGAAGGATTTCCTTTCAATTTAGTGATTCTGTTTTTTGAACTTCAAGAAGGTCAAGTTTTAGAGATATTACATTTCTGGTAGATGCGCCTTTATTCTTGATGATAATTTTAAATCTCGCTCCCTAAGGGAGAATGACTGGCAGCTATCAACAGGAACTGTAAGAAGGTCTAAGCCACACAAGCATAAAAATGCAAAAGAAGAGTCAGCTCAAGCATTTCTCTATGGAATGTAATGTAAAACCCAGAAACATTTACAGAGTTGACCTAGGAGAGAATCTGAAAACAAAGACAGAATTTCCTGGGACTGTTTTAACCTAGAGGTTGAAATGGATGCCTCTGGAAATAAATACTAAAGGATCCCCTTTCATACCTTCTTGGTTTCAAGTTCAAGGGTTCAAGGGTAGTGTGCTTCTTCACTCTATTTCTAATTCATTTTAGAATTTGAGTCACCCAGAAGAACTTAGGTACCAAATGACCTGGAGTATAAGCATGCAACTTATGTGATAGAGATTTTAAAGGAAAATAATCAAACCCATGTCTCCTGTTTCAAGGGTCTGCTTTGGCTAAATATGTGAAGCAACTTGCTCAATTTCTTCAATAGTAGTGACAATCATTATTATAAACAACCTAGCACACACTACGTTCTTACTTTGCACTAGGCACATTTTGCTAAGTGTTTTAAAAACAAAATTTATAATTCAAATAGCTCGGCAATATTGATATCATTCTTAATTTACAAGTGCAGATGTGAGCCTTAACTAATAACTGATCGGTACTGAAGTAAGAAAGATCAGCTTATTTGCCTTGAGGTAGGACCAACTGTGGGTATAATTTATACTCTAGAGCTTCCTTTGGGATCAAGCTGAGATTGGAATTCACATTCATTCTCCTTCCTTGCTTTGGTTCTTTCCTTTCTATTAGCTTCCCTCACTATTCCTGAGAGCAATTCCTTAATAAATCATTTGCTCATGAATCTTCATCTCAGGGGTAGCTTACTTAGGACACTAGTCCAGAAGGATGTTCTTATTTATTATAGGACTAAAGAAAGGTCGATGATACAACTTGTTCCAAATCACAAGGTTAGTAAAGATGGGAGCCCACATTTGAACTCAGGTCTGGCTCCTTCTCAAAGTCATATTGTAAACCTCACCTTATACTTTCTTTCTTAGACTGAAGAGGACACAGCAACTAAGGTATAATTCAATAGATAACTTGATAGTGTCATGACCCTGATCATGCCCAGCTCATCACCCTCAGCCTCCTCTAACTCAAGAACAACTATCTCTTCACAGATGTTGAAGATATGAGGTTCTCCAATATTGAGATATAGAGGACAGGAAGCTAAACCTCCCTCCCCTGCTAATACATTGATGTAGCCTGAGAAGTTTTGTTTTCCTCAGTTTTTATCTCTTAATTTGAGAAAATGCTTTAGACACAGTCACAATTTGAGAAGGGAGGGATATGGATTAAAGGCAGATATAAAAGGACAACTAGATGCTATTGGAAAATGTAGACGATGAAATAAAGCCCTTTGTTCTCTGAATTCTGGACTTTGTTTGTAGAGGGTGCACAGCTTTGCAGGCCAGTTGCATTCATTCCACTAACTCAATCTGTTCTGTAAAACATCTCCAGTTGCATGACTATGACCTGACCTAAAACTTGACCTAACTGTGGCACCAAAGCAATTTGGTTTTTTTTTTTTCCCCCAATACCTGCCTAAATGCTGTATTTCCAAATGGTGCAGGAAGCAGTCTTATCACTTTTTGCCATTTAATCATAAAAGTTTCCGAGTTTTCCTTATGAGTGGACTACACACACATGTTATTTGTGTGGAGGTAGCTCCTATAAGCTTTAATCATTAGACAAATGTTGATATATTATTGTTTATCTTACATTGATTCATTATACAATTTACAGATACACAATATATGCACAAGATAAACAATAAAAGTATTTTTCAGCTAGAGTTGCCTAGAAAAAGTCACAGACTAAGATTGCAAGAGGTACGAGAGAAGGTGAAGACAAAGGAAAGAGAGACAGAGAAGGGTGGAAAACAAGGTCACAGGATATTGTACTAGTCATTATTTCACGATGATCTGTGCATAGATAATAGTAGGTTGTCTGGCAGGAGCTTAGCCCCATGTAATGTTTCTGGACAGGTGTTGCAAAGACATTGCCCACAGAGCAGTCCATGAAAGGAAATATGATGAGGACATTTATTTATTTACTTGCCTGATCCCTCCTGTGTCCTATTTTCTTCTGCTCAAAGGTGATCTAGTGGATTGACTCCTAGCATTTCCAGTTTTGTATCATCTAGTATTTAGCAGCTTCTCTTATAAAGACAGACACTGGGTTCCTAAGCATGGCATTTACGTTAGTCAGATCTCGTAGGATGAACCTGAAACTCAGCTGTGTGGTAAGCCTGACATTCCCGCAGGAAGCAACTGGTGGCCCAGTTGCACAGGTCCAGTCACTGTTGGTCATTGCCCAGCACCTAAGAGCATGGGACTGAGAATCTGGAGAGGTTGGCATCACTCTTTCTTGGACCTTCTGCCACCAGGAGAACAAGCATGAAGAAGCCCGCTGAGGGTTGAGCGATGACATGGAGCACAGATGAACCATCCCAGCTGAGGCCATCCTTGACCAATGCTATGGTTTGAAAGTTTGTGTCTCCCCCAGATTCACATGTTGAAATCCTAACATTCAATGTGATGGTTTTAGGAGATGAGGCCTTTGGGAGGTGATTAGGCCATGAAGGTGGGACCCTCATAAATGAGATTACTGCCCTCACATAAGAGACCCCCAAAACTCCCTGTCCCTTCCACCATGTGAGGACACAGTAGGAAACTGGCTGCCTGCAAATGGGAAAGGGTCCCTCAACAGAAACTGACCATACTGGCATGCTGATCTCAGGCCTAGCCTGCAGAACTATGAGAAATAAATTTCCATGGTTTTAAGCCACCCAGTTAATTGTATTTTGTTATAGCAGCATAAATAAGATAATCAGCGAGATCTGATTTACCAACGAACTCACCCAAGATACATAAGCAAGCTAGCCAGAGTCAGGCAAGACCAGGCCAGATGTGTAGGACCTCCCAGCCAATCCACAGATTCATAAACAAGAATGCATGTTTATTACTGTAAGGCACAAAGGTTTTGCACGTTTTTAAGTAGCATTATTGTGGCCATAGATTACCAATCAAAATCTTAACAACAATCCTACAGGGTAGACATGACTTTTTTTGTTTAAATGTCAACCAATATGGAAGCAGAAAGGTTAAACGATTTGGCCAACATCTCACATTACACTTTTGATTGGAATCTAGGGATTCCTAATTCCGTGGTTTTAATTGCTATAATTTACAGCTTAATTTTCCTTAGATCCTTGATATTTATTATTTATTGACTAGTGACATTTAGTGGATAATTTGATCATGTTGTCTTCCTCCTTAAGGTACTATATCTTGTTTAAATTTTATGTTTTCAGAACCTGGAGTTTTGTAATTAAGTAAATATTAAGGATATGGAACATAAAGTAGAGAGAAAATATCAGAAAGAGCGACAGATAAAATACACTAAAGGAAAGACAGTTAAGTACCTATTTTTACCGTAAGGGAGAGAAGACAGGTGAGGCTTGGGGTGGAGTGACGTGCACAGTGAACTCATAAGGGGATTGCTGGTTTCCTAGGTAGCTTGAGCATGATGCATGCATAGATCTCTGTGGTTCAGGATTTTTTTTTTTTTTTTTTTTGAGACAAGAGTCTCACTCTGTCACCCCTCAGCCTCCCAAGTAGCTGGGACTACAGGTGCCCACCACCATGCCTGGCTAATTTTTTTGTATTTTTAGTAGAGATGGGGTTTCACCATGTTAGCCAGGATGGTCTAGATCTCCTGACCTCATGATCCGCCCACCTCGGCCTCAGGATTTTATAACTTATTTCTAGAAAAACTGAATCTCTGATTTGCTTTGTCTGTTTTTTGAAAGATGTAATCATAGATAAGTTGTACAGATGTGGCTTATGGAATCAGTTTCATGCGTTCATTTACAGCCGTACCCTATAAACTACTGCTGCCAGAGTGAAGACCTGGTATCTATATTCAATCACGGGTTCTCTGCCCTATTTATCTAGCTGGATTTGAAAACCAAAGCAAACTACATGTAGGGTGAGGCCAGTCAGCAAGCCTGGACTGCCTGAGGCACCAGCATTTATACATCTGCCCTATCAGTGTGATAGGGAGAGATAGCCCTCATTCCCATTAGTGTTAATGGAGCCAATCATAGGAATCCACCACATATCAATGTGTATCCTCTCATGTTTTGATATCTTAATGCACAAAATTACATCTCTAGGGAAAGGCTTGTCTCCTCTTAAGTGCTCTAAATTCCCATTAATACTAATGGAACAAAGATACATACACCCACTGATGCTCAGAAAAGTGGGCAAAATATAGGAGATGATTAGGTTTTAGGAGTGCCATAAGAGAACGGAAGCTGCAGGGATTGTCTAAAATGATCCATCTTTCCAAGCTTATTTAAGCAGTTTCATTATACAGAGCCAATTTTTTTTTCTCAGAATCATCAACAGATAATTGGCCACATTCCGCTCTCCAGGAGGAAGAAGCTGAATCAATATATGTTTGAGAACACCCTAATATCCTTTGGGATGCTGGGTGTATTTATAAAAAAAGAGAGTGGAGAGGGTTCTAGAAGAACCCCAGATTTTTCCAGGAGAGAACACAGAGGTAGGTCAGCCCAGAGGAAGGAGGAGAAGCAGAGAGTGTGGGGGCTTCTTTTAGCAGGTTTCTCCAGGCAGCGGGAAGAACTGACACAATCTCTGCAGGCTGCTCTGTGCTGGAGAAGTGCAGTGTGAGCTAGTAAACTGCCCATTATTCCTCTGCCTGCATTTTCTTTTAAAAGATGCTGTTTTAACTTATAGGACATGCAAGATAAGCAATGCTGGCCTTACCCTACCCCTTCACTTTGTAGAGAGGGTAACTGATGCAGGTTCTTATATGGTCTGAAGTTATTAAAGAGATAAAATTATACAACTTAGAGATAAGGCTATGTGAGCAGAATACAAAATGGACATGAGAATAAGCCAACCTTTATTTGACCTCTCAACAAGTTTGGCTGGTTTTTCTCCTATTGAATTAGAATTGTGTCCTTTTAGCGATCTTCCGTAGTTTAAAGAAGAGGCTTGTCTGGATCAGCCACACCCATAGGCAGCCTCAGATCATCACTTGTTGGTGGGATTAGAGAGGTGCTGGGAGGGACCCCTAAGTGATTTAAATCCAGGGACCACAGTGTCCAAAGCTCTTACAGAATTAGTATTTGGCTGAAGCCTTACTTTTTTGTGTGTGTTTTAAATGTAGAACAAAAGAATTGTTGTGAGAAATAAAATATCATTACATCCTGCTATTAATACCTTTGAGACAATAATTTCACCAGAGAGTACCTGGACATAATTCAGAGCACAACGATGCTTCAAGGGGAAGGAGAAAGTGAAAAAAAGAAATAGAAGATGGAAAGAAATCAAGATGAGCTTTGCTTACAATGTCTTTACAGACTTTGAGAGGATGAAAAGAGTAAATGTATCATGGAGTTGGGTGCACACTATAGGAAGTATGCTTCCTATACACAGTCTTCCTTACCTTTTTAAGGATGAGTGTTACAGATCTACTCTGATACCTGATGAAAGCTACAGACCTTCTTGTAAAAAAAATGTGTACACACACACACACACACACACACACACATGCATACATGGTTTCAGGGAATTTGGGATGTTCACACGTCCCTTGATGTCCTTTCACAGACCCCCACTTCAGGGAAACAGCCTAACATGTAGAAGAGTTCAAGGTCAGAACTAGGATGGCGAGGGATTTTACATTACAAAGAACAATGGTCTTGGGTCTCTCATTTCTAACAATCTCATAGGGAGTATGAAGTTTTTGGTAAAAGTGGACATTTATTGAAGATTTTTGTGCTTTTACTGATACATAATATTTATACATATTTATGGGCTACATGTCATATTTTGTTACATACATAAAATGTGTAATGATCAAGTTACAGTATTAGGGTATCTATCACCTTGTGTATTTATCATTTCTACGTGTTGGGAACATTTCAAATCCTCTCTTCTAGCTATTTTGAAATATACAATACATTGTTGTTAGTTATAGCCACCCTACTCTGCTATTAAATATTAAAACATATTCCTTCTATCTAACTGTATGTATATGCTCATTAACCAATCTCTCTTCATTCCCACACCCCGCTACCTGAATCTTCCCAGCCTCTGGTATCTACTATTCTATTATCTACCTCCATAAGATCAATTTTTTTAGCTCCTACATACAAATGAGAATATACAATATTTGTCTTTCTGTACCTGGCTTATTTCACTTAACATAATGACCTGCAATTCCATCCATGTAGTTGCAAATGACATGATTTCATTTGTTCATGTTTTTACTTTTCTAGTTCCTTGAGATACATTGTTACATTTTTTATCTGAAATCTTTCTGCTTTTTAACTGTGAGCATTTTTTGCTATAAACTTCCTTCTTAACACTGCCTTTGCTGTATCTCATTGGTTTTAGTATGTTGTATTTCAATCTTCATTGGTTTCAAGAAACTTTTTGATTCTCTCCTTAATTTCTTCCTTGACCCAATGTCACTCAGGAACATGGTGATTAATTTCCATGTATTTATATTGTTTCTAAAGTTCCTTGTTATTGATGTCTACATTTATTCCATTGCATTCTGACAAGATATCTGATATAATTTCAATTTTTTAAAAAATTGGGATTTTTTTTTTGTGTCCTAACATATGGTCTATCCTGAAGAATGTTCCATATGAGAAGAATGTGTGTTCTGTAGCCGTTTGATGAGATGTTCTGTAAATGTCTGTTAGGGCCATTTAATCTCAAGTGCAATTTAAATCCATTTTTTGTTGTTATTAATTTTCTGTCTAGATGATCTGTCTATTGCTGAGTGTAGAGTATTAAAGTCCACAACTACTGTCATATTGGAGTCTATCTCTCCCTTTAATCTAATAATATTTGCTTTGTATATCTGAGTGCTCCAGTGTTGGGTTCATATATGTTTAGAATTGTTATATCCTCTTGCTGAATCAATATTGCTATCATTACGTAATGACCTTCTTTGTTTCTTTTTTTTAAATGTAAAGTCTGTTTTATCTGATATAAATGTAGCTATGTCCTGCTTGCTGTTGGTTTCCATTTGCATGAAATATCTTTTTCCATTTCTTTACTTTCAGTCTATGTATCTCTTCATAGGTAAGGTGAGTTTGTTATAGGCAGCATATAGATGTGTCTTGTTTTCTGTTTAAATTTATTTAGCCAGTTTATATATTTTAAATAGAAAGTTTAATCAATTTACATTCAAGGTTATTATTGATATCTGAGCATTTATTTCCATCATTTTATTAATTGATTTCTGGTTGTTTTCTATACTCTTGTTTCTTTTTTTCTCTCTCATGGTTTATCATTGTGGTTTTGTGGTTTTCTGTACAGTGGTTATATTCAAGTTATTTCTCTTTCTCGTTTATGCACTTGCTCTACCAATGAGTTTTATACTTCTATGTGTTTACATTATGGTAGATATTATTCCTTTCACTTCCATGTGTAGAACTTTCTTAAGTATTTCTTGTAGGACCAGTCAAGTTGTCATGAATTTCCTCAGGTTTTACTTGTTTGGGAAAGGCTTAATTTTTCCTTCATTTATAGAGAATAACCTTGCTGGGTATACTATCCCTCATTGACAGTTTCTTTTTTCTTTCAGCACTGTAAATATATCATCTTATTGTCTCCTGACCTATAAAGTTTCTTCTGAGAAATCATCTGGTAGTCTGATGGGTGTTCACTCAGTAATGACTGGATGCTCTTCTCTTGCTGTTTTTAGAATTCTATGTTAGCCTTTGACTTTTGACAGGTTGACTTTAATGGGTCATAGAGAAGATTTTTTGAATTTTATCTATTTAGGGATCTCTGAGCTTTCCTATATCTGGATGTCTAAATTTCTTGATAGACTTGGGAAGTTTTCAGCTATTATTTTGTTATATAGGTTTTTTTACCCCCTTTGGTTTTCTCTGCACTTTCTAGAACACAAAATAGTGAATATTTGGTCTCTTTATGGTGTCCAATATATAATATAGGCTTTGTTCTTTTTTTAAATTATTTTTTATTCATTTTTGTCTGACTGTGTTTTTCAAAATTTTCAAATTCTGAAATTCTTCTGCTTGATCTAGTCTATTGTTGAAGTTCTCACATGTGCTTTTCATTTTATTCAATAAATTCTTCAATTCCAGTTTTTCTGTTTGGTTCTTTTACATACATATCTCTTTGGTGAATTTCTCATTCATATCTTGAATTGTTTTTCTGATTTCTTTGTATTGTTTATTTGTGTTCTCTTGTATATCACTAAGCTTCTTTAATGTCATTGTTTTGATTTTTTTCTGGCATTTCATAAGTTTCTTTTTATTAACATCTGTTGTTGAAGAATTATTGTGTTTTGGGGGAGGTGCCATAATTCCCTGCCTTTTCATGTTTTTTGTGCCCTTACTTTGATATGTGTACCTCTGGTGTAACAGACACTTCTTCCAAATTTTTGTATTTGCTTTCATATATTACAATTTTTTTTTCCCTGGAGATCTCTCTATGGTGTTGTTTGGTTAGGTCACTTTGGCTTTGAATCTGGGTACTTGTAGTACTGTAGTCTAAACAGTATTAGTGGTATCTGTGATTTCCTTAGTGGCTTGGAGTATGGTTGCTAGTAAAGGCTGTAGTGAAGTTTTGTCGGAGATGGGGATACCATATGGGCCAGTTCTTGGGCCCCAATGGTGGAAGCAGTGGGCGAAGCATGCCTGTCCTTGGGCCCCAGAGCAGCATATGCTGACACCAGTGTTAGTGGGTCCAGAAAGGCCAAATCTCAGGCATTCAGGCAGCCTGCTTGGGTATTGGCAGTAGCAGTGGAGGGCAGGGGTTTGGGTGGATCCTCGGCCCCTGGGAAACAATGGCAGTGGTGGGACAATCCTCTGGCTTCTAAGCAGTTTATGCGAATGTTGGTGGTATCTGCAATGGCCTGGGCAGGCCGGTTCCCAGGCTTCAGGTGGTTTGTACCTCAGGTAGGAGGAAGTTCTTCAAATGTTAGCAAATACTGATTCCTCAAACAAATATACTTGATTTGAGGTGGATGCCAGCTGTGGGAGTAGTAACAGGTTAAGTGGACTCATCCTCTGGCTCCTGAGAAGAGTGCTCAGAGACCAACCAGTGGTGGATGGAACAATGCAATCTCTAGGATGCCAATAGTATGCTTGGGTGCTGGAGAGATAAAATCAGAATGTCTCAGCATCCCCCACAACGAAAGCTGTGCATGTGGGCACTGGCTGTGGTGGGCAGGGGTAGGGTGATCCCAGCCACCTCAGCAGAGTGCTCAGTGGGGATGGCAGTGACTGTGCTATGGCCTTGCTACTGGGGAGGGTAGGGTTGCTTTCAGTGGCAGCAGCTGTGGGTTGGGGGCTGGGTACCACGCACTTTGTCTCTGGGTGGTAGATGTAGGTATGGGAGCCTGTCCTCAGGATGCTTCTAAATGCTCAGCAGCCCCTCTGCTAGGAGTATAGGATCATTGCTAATAGTTCATGCTTCAGCCTTGGTGGCAGCAGCCAGCAGTGGTGGTGGCTGTGGGTGGGGGATGTTAATGGGACCCCAGGCATATGGCGATGCAGGTGCTGTTTGGCCCCAGGGCAAGATGCTATCTGAGGCAGGCCAGGCTTCCAAAATGGTGCTGTGCTGTAGCTACTTAGGACTTGGGAAGTGTGTGGGACCTACTGTGAGCTCCCTCCATGAGCAATACTGTCTCACAGTCTCCAGGAAGCTCCCTATGTTAGTCTCAGGGCAAGTGGAGGTCAACTGGCTCTGCAGTGGCTAAGATTGCAGAATCCCTGTTGAGAACAAGGGTCACTGGGGGTCTCTCCCTTATCTGTTTTCTGCATTGGGAAGCCTCCCTGGGCTCCAAGCCAGCTCCAGATGAGCAGGCTGCCTTGCTTCCCTCTCCTTCTTGGCCTCAAGTGTTTCCTGTCATTTCTCGGTTGAATTCCAGTGTTCTTTCTTAGATAATCTATTCAAAGTGTGATTACCTATTTGCTAATTTGGTTTTACTTTGTGGAGGAAGCAAGTGCCACTTGCCTCTACTCAGGCATCTTGAAGCCCCTTTCTGAATGGACATTCTTGAGGCTCATGGAAATACTAAATTTGCTGATACGGGTTGCAGTGGTATGTGTTGAAAGTGTTACGTAAATAACTAGGTGTGGGAAAGAATTAATTTTAAATTGGTAGACCTATATAGTCATGCGCACAGAATGATTTTGCAAATTATTCAAGCCTTCTGTCCTACCCCTTTATTGTGTGCTCTCTCTCTCTGTCAGACTTCTTCCATATTGGAATCACTTAAGCAGGAAAGAATTAATAGATCTTTAGCAGCATTCCATCACTGAGACACCAACTACTTCTCCTTGTTTACCTGCCTCTTAATTGCTGTGGTTTCCTAACAAAAGCCTACCATGTTGGAATAGTGCCCTATTCCAGAATATCTATCATTCTTGTTCCTAATATATATATATTTTTTACCACCAAAGAACACACTCAGTGTTATACCTATAGGGGCAGGAACAGCAGATAACTATTTTTAAAGATTTTGAAAGACAAAATGCAAACATTGAATTTCATGGCGTTCAGAAAGAAAAAAGATAACTTTTTCATATGGGGTAGAGTGATTACTTTTAATAACTGTTAACTGTTGCGTATTAGGAGAAAGTTCTTCCAATGTAAACAAATGCTGAATCCTCAATCAAATATATGCATCCTTGAGCTTGCAAGACACAGATGACTATGCCCTCAATTATTGAAGGATAAGCTTGTCTTGTTTTAGCTCCCTATTTTCTAAACAAAACATAAAATTCCCTTGGTAAACATGAGTAAGTAATACAGAATTGCATCTTACTTGCTGTATTTATTTATTTTTTATTTTACAAGTCATTATTTGAAGTTGAATGGAGGCAGTTAAGGCAAATCCTGAACTACAGTTTTATTTGTACTTAAACCAGATGAGTCTTCCTCTGGAACATTAAAGCATTGTTTCCAGTGATACCCACAGGTCCACTTTAAAGCTCTCTTACAACGAGTCCCATCATTTCAGCCTGACCATTTGCTTGAAATGATAGGGAGGGGTACCAGTGAGATAAGAACCCTGTCCACAAATTCATTATTCTTAACTGTGTTTACAAATGACTGTGTCTGACAGTCCACTTTGTCAATGACTGCTGCAGAGCTGATTGTTCCTGTGGCTGTGAGAAGTGAAATGAGGGGTCCTTGACTATATCTAATTTGTGAAGGTATTGAATTATTTCTCTGTAAAAGTTTCCCCATTCAATATGAACTCTTTACCAAGGACACTTAATCACATCTCATGGAGAAACAGGGACCTCCTGTAGGTTACACTTAGTTACCTGGCATGGATCATCTTCATTTATCCTCTTTTCAGCATCACTCCAAACTCCTGGTTGCTGAACATAACGTTATCCAGTGCTCATAGGCAAGGAATTCCCAGATGCAATTCTGGAAGATAGGCTGGCTAAGAAAACAAGGTACTCATTTTCTTAAATTCCAAGGCACTTTTCATAAGACAGAAAATTAAGAAAATATGGTTAGATAATTACGTTCACCGTAGTTTATCTTATTAGTCACTCTCTCCTTCCTTGGCTTCAGATGTGAAAAAATGACAGATGATGCATAGTAAGTCGGAGGATTTGATTAGTAGGTAGATATGAATTATGAGTATTTAGAGGTGGGTTATAAACATCTGATGGTTATAACAGAAAGTGATCTGCTAGCCTTCATCAAATCTCCTTCAGGCACCACCTTTCAATTTTACTTTTCATAAATAGTAGTTGAGAGTGCAGGAGAAGATGCTAATCAAAGGTCTGTAATACTATAAACCTGGTGTTACCAATTACAAATAGACTTAGCCATAGATAAAAGTCTCCAAAGAGATTGTGGCAAATATGATTGAAGTGTGTTATTCTAAACAGGGGTATAGTTGTATATATAATGAAGTACCTACTGTAAATCACACCATTTCTGGATAATAAAAAGCTGATGGTTTGATGGCTTACGTCTTCTTACGCATTTTGTGACTATGCTCAGATCTAGTGCTGTGAGCCAGTAGTAAAAAGATGTGTATGTTCCAGTGAAACACCATCCCTACTAAAAATACAAAAAATTAGCTGGGTATGGTGGTGGGCGCCTGTAGTCCCAGCTACTCGGGAGGCTGAGGCAGGAGAATGGCGTGAACCCGGGAGGTGGAGCTTGCAGTGAGCTGAGATTGTGCCACTGCACTCCAGCCTGGGCAACAGAGTGAGACTTTGTCTCAAACAACAACAACAACAAAACAACAAAAAGGAAGACATGTATGTTCAAGCTATTGCACTTACGCTGGTCCCATGTCAAAATGCCACACTTCTGATATTTTTCCCATGGTATTCTCTATAGTAAATGGTTGTTATTACAAAGTGGTCTGGATCACAGAGAAGACACTGAATAATCATCTTCAACATACAAACTAAGTGACATTTCAGAAAATCAGACATTAAAAATGGAAAATTGTAAATTCAACTGATTCAGGACCAAGACTGCAGCAGAAACATCTAAGCTGATGAATTGTCATCTGTCTTTGTTTATTGCTGCAATTGTGCCACTGAATACCCTCCTTTCTAACTTTCTGCTTTGATCTAGTGAGAAGAAACTATATTTGAATTGTATCTAAAGTACAGACTATTAGGTTCTAAATTATATTCTGAGGGGTTATATTAGTCCATTCTCATGCTGCTATAAAGAACGGCCCAAGACCAGGTAATTTAAAAAGGAAAGAGGTTTAAGTGACCCAGTGTTCCACATGGTTGGGGAGGCCTCAGGAAACTTACAGTCATGGCAGAAGGGGAAGCAAACAAGTCCTTCTTCACATGGTGACAAGAAGAAGTGCTGCACGATGGGGAAAAAGCCCCTTATAAAACCATCAGATCTTGTGAGAACTCACTCACTATCATGAGAACAGCCTGGGGGTAACCACTCCCATGATTCAATTACCTCCCACTGGGTCCCTCCCGCAACATGTAGGGATTATGGGAACTACAATTCAAGATGAGATTTGGGTGGGGACACAGCCAAACCATATCATTCCACCCCTGGCCCCTCCCAAATCTCATGTCCTCACATTTCAAAGTATAATCATGCCTTTCAAACAGTCCCCGAAAGTCTTAATTCATTCCAGTATTAACCCAAAAGTCCAAGTCCAAAGTCTCATCTGAGACAAGGCAGGTCCCTTCCACCTATGAGCCTGTAAAATCAAAAGCAAGTAGTTATTTCCTAGATACAATGGGGGTACAGGCATTGAGTAAACACACCCATTTCAAGTGGGGGAAATTGGCCAAAACAAAGGGGCTACAGGCCCCATGCAAGTTCAGAATCCAATAGGGCAGTTATTAAAACTTAAAGTTCCAAAATAATCTCCTTTGACTTCATGTCTTACATCCAGGTCATGCTTATGCAAGAGGTGGTCTCCCATGGCCTTGGGAAGCTCTGAGCCTGTGGCTTTGCAGGGTACCTTTCCCCTCCCGGATGCTTTCATGGGCTGGCATTGAGTGTCTGTGACTTTTGCAGGTGCATGGTGCAAGCTGTTGGTGGATCTACCATTATGGGGTCTGGAGGACAGTGGAACTCTTCTCACAGCTCCACTAGGGAGTGCCCTAGTGGAGACTCTGTGTCCGGGCTCACACCCCACATTTCCCTTCTGCACTGCCCTAGCAGAGGTTCACCAGGAGGGCTCTGCCTCTGCAGCAAACTTCTGTCTAGACATCCTTTGAAATAGGTGGAGGTTCCCAAACCCCATTTCTTAACTTCTGTGCACCCACAGGCTCAACACCATGTGTAAGCCGCCAAGGCTTGGGGCTTGCACTCCCTGAAGCAATAGCCTGAGCTCTTCGTTGGCCCCTTTGAGCCATGGCTGGGATGCAGTGTACCAAGTCCCAAGGCAGCACAAAGCAGCAAGCCCTGGGTTTGGCCCAGGAAATCATTTTTTCCTCCTAGGCCTCTGAACCTGAGAGGGGCTGCTGCAAAGGTCTCTGATTAACATTTGGCTCCTTGTTACTTATGTAAATTTCTGCAGCAGGCTTGAATTTCTCCTCAGAAAATGGGCTTTTATTTTCTATTGCATTGTCAGGCTGCAAACTTTCCAAACTTTTATGCTCTGCTTCCTCTTGAATGCTTTGCCACTTAGAAATTTCTTCCACCAGATATCCTAAATAATCTCTCTCAACTTCAAAGTTCTACAGATCTCTAGGGCAGGGACAAAATGCTGCCAGTCCCTTTGGTAAGCATAGCAAGAATCACCTTTATTCCAGTTTCCAACAAGTTCCTCATCTCCATCTGAGACCACCTCAGTCTGGACTTCATTGTTCATGTGACTATCAGCATTTTGGTCAAAGCCATTCAACAAGTCTCTAGGAAGTTCCAAATTTTCCCACATCTTCCTGTCTTCTTCTGAGGACTCCAAACTGTTCCAGCCTCTGCCTGTTACCTAGTTCCAAAGTTGCTTCCACATTTCTGTGTATGTTTATTACAGCAGTGCCCCACTATTAGTCCATTCTCACACTGCCCAAGACTGGGTAATTTATAAAGGAAAGAGGTTTAAACTATTAACAGTTCCACAGGGCTGGGGAAACCTCAGGAAATGTACAATCATGGTGGAAGGGGAAACAAACATGTCCTTCTCATGGTGGCGGAAGGAGAAGTTCTGAGCAAAGGGACGAAAACCCTTTATAAAGCCATCAGATCTCATCACAACTCACTCACTATGACAAGAACAGCATGAGACTCCATGATTCAATTACCTCCCACTGGGTCCCTCCCACAACATGTGGGGATTATAAGAATTACAATTTAGGATGAGATTCGGGTGGGGACACAGCGAAACCATATCAGGGATTCACCTATGAGTAAAGTTCACAGTGGAGCTTGGGGGATCAATGCATGCCACTCAAGCACTTTTTTCTTTTAGACTCTACTTTATCTAGTCATTATTATTGTAGCCTAAATTTGTTACTGTATTTTAAGACCTGTAAATCTTGCTTAGCATTTATTAGTCAAGGTAGGTAGATTAAATTGTGAAAGCAAACTATCCTGAGATTTCAATGTGTGAACATAGCAAAGGTATACTTCTTGCTTATGTGATGTCCACTGATTGTCAAGACCACCCCCACCCCACAAGGCAACTGTCCTCTGTACAGCAACTTGTTATTCCAGGTCAATAGGATGCTATAACTATTACCTGGACTATTGGAAACATGTGGGCTCCTACTCAATCAAGTGAGGGAAGAAAAACTGGAGAAATGTGTGTGGGCTTTTCACAGCTAAGCTTGACGTTGTACACATCTCCGTCCATTGGCTAGAACTAGTCAAAAGTCTCCACCACAGCAAAAGGGCAAGGGTGTTTAGTCTCCTTAAGCTTCCACAATCAGATTTGGGTGAGTACTAGGCGTGACTGTAATGACATTTATAATCTCAAAGTAACATTGTAACTCAAGCTAGAAAAATATCTAGTTTTCAGCTTTTAATTCTGTGTCCTCTTATTATAATCCCTTGATGCTACATTGCCACAAAAGAAGGAAGAAAAAGAACTGCATTTCCTTTTGTTTGTGATAAACAGGAGGGCACAATGGCTGGTGTTTTCAGGTCATGATTTATTGGTTCAGCCGGAACCACTGCAATGCTGCATTCTTCCAGGACACTCAGCAACACAGCAGGCCTTTTAAAGAATCCCAACTGGCTCCCACGCTGAATAGAAAAGAAGGGAAAAGTATCATCCCAGCTAGCTTTGGCTGAAATGAAAATCTGCTCGAACCAAAAATAGAACTCTCATGGGGATTGTCTTTTAAAAAGAACGGCAGGGCTCAGTAGTTCTATGTGACATATGTTGAATCATTTAAAATTTTTTCCCTCCACAGAGTTTAGTCAGAAACTAAATGGCTTTGAGATAGGAAAAAATAATGAACTTTAACTCAAAAAGACATTTCAGAAATTTCAGACCAGGGCAGCCAAGGTATCTGTCAGCCCAGGCTATTTTCCTTTATTCCCTCTTTCTCTTGGAATGTAAGTTTCTAAAACTCTATTGAATGGCAATCCTGTAATATCTTACTCTATTATTGTCCCCCATCTCTCCTGACGCATGCAGTTATCCTCTCTGGAAATGCATATCTAACATTTTCTATCTGTTCTTCCTATCTATAGGACATTCAAAGTCCTCTTTCAAAACTCTCAGCTCCCCAAGGCTTTCTGTGCATGTGCTTTATGTTGTGCAATTATCACTTTATAAAATACCATCCTTTTCTCCAGGAGCTCCTCTATGTGGTTGAGAACTTAATCACATGCTGGTTTATGCAACAAATGTTGGAATTATGTCAGTCATGTCCTCCCAGAGAGGTCAAGTAGCCCTTGACATACCTTTTCTCTATTGAACTCAATAACACCAAGTTGATGTTGCAGACTGGGATCTCAGTAGCTATTTGTTGGTTGATGGTACCACACTTATTCAAACTGGGGTAATGTGAATTTTCTGAGACATGTGGAGTATATATCAATATGCTCTTTGGCCATCCCTGATGATGTGGTTTCATCTATCCACTTCCAAATGACTGCTGGGGCTGAGTCCCTATTGGAGCCAAGGGGTAAGCCATACATTATGCTGTTCCTGTCCCTGATGGTATTGAGAACCCATTGTATTGCTGTCTCTGGAACATTGGAGAGATCTGTAGATAGGATTACTATTCTTAATTCTTTACTCATTCCTAAAATATGGTTATATGTTTCTGTGCTCCTTTACCATATGATTTTCCCTCACAGTAGAGCAGGCAGAATATGTATGTACCCTCATCCTGTCCATTTTGGGCTCATGTAACTTCCTTTGGCCAATGGAGCATTAGCACATGGATCCTATGCAAGGGCCTTATGCTTATAGTTTGGCCTCTTTTGCTGTATTGTCTTAAGAAGGATCTACCTTTGGTGTTTATTTGGCCTCAAAATGATGAAAACACGTGGAGCAGACTTGACTGTGATCAGCAGCTAAGAATCCATCATAGCCCACCTGACCCAGGTAAGCCCAGTCAATATTAGCCAAACCATGACTAATTTTTAGAACAGAGTAAGAAAAATAAGCATTTGAGAAAAAACACTGAGATTTGGGGATAAGGAAATTGTTACACAAAATTATCACAGTAAAAATCTTACAAAAAAATAGATTCGGTGGTGCGACATCCAGGATAGGGAGGCCTCAAAGACAAACCGATCATAAAAGAGTAGTTGCTGGTTTGGGGGAGGAAGCAGGGAAAACACTGGAAGAAACCAGTGTGTTCTTACTGGAAAGACATCGTACAATAAAAGAACATGGCTTCAGGCAGATGACCAGGTGGGGTGGCTGCCCTTTTGGCACTGACACTTCTGGTGACAATGTTCCCTATTTGCAGAAATTCTCTTTTCTGCCACACTGGCAAATTGTGCTGCCTTTCAGACCTCAAGATTCTAATATGATGTAAAGATAAGTAGTACAGTGTAGTGGTTAAGAGAATAAGCTCTAGAGCCCAGCTGTCTGGGTTTTAATCTTGGCTCTGCCACTTTACTGACTTCCTGACCTTGGCAAATTATTTAGCCTTGTCATGTCTTAGTTTTCTTATCTGGAAAATGGGGCTTGTAATAGAATCTACCTCATACAATCATTGTGAGGATTAAATGTTTTAATATGCATAAGTATTTACAATGGGGTCAGGAACTTAGTAAGTTCTCAGTAAGTCACAGCTATGATTAATGTCATTATTGTTTAACCAAAATTTAGGGCACAGAAGCCCATAGTACTCTGCTGGGTATCCTGTAAGAAATTCAGATGAATATAAACATGGCCACTGCCCTAAAGATATGTATAATCTAAAATCTGCTGATTTTGTATTCTCTGACCTTACTAAATTTTTAAATTAGTTCTGATAGGGGTGTGTGTGTGTGTGTGTGTGTGTGTGTGTGTGTGATTTGTAGGGATTTCTACATATAGGATAATGTCTTCTATGAACAGAGATAACTCTACTGCTTTTTAAATTTAGATATCTTTTTTTTTCTTGCCAAATTGCTCTGGCTAGTATTTTTAGTATTTTGTTGAGTAGAAGTGATAAGCATGGGCATTCTTGTCTTGCTCCTGATCTTTGAATTTTTCACCATTGAATATGACATGAATTGTGGGCTTTTCATTTTTGGTTATTATTATATTAAGATATTTTTCTTCTATTTCTAGTTTGTTGAGAATTTTTATCATGAAATTGTGTTATATTTCATCAAATGCTTTCTTACATTTATTGAGATGATCCTGTGTTTTTAATCCTTTATTCTGCTATGTGGTATATCTCATTAACTGATTTTCATCTGTTGAAACATCTTTGCATTACAAGGATAAGTCTGATTTGGCTGTGGGGTATGATCTTTTTAATGTGCTGTTGGATTTGGTTTACTAATATTTTGTTGAGAATTTTTGCATCCATATTCAACAGAGTTATGGCCTTTAGTTTTACTTTATTATAGCATTTTTTTCTGGCTTTGGTAAAAGGAGACGGTGGCCTCATAAATTGAGTTTGAAAGTATTGTCTCTTTTTCAATTTTTTGAAGAATTTGAGAATAATTGGCATTAATTCATCTTTAAGTGTTTAGTAGAATTCACCAATGAAGTCATCTTGTCCTGGGCTTTTCTTTCACTGGTGTAAATAACTTTTAATATGAAAATATACAAAAATGCTGTAGAAAGAGCACAATGAACACCCAGATTTATCTATTGCTAGCATTCTGATCTATTTGTTTATAAACACGTACACATAAATGTAACTTTTGTAAACCATTAGGGAGTGGGTTGCATACATCATGGCTCTTTACTTTTAGATTCTTAAGTGTGTACTTCCTAAGGAAAAGAATATTTTCTTTTTTTGAGATGGAGACTTGCTCTGTTGCCCAGGCTGAAGTGCAGTGGCGTGATCTCGGCTCACTGCAAGCTCTGCCTCCTGGGTTCACGCCATTCTCCTGCCTCAGCCTCCTGAGCAGCCGGGACTACAGGTGCCTGCCACCACGCCTGGCTAATTTTTTGTGTTTTTAGTAGAGACTGGGTTTCACCGTGTTAGCCAGGATTGTCTTGACCTCCTGACCTTGTGATCCGCCCACCTTGGCCTCCCAAAGTGCTGGGATTACAGGTGTGAGCCACCACTCCTGGCCAAGAATATTTTCTTACATAACCATAATCACTTGTAGATTTCAGGACATTTATAAAACGACTTTCCTTCCAGTATATGATTCAGTCTAGGATTACACATTTCATTTAATTGCCATGTCTCTTTAGTTTTCTTTAATCTGGAACTATTCCTCAGCCTTTGTTTTCAGTTATAACATTGATATTTTTAAATACAACCCTCACCTTATAATGAAATATGCCTCATTTAGGGATTCCTTAGAATCCTTCAGGACTAGATTGAGGTTGTACATTCTCATCTAGAATATTGCATGGGGGATACAATGCCCTTGTCAAGATATCACATTCAGAGGCATACAATGTCTATCTGCCCCTCATTAGTGACATAGATTTTGATGATACAGTCAGTGTCGTCCAAGTTATTCCCCATCACATGGTTATTCAATTTCTGCACAGTATAGTTAGGATGTCTCCTTTTCAATTAATAAAACAGTCTGTCAAAGACACTTAAGATCTTCCAACTATCTATCTTCTCATCAAAATTTCTTCCAACTATCTATCTTCTCATCAAAATTTCTTCATTTATTTAGCATTCTTTGATGATCCTTGCCTGATCCAATCTTTGCTATAATGGTTGAAAAACAATGATTTTTCCAACTCCGGCTCATCAGCCTTATCTACTACTCAGTAATCAGCATTTTATTTAAGCAAGAGCCCTCCTTCTCTCCTGTTTATTTATTGATTTGTCTAGCTATTTTTGGTACAGATTCATGAATTACCATCCTTAAATACTTTGGTGTGCATATTGTCCTCTATGGAGATGGCAAGAGCTCCTTCAACCTAGTCCCGTGTCCTTGATCCTTTTGCCATAACTGTATATGTGTGTGCATGCACACACACATGCTTGTTTTTTTCTTTTGAGATTTTTAAAATTTTTTAAACTTTCTGGTGTAACAAACAACTCTGGACAGAATTATTTTCTTTGGCCTTGTAACAGAAACTCACAAGCTCATGAAGTGATCAACTTCAGAACTACTGCCTTCATTAATTCTTTGTTTTAAGCAACTAAGCTATGACCTCAACCCTTACTGAAAGTTGCTTTTCAGTCACACAGCTAATCTAAAAGCTCTTTCCCTTCGAAATGGCCTTGATTGGTTCAGAATTTCAGCCCTGAAGCCTGACCATATTCTTATTCAGTGCTCTTTCTACTTCTGGGCTCAGGTGTTTCCTGCAATTTGAGATTGATAGATGGTTAAGCTAATATGTTACCAGGCAACGAAGATTATGAATCACAAATTCATACAATAATGTATTTTCACCATGGTGCTCTGTGGGATAAAGAAAAGCTGGGGTTAAAAATGGAAGACGTTCTGAGACTGGAGAATCACTTGAACACGGGAAGCGGAGATTGCAGTGAGCCAAGATCGCGCCACTGCACTCCATCCTGAGCGACAGAGCGAGACTCTGTCTAAAACAAAAAAAAAAAAAAAAGAAAGAAAGAAAAGAAATGGAAGATGTTATGGAGAGCTCAGACTTCTCATGGAAGCCTTCTTGCTATCTCTAAGATCTTTGCCCGAGATGCCCCCTTTAGATTGGTGAGTTGGAGCAATGTCTCTTTCAGCTCATCCCCAGAGGAGAAAACAAAGGACAATTAAAGACTTGACAAGTCACCAAAACATTATTTCTTTGAAATACCCTAAGATACAGTTATCTAACATTAACATCAAGAACCGTATGTGGTGGGCACTGTTGGTGCCTTACCCAGATCCCTTGTACTGGGACAGTACCCCCATACTTAGCTGCTATGAATGTTGGCAGCTAAAAGGTCACAGCTGCTCCCTTCTGTAGAGAATTCTTCTAAGCTAAAGAGAGCTCCATGCCCAGGAGGCTAAGCTCATTTCCCACTTGGCCTCAGGGCAACATGAAGCCAGGGATACAGATGCTGATCCCTTTACCTCAAATTGGGCCCAACTCTGGTGTAATCGTGCTCCATGGATCCCCAGAGGATCAGGGTTAGGCTAGACTTCAGAGGAGCCCAGTCCTGCTTAGCTAGCTCCCTTCTCCCATCTGCTTCTTTCCCTCCCTTAGAGATCTCCCAATTGCACTCTCAATAAATTATATGTCATGGGACTGAAATTCCCATCTGAGGCCCTGTATCTAGGGAACCCAACCCACATATGTCAGAATAATCTGGGAAACATTTTAAAGTTATAAATAATCTCATATGTAAGTGATTTTAAAAATAAGCAGAAATGCATATCTTTGACATGAATCATTTGAAAAAAGGAAAAATAATATTTTAAACCATGCCGTAATATCCTAGTACTAATATTCATTTAAAAGCATCACCATCTCCCAGTTGTATTAGTTGGAAGTCCCAAAGCCATCTTTGACTTTTTCCCTCTGACCTGCTTTCAACCAGATGCAACCTTTGACTGCAGAATCGCTCACTTCTGCAGCCCACTTCACACTTCCAGTCAAGAACATCATGACCTCTTCCCTAACATGTCATCCTTGCTGTTATTTCTCCTCCTTTCTTCCCCTCCTCTATTCCCTACCACATCCGTCATGCAGGTCAAGCTCTGCATCCGGCAAAACCCACATTGGTCTCAGCTGGTCTCTCTAGCTTCCTCCTGGTCCACTGGCCTCCTTGTACCATTTGCTTTCTCTATATTCAGAATAAACTCTGACAGTGTTCTGCATATTCTTATCTTTCTTGTCTTTGAGCTTGCTTCCCCTCCACTCAAAATGTTTCCTCTCCACCTTCCCTGCTTGAAATCCTATGAAAATTCAGTTCAAATGCTTGTGTCTCCATGAAGCCTTCCAAGATTCCCTGAATAAAAGCCAGTTTCTCTTTCTCCCATATTTCCTCTGGCTTTTATTGTTTCTTTAGCAAGGCTGTTCCCATATTCTACTTGTCACTTTATCACCAGTGAATGCATCTCACTTCTGCACTGTGCCATAAGTGATTGAGGAAAATAATTGTATCTTATTCCTTTCTATGTCCATCTCTTCAGTTCATCCCACTTCTGACCTTTTAAGCTTGGTCAGCTTACCTATATCCTGCATGGTTCATTAAAAATAACAGCAGAAAACAATGTCTATCCCAGATAATGCCTCAAATCATTCCTTATCGACATGTCACACCCTGCTTCTTGCTTTTCTGTCTTTATGCTCACCTTTGCCTTTTCTGCCTTTATGCTCACCTTTGCCTTTTCCGCTTCTTGTCCATTTAAATTTAGTGACCATTACTACTTGTCCTTTTGAACTTTTGTATTTAGTTTATAGTTTGGCTCTGGGCTCAACTCATTTGGTGTCCCCTGCAGCCTTGGGTGAGAGTTGCTTTCCCAAAACACATACTTATCAAGGATGCAATATGTATGTGTATTCTAGAGCCCATGGGAACACTCAGCCCTGTTTGCTTTCAATGAGCACTCGGTCTGTCAGTATAATTTCATTTCAAGCATCCTTTGAGGAAATCAGAAAGGTGACAGCTTATCTACTTTTAGCTCCCCTGCAGCTCTCCATTCAAGGTAAGGCAACCATGCCTAGACTCTCCCTTGAGTTTTTCTGGTCAGTTGCCTGGCCAGGAGAAACAGGCTCCAGCCTCTCAGGCCATTCTACTCTCCCTCTCCCCCTTTCCTGTAGTTGCTATCAATCTTCCTACTGTGAACATGAGAAGTCATTTCCATCCTATTAAACACTGGTGCTATTGAGAACTCTTTGGTTGCAGATGACAGAATATGTAGTTCATGTGGTGTCAACAAAATAGGGAACTTATTTGTTCTTATAATTTAAACTTCCAGGGTGTGTCTGACCTTAAGTGCTGTAAGACTCAGCTGTAGTAACAGCATTTTCAGGAATCTGTGTCTTTTCATCCCTTGACAGTAAGAAATTTTTCTCCATATAAGATTTAATCTCAGAAAGGCTATTCCACACAGTAGTGATTTGGCCTCCAACAGATAAGGATTTATATTGTACTAATTTGGTCACTCTGGAGGAAACAGAGTTCAATCTTCACAAATTTGAGCCTGAATCATTGGACTCTTTGGGGTCCTAGGTCCAAATTCTTGAACCGAGCACCTTGGCTGGGGAAGTAAAATACTCTGATTGCACTGGTCTGAGTCCTAGGTCATCTCTGGAGTTCAGAGGTGAGGTTGATTTCACTCAAACCATATAGACTGACTTTGGGGAAGAGACTTTTCTTCAAAAGAAATGTAAATATAAGCTCCAGAAGAAGGGGAGATGGATACTGGGTGTCTCAAGTGATATACAACTAATATATTCCTTTTCACCTGTACTTTCCCATGAGATAAGCAGCTACGAGAGGCTAAAGATCAAAGAATTTCTTATAGGTAAAGTCATTGGACTGGGCCATGGCTCAATGAGACTTTCTGTTAAATGGAAATGTTAAGCCAATTGATATTTACAACTTCTTTTATATACAAATTACATGTTTCCCAATGGGTCAGAATATTTTATTTACTTTATTCAAATGTTAATTTGCTTTTCATCTCTGTTTTTTTTTTTCTACTCCCTCCTCTAATCATTTAAACATGCCGTCTGAATTTTCTTTCCTCAAGGATTTTTACAAGACTGAAAGAATTTTCTTGAAATGTAGAGCCTTTACTCTTCTTTGTAAAATCTTAAGGGAACATTTCTAAGTGTCCTGGAGAGGGTGGAGAGAGATGAACAAGTCTAAGGGAGAAGCTAGAGACTAGACATTTCCCCAACTTGGTAAGCTGCTGAAGGGCTTGGAGCATATTCAGCCTTCTTGATCATGGAAATAGTAGAAAACTGTTTGAGGAGTACTTACATTGTATCAGACCCACTACTAAGTCTTTTATGTATATGATTTGATTATTCAATTCATCAGAACAATTCTTCAGGAAAAACGGTCTCAATGCCATTTTAGAGACAATGAGCTAACTGTAGACTTAGGCAGTTTGAGGCACACATATTAGACCAAGTAGGATTTGACTCTAGGCATGTGGGGATCTTGAACCCATAGCCTTTCTGTTGTTACACTACAGGTTAGCCAAAGCAAAGGTCATTTACCCATGCTTTTCTGTGTTTCCAGTGAAAAGGGAACTGGAAGTCACAAAGAACCAACGAGTTGGTCTACACGTAGGTTTTACAACCAATTAGAGGGAGGCTGTCCGCCAGTGTGTGGACCCTGGCTCAGCCAACTTCAAGCTGTTATCTTTTACCAATGTTTGGTATGTTCGCATCCTGGTTCATACCTTTAGTTTTGTTTCCTCCCTACAAGCTCAGGATTCATGGAAGTTCTCATGGCAAGTGATGGGGACCATGGTCCAGAGACCAAAAAGATAGGAGTGAAAGACTTTGGGAGGTCCCAGTTTTCTTTAATTGCACTTACATAGGCCTTTGCTTATTGGTAGAAAAATGTCTATTAAATTTTCTCTTTCCAGTTTAATTCCTTTTTTTTTTTTCGAGACAGAGTCTTGCTCTGTCACCCAGATCGAAGTGCAGTGGCGTGATTTCGGCTCACTGCAACCTCCACCTCCAGGGTTCAACTAATTCTGCCTCAGCCTCCCGAGTAGCTGGGATTACAGGCACCTGCCGCGCCACCACACCCAGCTAATTTTTGTATTTTTAGTAGAGACAGTGTTTTACCAAGTTGGCCAGGCTGGTCTCGAATTCCTGACCTCGTGATCCGCCCGCCTTGGCCTCCCAAAGTGCTGGGATTACAGGTGTGAGCCACCTCACCGGGCCTACCTAGTTGCTTTTAAAACTGCTTTCCATTTTGTCTGAATTGACTCCTAAGTGGTTCTTTGTAAGTGAAAGTGTCTTATAAGTTTCAAAACACTATGAAAATGTTAGTTGTAGCTGTGTCAGTAATTGATATTTAAAGACAGAAAAAACTTCATTTTGACTGTCCCACTCTTCTTAAATTTGAGAAGCTCTGAACTCTGACATTTAATTATTCTCATAATTATAGCTAGAGAGAGGGAGAATTAAAAGTAAAATTCAGGCAATTACATGTACAAGGGCAAAAGTTGTTATTATGTTAAAATGCATAGTCCATTGTAATTTTTTACTTAAGATGGTTGTAAAAGAAAGCATCTAGGTGCAGGAAGTGGGAGCAAGGCCTATACATTAAAATGTTGACCTCAAAGACCCACAAATGCATTTTTAATTTTTTCAGCCCCAAATAGATATCTTAGATAAAAGTATTATGTGTGAGACATGAGGTAATCTTGTAGCTTTATAGAAAGACAAAAATTTTTTTCTAATAAATATTTCTAGATTTTTGAGTATTCATTTATTATCTACCTATATCTTAGGTATGTTTATTACAAGCCTAAAAATATCTTTTCATTCCACAAATGCCAACAAGACTAGAATTTCTCATTAGAACCAGCCAAATTGAGGATAGAATTAAAATAAGTGGAATCTTAGTAGCAATTGGTAATTTAAAAAAAGAGTAAACACATTCTTCATGGAAAGGAAACTACCTCTCCCAGCCCTGCTGTGGATAATGTTCTGTTTATTGATTTGCTTATTTCTTTACCCACAGGTTACTGGATCTATGTTTTAATTTTTTTTTTAACTTTTTGTTTTGAAACAATTGCAAGTTCACAGGAAGTTACAAAGAAATCAAAGGGAGGCCCTGTGAACCCTTTACCCATCGTCTTTTAGTGTAAACATCTTGCATAACTACAGTACTATTATCAAAATCAGGAAATCAATATTGGCACAATACACAAAGCTTATTCGGATTTCACCAGTTGCACATGCAATAGTGTGTGTATGTGTGTGTATCTTTATGCAATTTTATCCCAAGTGTAGCTATGTAACCCCCACCATCATCAAAATACAGCAGAACTTTTATCACCATGGGGCTCCCGCATGCTGCCCCTTTACAGCCATGCCCACCTTCTCCTCGCAGGGCTAACCCCTGTTAACCACTAACCTGTTCACTGTCACTCTAACTATGTCATTTCCGGAATTCTATATACATGGAATCATGCAGCATATATTTCTTTCATACTGGTAATTTTCATTCAGCATAGTTTTCTTGAGGTTTATCCAAGTTGTTGTGTGTGTTCCTTTTTATTCCTAGTGGTGTTCTATGATGAAAGTACCACAGTTTGTTTAGCCGTTTGCTCCTTGAAGGACTTATAAATGTAGAAATTTATTTAGCAATTTCTATGTATATTTTAGTTGAGTGGCTAATGAATATTAGACATAAGCTGGTTGGTTATGAAACAGGCTCTGATTACCAGGAGTGTTGGTTTTAAACAAAGGGAGAATAAGAATGAGGCAGCCATCTAGGTAACTTCCTGCTAGAAGGTGTGGCCGTGGAGTTCTTCCTGGATCTTGAAGATGCTGCTAAGAAGAGTGGAAATCAGAACAAGGTCCCAGATTTGAGCAGTCCCCCAATTTATAGAATGGCAATAGATTACTTCCGTACTTTTCCAACATTAACGTGCATATGAATCACTTAACCATCTTGAGAAAATGCAGATTCTAACTCAGAAGGCCTGAAAGAGCCTGAGATTTTGCCATTCTATCAAGCTCCCAGGTGATACTGAGGCTGCTGGTCCACAGAGCTCTCTTTGAGACAAGATAATAGCTGAGATTCCCCTATCACTTAAAATACTTTTCCTGGCTTTCTTTAGACAAGATTAGAGGCTAAGCAATCAAAGTGCTGGGGATAGAAGATTACCTGGTAGGAATTCAGAAACTCAAGATATGCCATTGAGAGAACTGAGAGGCTAGAGAACCAGCCAGTCCTGCCTCCTTATGGGCTCACCTGGGATTGGCATATGGGAACTGTGGATCACTTCTCCAGGACCAGAGCTTTGGCCCTTTTAAGCAGCCATGGCAAAGAGCATGTCTGGTGGGACTTGGTGAGTCTCTGCAGTACCCAGGTCTTAAATACTGTACATATCCTAAATGAACCCCTGGGAGCCCACTTAAGAAGGCTTACTAGGAATATGAAGGACAATTAGCAGTGAGTAATGGACTAGGCTGCTCTGTAGGCTCAGTGATGTGGAGGCTCGGGTCAATGATGCTGAGCCGTTGACAGTACTGCATGTGTGTAGTGTTGGCAGTGGAAGAATTTTCCTCTTCTTATTTCATTTTGCTTTCATGCAAGAAAGTGGTTAGATTTATTCTAGGTCCTTCCAACAGAGCTTAAATAATTAGTCCCAATAAGTTGGAAATTTGAGTCAAAAATAAGAATAGTTTTGACAATTGTTGCTGACTGTCAACATTCCAGGTTGACTCATGAAGTGATGTCATTCTGGTGTGAGGCACAATGCAAGAGGGTGCTCTATTGGATCTATACAGTGATCAAGTGGGAAGACGGTCATCCAGTTCTTTCTGTGAGGAGCCAGACAGTAAGTAAGTAAGTAAGAAGTCAGGCCATGTGGTCTCTGTTACAATTACTCAGCTCTCTTGTTGTAGCACAAACGCAGTCTCATAGAGAATATGTAAATGAACATGCATGGCTATGTTCCAATAAAACATTATTTATGGACAAGAAAATTTAAATTTTATAGCTTTCATGTGTCACGGAATATTGTTCATCTTTTGTTGTTTTGTTAAGCTATTTAAAAATATGAAAACCGTCCATAGCTCACAAACCATTCAAAAACATCCAGCAGGCCACTGTTGGCTTGTGGTTCTGTTTGCCAGCCCCTGGACTAGATAAACCTCCAGATATCAAGAGTCTGGGGGAGTGAGGATTCTGCCCTTGTTTGGCATCCTCTGAGAAGTGGTTTCCTCCAGCTGAGAAAGAAGGACTCACCTTCCCCAGGTAAATCCTGCTGAAATGCATTTCAGAGAGAGATGGCTGTTTCACGGAATCTTACCATGCCAGAAGATCCAATGGTGTTTGCTGCTTGCAGTGGGAACTAGGATCTGGGCTGCCCAAGGTTTTCCTTTCTCAGACTCCAAGCAATAGATTCAGCCCAGGTTCCGTATCCTCTGCCCCAGAGGGTTTTCCCCCTTTCATCCGGCTTCCTCTGTGGGGCAGGCTGATGTGCCTGTAAACAACAGCCCTTCAGAATAATCCCTGGCTTCGTTACAACTTTCTGAGGTTGAACTTTATGGTGCTTTCAGTTATTGTGACTGGCTGTTAATACTTTCCGTGGTTCTTGGATGAGCATCTTAGAGCAACAACCCTGTGCTTTCTGCTGCAGACGTCAATATGCACCCCTATCTGATAATCAATATTAGGGGTTACTGCAAACACAATCATTCCCTGGGTGGATAATTAAAGTGAATCTGTTCCCGGCTGAATGCTGTCTTTTGTCTTAACCTTTCCACTGCCTTTATCTCATCAGTGAAGTTTCTTAGATGAGACCAAGGGGGCAGAAAATGGTTTGATCTCTGTTCACAGAAGAAGAAATGAAAAAAGCAAGGGGTTGAGAAGTTTTTGTAAGGTCACTGAGCAAGTCCCTGACTGAGCTGGAATGAACATGAACATGCACAAGCATAAAATTCTGAAGCTGATCAGTCTTTCTGCTATATATATATATATATCCTGTTCTCTTCAGAAATACATTTCCACATCTTAGAATTAAATGACTGCATTTCCAGGTATAGAACTTGTATTTCAAGAGCAAGATGGGCTGGGGATTATAAAATACTAACCAGGAAAAAAATGGCTGGCTTCACAGAGAATTGATAATCGGTTCGTAGCAAATAATGTGCTACTGTAGGTGAATAATGCATCAAGGATAGTACTAATAGAAAAAGACTAAATTTATGTATATTATGGAGGAAGGACAGTATTCAGAATTTAAAAGGTCTTCAGTTCAATTTGATTCAACCAACTGAGCTGATCATGAATTGAAGCAGACTTAGCATGTATTGGATTATAATAGCCATTCAAGGCTTAAGAACAAAGCTTTATAAGGAAGTTAAAATATCTAATTACTCAAGTAATTCTAACAAAATCAGGAAAAGAAAGGAATTACAAAATATAATATTAATATAATTAATACATAGTATATGAAATATATTTTTGAAATTGCTTAATTACTGACTTTATGAACTAAATGTTTGTGTCCCCCCAAAATTCATATGTTGAGGTCTTAGTTCTCAATAAAATAGTATTAGGAGGTGGGGACTTGGGATGATAATTAGGTCATGAAGGTGAACCTTTCACGAATGGGATTAGTGCCCTTATCAGAAGCCAGGTAGCTAGCTAGCTGTCTTACCTCCACGTGAGGATTCAACAAGAAGTTGGCAGTCTGCAATCCAGAAGGCCTTCACCAGATCTCAGATGCAAGCCTCCAGAACTCTGAGAAATAAATTCAAGTAAAACCCAATTTCTCTTGTGTATACTGGTCGATGACATTTTATTATAGCAGCCTGAATGGACCAACTTATAAGTAACAGAAAAAAAGCCCATGAAGTACATTTTATAGAAGAAACACAATAGAAAAAAAAATAATAAATTGAGCTTAAAAAAGATCTCCCAACTAAAATGAAAAATCACTTTATTGGATTAAATTAGCAATGATTTTTAAAAAAACACATGATTCAGTAAAACCACTATATCAGTATATACACCTATCAAAATAGCTATAATAAAACAATAGTGACAGCATCAAATGCTAACTAGCAAGGATGAGGAGAAACTAGATTACTCATAAATTGTTATGAGAATGTGAAATGGTACAGCCACTCTGGAAAACAGAGGGGCAGTTTCTCATAAAAATAAATTTGTAACAGCCATGTGACCCAGAAATTGCACTCTTGAACATTTATCTCAGAGAAATGAAAATGATGTTGACACAAAAACAGGAATACAAATGTTCATGGTAGTTTTATTCACTACAGTCCCAAACTAAAAACAACTCTGATGTGTTTCAGGAAGTGAATGGTTAAATAAACTGTGGTACATTATTATCATGTATTATTACTCAGCAATACAAAGGAGCAGCCATATTGATATGCAACAAACTAGATAAATCTCCAAAGAATTGTGCTCGGTGAAGAAAGGAAGCACTCAGATTTGCATACTGTATGATTCCCTTTATATAACATTCTTGAAATGACAAAATTATAGAAATGAGTAGACTACTGGTTGCCTGAAATTAAGGATGAGATGGGGACAGGAGGAAAGTGGGTGTAGCTATAGAAAGGCAACATAAGGAATCTTTGTGGTGATGTTAATATTCTATATCTCCACTGTATTAGTGTCAATATCATGGTTTTGATATTATACCCAAATTTTCCAAGATGTTACCACCAGTGCGATACATACGGTAAAATGTATGCGGAACTTATCTGTATTAACTCCAAAAACTATGTGACTCTACAATGATCTCAAAATGATGAATTTAATTTTTTAAAAAAATTATGATTCTTAGAGTTCAAAAAGATGTAATGAAGTCTGCTTCTTACCTACATATTTGGTGTCCTATTTTCAAATATGGGAAAGGTTTTGAAAATATTTTGAGAATATAATGACCTGAAATATTTCCTATATCTGCCTTAGCCATCCTACTTTTAAGAACTGATTTTAAGGAGTTAACAGAACATGTTTGTAAACATTTCTGTGCAAATATGTTCAATGTTGCATTATTTACAACAGCAAAAATTTTCAAACACGCACAATATTTAACAGTTAAGGAATATTTAGAGTATTGATGGTACATACATGTCATAAACTCTAATGCAGAAATGAAACTTGTTTTTGTAAGAGAGATAGTAGGCAAGATAGCAGATAAGATTCTAAGTAAGATAGACAAGCAGGTAAAAGAGGCAGTAGTGCCCTGCAGAGGGGTAAAGCATGTGGGCGCTGGCTCTTCAATTCATGGGGTTAAGACCTGATAGCACTGACTATGTGCTGACCTTGGGCTGGTTATTTAATATATCTGTGTACCATTTCCTTCTTTGTAAAATAAAGATAATGGGGTTGTTGCAAGGATCACATGGTGCTAATAGTGGAAAGCACTTCCACTGGCACTCCATAATATCAACTAAATTTTTTATATTTTGGGTCATTTTTTAAAACTCCCTACATTTCGTATATATTATTAGTTTTATAATTTAAAAATATGAGAAGGAAACAGAGTTATCATGGAACAAAGACCAGGCAATAAAATGTTAATGCTAGTTCAGGATGATGACGACAAACAGGGAAGGACCTTATTTTCACTGCAGTGTTTGTGATATGGGTTGAGTACACTTATGAATTAATCCTTTATTCATCAGGGAATCTGTGGTTTTCTGTACATCAAATCTAGGTATCTTTCAAATTTCCCTGTACTGCATAATTGCAGTCTGCTTTCTCTCCCACGCTGTAACTATCTTTACTATTCACAGTGGTCCTTGTTGACTTTAGCTGCCTTCATTCTCTCAACTGCACTGTCCCTCACTTCCCATACTATTCCTGTTTGTTGACAGTTTTCCTTGAACCTGCTGTCTAACTTTTCAGCCTCATTTTTTTTCATGAAACTTTCCTGCCAATAATTCCACCATGCCCTCCCAGGTTTCTCTTTTCAAAATGCCTTCTGCATTCAGTACCATCCCAGATGATTTAACACTTTATGGTTACCACATAGAATGTTATTTTATGATGTTGTTTTTCTTCATGATGCTACAAGTGAATAACTCTTATAGCCTTAACTAAAATTTAAGCCTTTGTGGTCAAGGCTGTTTTTATACTTCTTTAGTGCTACACAGAAAAGGTCACTGTTGAATGAAAGACGAGCCAAGGGTTGGCTGCCTGGGCTGGCTTAGCCCTCAGGACTGAAAAGTGAGATGTGCTTCATCATGAACTTGGTTATTTGGGGGAAGATCTTATAAATGACAGGAAGTGCCTGTTCTCTTTCCAGAACTATCATGTGACAGAAAGTAACATTAGGCAAGACATCCTAGGACCTGAATTGTGAGACTTTAAAAATTCTTACAAAGAGCAGCTGGGAAAACAGTGTCTCTGGAGATATTGAATAACATAGTATCTATATCTGAGGAGTTGGAGGGCAGCCCTGTCAGGAATATGGAAATGAAATAAAATATTCTCCTACAAAGCAAATCATTTATAAAACACATGAGATGCCTTATTTATGTGTGATCTTATATAATCCTAATACATAAACAACAAAAGGAACATTTTGTTCAAATAAGTGCATTTTCTTATGTTAACTCTTTAAAGATAGAATCAATGATATCAGTAAGACTGTTCTGATAAAAATTAGAGAGCTAAAGTTGAGATTATAGATGCCTGTTACATCCCAATATCTTGCTTTCTGATTTATTTCTGTATGTTGTTTTGAGCTAAATCATGAAAAGTTTGATGCAATATATTTAACAATTCTTAATTATTACAAAATCATAGGTACTGTCGTTTTGTTTTTAAAGAGCTTGTCTTGCAAGCTCTTTAAAGTGAAGATATTTTAAGAAATAGCTTAAAGATATTTAAGAAAGTTTAAGTGAAGATATTTTTCACTTAAACATGAAAACTTGAGAAAGAACTAAGATATTTTGGTTTCCTCATCAAACCCCTACACTCTTCAAGAACCACTTACATCATGTTCTCTGTAGCTCTGTAGCTATTTTTTTTTTTTTTTGAAATGAAAAAGTTTAAAAGGATTCAGAGATGCTTTAATAAAGACCACATACTCGTCACTAAGAATTTAGAAATAGTGGTATTTTGTCCTTCTTGTTTCAGATTTATTTATATATTTATAGACATGGTGTTACAGACATTTGAAGCCTTCTGTTCAGCTCCAACTCCAAAAGAAACCACTGTTAGGAAATTTCTTTTTATTCTTAAAGCTATCTATAATATATTCTAAGAAAATATATATCTATGTAACATGTAGAACTATATTATACAGTTCTCAAGCTTTAAAAAGCGTTAGAATTTACTGCAAGGCTTGTTAAAGCAGATCTCTGGGTCCTACCTCAAGAGATTCTGATTCAGTAGGTCTGGCCTGGCCCCTAAATTTACATTTCTAACAAGTTTCCAGGAAATGCTGATGTCATTGGTCCAGACACCAGATTAAGAGTCACTTATAAATATATTATTTCTTACTTTTAAAAATACTGCATGTATAATTTATCATTTTAAGAAAAGAACTCTATGCATCATTTATCACTTATTTTAAATTCAAAATTATGTTCTCATGGTCTATCCATATGAAAAAATATCTATATAGCTCATTTACATTAATTGCTCTAGAACAATTTTACATCCATTTCTTTATTGTTGGTTACTCATGTTTTTCCAAATCGTTGCTATTACAAATAAGGCTGCAATGAACACTTTTGTACATGTCTCCTAGGATACCTATACCATGAAGCAAAGTTGTTAAATACTAGTGATAAGCACCTTCACATTTTTTTAGATATTGTCAGATGAGTCTTTTGGCAATAGTTCCCATTTGCACGACCACTTATGATTTATAAAGGTTCTCAGTTTCCTCTTTACCAGCCTTCAGTTATGTCATACTTTTCTTTTTGCACAATCGATGAAAGTTATTGACTGTCCATTACTGTCTTAACTTGCATTTCATAAATTTTTATGTAGGACATTTTTTAATGTTTGTTAGCTATGTACTTTTTTATTTATGTAAATTACACATTCAAATATTTTGTCTATTTATATTGTAATCTTTTTATCATTGATTTTAAATAAATTATTTCTGTATCTTCTTTGCCAATACTTAGAGATATAAGTACTATGAATACCATTTTAAATTACCAATATGAAAAAACTCACTATTTTTTTTTTTTTTTTTTTTTTGAGATGGTATCTCGCTCTGTCACCCAGGCTGGAGTGCAGTGGTGAGATCTCGGCTCACTGCAAGCTCCACCTCCCGGGTTCATGCCATTCTCCTGCCTCAGCCTCCCGAGTAGCTGGGACTACAGGTGTCCACCACCATGGCCAGCTAATTTTTTGTAATTTTAGTAGAGACGGGGTTTCACCGTGTTAGCCAGGATGGTCTCGATCTCCTGACCTCATGATCTGCCCGCCTCGGCCTCCCAAAGTGCTGGGATTACAGGTGTGAGCCACTGCGCCCGGCCAAAACTCACTGATTTTTAAAAAGGCAAAAAACATAAATATGTGTGTCACAAAATAACATATATGAATAGCTAATAAGAGCATGAAAAGGTGTTCATCATTATTAGTCATCAGGAAAATTCTAATTAAAATCACATTGAAATATCACTATCTCAAAAAAATTAAAAAGACCTAAAATTAAACAAAAATTAATCAAGTTTTGGAATGAATTAAGAGCCATGGAAACTCTCATATACTGTTAATCCGATTGCAAATTGGTAAAACTACTTTGGAAAATTGTTTGACAGTTTTAATCAAGTTAAACATGCACCTACTCTATGACCCAGCAATTCTACTCCCAAGTATGCCCAAGAAAAAATGAGTGGATGGGTCTACCTAAGCCACATACACAAATATTACTAACAGTGTGATTCATAATAGCTCCAAACTAGAAACAACCCAGATATCCATCAGTGGGAGATGAATAAATAAATTGATTTTTACTCATATAATAAAATACAGTCAATAAGAGAAAAATAGGCCCTATTGACAGGTGTTTACATAAACTCAAAAACATTTTGATGCATAAAAGAAGCCAGGTACAAAAGAACACATACTATATTATTCCTTTTACAAATAGTTCAAGCATAGTCAGAGTACTGGCTACATTAGGGTCTGGAGGCTTCTGACTGAGGAGCGGCCTGAGGGAACCTTCAGGGATGCTGAAAATATTCTGTATCTCAACCTGGATGGTGTTACCAGGTTGCCATACATAGGTAAAAGTCTTGTAACTATACACTTAAGATTTGTGCATTTTACTAAATGTAAATTATTTCTCAATAAAATAAAATTTTAAAAGTAAATTAGAATATCTAAAACTCAATTTTTTAAAAATATGAATTATGGGGGAAGGGTATTTATTTTATTTACAAGGGGAAGTAAATGCTAACTTGCTTTCCTGTAATACAGCAATGTGTGCTTGATAATGACTGCTGGCATTTTGAAGATAATCGCTACAGGAATTAGAAAGCATACCTTAGTGTCAAAAGGAAACAAGAAGAAAAAGTTCAGAAAGCAAAGTAAAATAAATAGAAAATGTAAAGAAAGGTGAATGGAATAAAATCAGTACTTCAATTGTTATCTTGGGTGAGAAGAGCCTGAATTCTCTGAAAAGCAGAAATGATTATATTTGTTGACAAAACACAGCCTTACATTAGTCACAAGATATAAAAAAATGGGAGCAGAACATTGCAAGTAAATATAAAGAAAATCAAAAGGAGAGAGAGGACAAAAAGAGACAGTGTGTAATGTTCAAAAGGCACAATGTATGAAGAAAACACTGACCCCACACTTACATTTGGTAAACAACAAAGCAAATTACATATATATGCATACATATTTATATGTGTATAGGTATATATGTGTAAATAGATGTTTATATGTTCTATATAATCTGCCTTTCAATTTGCATATATTTTCATGTATGAAAGAATATATGCACACTTTTTAACTATATGAAAATATTTAAAAATTGAAAAGCAGTAACATTAAATAAAGCCATAAGCTTATATTATTGTCTTTTGAATTTTTGACAATATTTAATGTTTTAATTTATACTAAATGAAGCTGAAATGCTTATTTTTAGGGTATTACTATTTCGTCTAAATATCACATTATTACTTGCTTGATAAAAATAGTTACAGGAGGCCGGGCGCGGTGGCTCACGCCTGTAATCCCAGCACTTTGGGAGGCCGAGGCAGGCGGATCACGAGGTCGGGAGATCGAGACCATCCTGGTTAACACGGTGAAACCCCGTCTCTACTAAAAATACAAAAAATTAGCTGGGCGCGGTGGCGGGCGCCTGTAATCCCAGCTACTCGGGAGGCTGAGGCAGGAGAATGGCGTGAACCCAGGAGGCGGAGCTTTCAGTGAGTCGAGATCGCGCCACTGCACCCCAGCCTGGGCGAAAAGTAAGACTCTGTCTCAAAAAAAAAAAAAAAAAAAAAAAAAAAAAGTTACGGGTTATTTTGCAAAAATGACTACAAGGTTATTTTACAAAAATTCTATAACTGAGCTATGATAACAATTTTACTGTTGTCACAGAGTAACCTGCATTTCTCCCATAAGCATCTGAAAGCTAATGAGAGACGCCTAATCTACATCCAGGGCTCACTGTGCCCTTCCAGCCCCCTTGCCAGACACATGCAAACAGGAAGATAGCAAGAAAGATTTGGGTTCTGGAAATAGCTTGGAAGATTTTGTGTCTCACTCTCTGAGTCTGTTTTGCTCCAGGAGAGAATGAACACTTTTTGTTTTTGCAAGCTGTGGCTCTTGTGGATTCTAAAGCTTGATTTTTTTAGAGGATGAGAGACTCCAGGGCTAAGGAAGTGGGGAGGGCTGGGGCTGGCGTGATGGTGGAATTTGTGTCCCATTCCCAGATAGTACTCTGTGAGGTAGCAAGATTTCTAGGACTGGCAAGAACATGCCTGGGACGCTATCATGAAGCTTCAAATTCTATGAGGCAGAATCTGGTGGCCCCCTGTGGTCAAGGCTGCTTGCAGACGAACTTGGACATGGCGCCATCCTCCTCTTCAGCGTCACTGCCCAGACCATGATTGAGATTGGCACTTAGGGCATCAGAATGTAGTCAAAAGAGTGAGAGGAAATAGGAAAACATCACCAATCATGGCTTGGAGTCGAATACATAAAATTTAGAAAAAAGAAAGATGGTTCTTAATTCCTGCAGTATTTAGGAGTGAATTCTTACTTGCTACATTATGGTTTTAGTTATTTATTTACAAGTGAGTATGTGACCATTATTTTTGCACATGTGTGCTTTTATATACTATTTTCAGTATGCTAATATAATATGATTTGCAGTTTTATCTTGGTGATTTTTGATCTTGCATCATCAAATTTTCCACTCACATTATCACATATTAATTTCAAATATTCTGTGTTTAATTAATAATCAATTTCTGGCTTAAGTAATTGTTTTACCCTGAGAGAGAAAAAATTTATTAAAATGTAATAGTAAAAACGCATTAAATATATAATAGACACAAAATTTTGCATAAAGTATTTCTACTCTGATGAAACATTCTACTTTCTCTTGTTATTGCACAGTCAACTGGGATTTCACAATGGGAAGCTGTGCTAAGCCAATATGCCTGTGTTTTACTTGTATTTAATAGAGCATGCTGTACTTGTTCTGCAGACTTGAACTTACTTACACAACTTTAAGTAAATGGACATTCGCAGGCCTGAAGTCGCAAAAGGTCAGTGAGGAACAGCAACCTTTCATATCCACAGAACTTTTACTCAAAATCCAGATACATGGGGAATCTTTGCAGACTCAGGATACACTTTAATTAACCTGAGACAGCAGGAAGGCTATTATTTAGAAGTTGCATAAAAGTAAGTTACTCGCAAAGCATAAAGTAGGACATTGGTAATCCTCAGCGTATTCAGTGTATTTTAATATATATGGTTTCCTTTAACCCTTTTAAAAGGTGTTTAAAATACTTTAAAAGAAACATTTGAAGTAGAAAACTGAGAAGCCAGAGATACCTCTACGGAATTCTCAAATGTTTAGAGAAGTTGACAATCACCAATCTAAGGAATCTTTTCAATTCTCTGACTCCTTGAATTTATGTTTTGATTGAGTAGCGATTATTCATATTATCATTATTCAGAGCTTCACAAAATAGATCTATAGTTGACCTACTTCCAAACTCAAGCAACACATAATCCAGCCCATCCTTGTAAAGTCAGTCCTCATTCTCTGCAGTCGGGTACAGTGACAACAACCTTTTTGGGAAACACAGTGCACTAGTGATACTGGATGAATCCCCGTGCATGTATTAAATAAAGGCTTCTTAGGAGCCGTCACAATGAGAGGGTAGGACTTCATTTAGTGTCCTCAAGTGGTTATTTCCTCATAGAAAATTACTTGTGGTGCTTAAAAAATAATGAATTACAAATAATGAATATGTTGGTAAACATTTTACAATTCAGAGTGTAATCTTTCCTCTTACACAGTTATTGTTTGGCAGTGCAGTTTGAAGGCAAAATCCCCAAAGAGACAGTGGAAAATACATTAGGAGAGCACCACTTTATTATTTTTATTTTATTTTATTTTATTTTTTTGAGACGGAGTCTCACTCTGTCACCCAGGCTGGAGTGCAACGGCGTGATCTCAGCTCACTGCAACCTCTGCTTTGCAGGTTCAAGCAATTCTCCTGCCTCAGCCTCCTGAGTAGCTGGGATTACAGGCGCCTGCCACCATGACCAGCTAATTTTTTGTATTTTTAGTAGAGACAAGGTTTTGCCATATTGGCCAGGCTGGTCTCAAACTCTTGACCTCAGGTGATCCGCCCACCTCGGCCTCCCAAAATACTGGGATTACAGGCATGAGCCATCGTGCCAGGCCAGAGCACGACTTTCCATTTTAAACAGCTTTATTGAGGTAAAATTGACATACAGTAAACTGCACATATTGAAATTCGATCAGTTTTGACATGTATAAATTCATGAAATCATCACTAGCACCAAGGTAATGAACAATCTGTCTCTCCCAAAAGTTTCTCCATGTCTCTTGGTAATTCCTCCTTTTCACCCTGGATATTGATGTTGTATCCTGAAATCTTGATAAACTCACTTATTTCTAGTAGCTTTTAAAAAGTTTTGATAAAATTTTTAAAATACAGTGTTGAATAGAAATGGTGAGAGTAAATATCCTTGTCTTTTTTCTGATCTAAGGTGAAAAGCCTTTAGACTTTAAGTGTGATGTGAGGTGAGTTGGAGCTTTTTGATAGATGCCCTTAACCTAACCCTTAACCCATCATTAGGTTAAGGATGTTCCCTTCTATCTCTACTTTATTGAGAGTTTTTATCATGATTGGATATAGGATTTTGTTAAATGTTTTCTTCTACATCAATTCAGTTTGTCATATGGTTGTTTTTATTACTTAGTTTTCTAATATGGTAACATACATTGATTTTCCAAAGTTAAGCCAACCTTGCATTCCTAAGATAAACCTTACTTGGTAATGACATGTTATTTTTTACATATTGATGGCCATTCTTATCTTTCTTCTTCTATATGTAATATGTCTTTTTCTTCTGACTCTTTTAATGTTTTCTTTTTATCACTAATTTTGAGTGATTTGATTATAACATATTCTGATGTTTACTTCTTGGTTATTAGACTTGGGTTGTTTGAGCTACCCAGATCTGCAGATTTTCACCAAATTTGGAAAATTTTCAGTCATATGGCTTAAACAATTTTTTTCTGGCTCTCCCTTTCTCTTCTCTTTGGCCACTTGTCTCTCACACACACATAGATATAATTAGGTCACTTGAAGATGTTCCATAGCTCACTGATGCTGTTTTTGTTGCTGTTATTCTCTTTTTCTCTCTGCTTCATTTTGCATCATTTCTACTGCTATGTATTGAAGTTTACTAATTTTTCCTTCTGTGTGTCTAATCTGCTGTTGATTCTATCCATTGTAATTTTCTTTTCAGACATTATAATTTCATCTTTAGATGTTTCTTCACACACATACACTGGTCAATATGCAGCAAACTCAAGTGGAACTGTCTACTTATTTCTCAAATTCTTTTTGTACTCAGCTTTCTTCTCTCTGGTCCTTTGTCCTGTAAACTCTAACTACACTGATCTCCGAAGACTCTCAACTCTGTCTTCTCAACTCAGAAAATCTACTAGTTTCATCCTGTGTTGTTCTTCCCTGTAGCATGGACTGGAAAATCTCTGGACAACTGGGATAATCATAGGACTAACCTTGGTTGTTTTCTCTCTCTTGGAGATTACTGTCCTTTGTTGCCAGTTTCTTGAATTCAGTTTCTTGACTTATGCTTCAAATATTTTGACTATTTTTAAATTGTTTCAGGTGATAGCATAAATCTGGTCCTTATTATTACATCTTGGCCAGAATTAAAAGTCCAAATCATTGAGTTTTAATTTTTTTTTTGATAGGCAAGTTTTGGAAATATGGCCACACTCTGTGAGATAGTAAAACTTCATGGTAAACTTTGCATTGCAGTAAATCATTGTATACTACAAATATATAACACCACCATTTGTGTTTATGATATAAAATATGTAAATAAATATTTATATTTAGTATATAATGTGTGTAAATAAATATTTACACACACACACACGTGTTTGGGAGAATAATTGAAATAAATGCCCCAAATTCTTTACCCACTCTACTCCTTTGCAATGTGACTTTGCAGCAAAGGAGGTAGAGTCTATTTCCCCACCGCTTGAATCAGGGCTAGCCTTTCCATTTGCTTGGCCGACAGAATATGACAAAACACGACCATTTCTACACCTAAACCTCAAGAGGATTTATAGGATTCTGCTATCTTTAGGAACTGTGAACAAGAATTTGCTGGAAGATCGGAAAGCACGTGGAGCAGAAAGTAGTAACCCCAGCTGAGACCTGCTTAGTGCAGTGAGTCCCCAGCTAGACCCCCACTGAATATAGATGCATGCATGACCCGGGGCATGTCAGACAACCCTAGCAATTTGTCAGAGAATTATGAGCCAATTGATGATATTTGTTTTAAATGATTGTGTTTTGGAGTGTTTCATTATGCATATAATAATGTATGTTTACAAATAGACATAAATGTGCTAGACTCCAAACAAACATTAGCCGTCATTAAATATGTCTGTCTGAAAAATTAGTGTAGCTTGGCCACTCTAATTCCTTGGATTAAACTCTAAATCTTTAATGCAGTGGTTAAGTTTCACCACCTTGAGTAAAATATTTTTAATGTAAAAATGACATTAGTAACACAGATTAATGTTCTTTTAAAGTAATATGTAAGAATTTTGAGCATGATTTGTGATCATGCATACTATAGGTACAGTTTGCTGAAAAACAAATTGGATATATGAGGATACTGAGAGTTAAAAAGTTACTTAAACACTATTCTCATTTTTCATAGAGATTTATCATTAAATTCCTGACTTTCAATTGCAATTTCTTTGGTTTAAAAAATATATTCAGTTTTTGTTATAAATATTTCATTTTAAGAAGATGTAAAATTCAATTTGCACAAATTGCTTGAAACCTATTTGTTAAAAACCTGCGGTCACTCAAGGGCAAAATTGGGAAACTTTTGGCAAAACTGTGAAATCATCTGGCTGATAGTGCATGCTGGATTGTGCACTGGAGTCCTGCCAATATGTCCTTCAACCATGGGAAGTCTTTCCAAGGAGAATGACCCTGGAAATAGCATAGAGTGAGCCGTGTTTGCACACCTGGCAAGCTGGTGGGTTTTCTGTAAAAGGTTGGTTCATCAGATGTTTCACTGAACAGAACAATTGGAGGTGAGCCTTTTTTTTTTTTTTTTTTTTTTTTTTTTGTAACAGAAAGCTGTGCCTGATCAATTATTTAGTCCTTTTAGAAAATAGGAAGTCGGGAAAGAATATGTTAATAAGAGGTAGTTACAAGGTGCATGCATATACAACATTCACTGAGATTTAAGATTCATAGACTTTACTATGTTATTCCCAAAAACTATTTTTAATAGCAGGGAGAGTCCAAGAGAATATTGTGTGTGGATCTTGGAAAGGGATTTGAGTGTTCACAAGAGCATCTATCATATTTTTACCTTTCAAAAGGCAGTCATTTAGAAGAATAATGTCAAATAGACATTAGGCTCACAATTAGTAAGGTGACTAAAATGAAGCAAGGTTTTTTAAAGTTGAAGAACATAGGTCAGACACAGAGGCTCCTGACTGTAATCCCAGCACTTTGGGAGGCCAAGGTGGGAGGATTGATTGAGGCCAGGAGTTTGAGACCAGTCTAGGCAACATAGCAAGGTTCTGTTTCAACAAAAAATTTAAAAATTAGCTGGGTGTGGTGGCACATGACTGTAGTCCCAGCTACTCAAGAGGCTGAGGTAGGAGTATCACCTAAACCCAGGAGTTTAAAACCAGCCTGGGCAACATAGCAGGAACTCATCTCTACCAATTTTTTTTTTAATTAGCCAGCTGTGGTGTCACACAACTGTAGTCTCAGCTATTCTAGAGGCTGAGACAAGAGGATCACTTGGGCCCAGGATTCGAGGCTGCAGTGAGCCATGACTGTACCACTGCACCACTCCAGCCTCGGCAACAGAGCAAGAACCTGTTTCTCTCTCTCTCTAAAAAAAAACAAAAAGTTGAAAGACATGTATAAACTAACAAGTGGAAGAATTAATAATGTATGTATTAAATGGTAACATCCTAACTTGTTATCTTTATACCAGTAAGCATATAACAGCTGAAATTATGAATAAATTCATTCTCATAGGAAATCATTAAGGAGAATTTGAGATTCAGGAATTACTGCATAATGTTTAAGGGTGACAATATAGAGACAGTCATAATCTTCAACTGAACTCCCCTACTGTTATGATCTCGGAAAGTCAATAGCAAGGGCCACGAAACAATGCCCCACACGCCAAGTCTGGGATGCTGCCTGTTTTATAAAGAATATTTATTGCAGCACAGCTACCCTCCATTAATTTAGTATTGTCTTCGGTTGCTTTCACATTACTAGAGCCATTTTGAGTGGTTGCGACAGGGACCACATAACCAGGAAAGCTTAAAATATTTACTATCTTGTGCTTTATCAAAAAAGTTTGCTGACCCCTGGTCTATAAGAATGATTATTCATTATCACTACCCTCTTGAATTCTTATTGTACATACATAGTAAAACTCAGAGTATTATGTTCATTTATGGTTTATGCACCTATGTGGGGCAAGCAGGATTACAAATATCTTGTATCTAAGTTTTACAGCAGTTCTGCTCTCTTAGCAGTTTAAGCAAATATAAGTTAGAGAAAGTAAATAACCAATAACTTTCCAAGTGGCGAAATCTAAACCAGAATCCAAATCTGTCTCATTCCAGCCTCTCTGCAGTACACCATGGAGTTTCAAATTCAAATTTGCCATGTGTAAAACCTGAGACCCAGAGTAGGGTAAACATGGATATCTAGTTTTAGTGCTAATCCCAGGTCATATGCAACAAAGTGGCAACAGATAGGACTGTGAAAGGAAGACTTGGGGAAATGCACCAAAGGTGAGCACTTCTCTGAGTCTCTTGTCAGAGCCATTTGGGTTGGGTTTCTCCTAAAGGGAACTGATCAATCATCCTTAATCAATCATCCTGGTAATCAATTATCCACATAAAACCATTCACTCTCTCTTTACTTTGTGTATAAAATCTGTAAGAAATAAAATCTGTAAGAAATAAAATCAAAGTCTCTTTTAATCTTAAAGTTTTGAAAAGATTAATCCATGCCTTTGCCTTTTGTTTTTTTTTTTTTTTTCTGCCTACAAGTTGATAGTTTTATTTTGTGTAACATTCATTTCTCCAGTTTTCTCTTCCTCTGATGTAAAAGTAAGAGTAGCTTGCGTGATATTGGCAAGCATGAAATTGTGGAAAGAAAGGGATAAGAGTATAGTTTCATTTCTTAAAAAATGCCAATCTTAGGCCCTTTGAAGGATGATGGAAGGGCAGGCAGAGCTTTAGAAGTCTTTCTAGGCCTTCTATTCTCTCACAGAAGTTGCCTTTGGTTTCTCTGTAGGTATCTAACAGACTGAACATCAACAAAATGCTGGTGTCTCAGTGCGTGATTCTTACACATAATTCAGGAGGAGGACCTCTTAACATTGCCTATACAAAACCTTATTTTATTTTCTAGATAAAGGAAATAACATCTAAGTTGCTTTTACTATTTTGAAACACTCTAATGACCTGAGCCCTAGCCACAGCAATTCAAGGTCTTATTAAATAATTTAAGCTTACAGGAAAGAGCCCAGACCCTTATCTAGAGTGTGTTGAACTCTGTCCTTGAAACAGATGGGGTTAATCTTGGGAAAAGAATAAAACTTTGGAGAGGAAGACTAATTAAGAAGAAAATAAAGATTAATTTCATAGGACTCCTGAAAAAAATTACCATAACCCTCGTGGCTTTGAACCACAGAAATTTTTTCTCCCATAGTTTTGAAGGCCAGGAGTCTGAAATCAAGGTGTCTGCAGGGACATGCTTCCCCCAGAAACTCAAGAGGAGAGTCTGTTCCTCGACTCTTCCAGCCTCTGTTGATGTTTCTTGGCTTGAGGCCGTATCACTCCAATCCCTGCCTTTGTTGGTCACATTTCCTTCTCTTCCGTATATTTTCTCGTCTGTGTGTTTGTCTCAAACTCCTTCTGACTCTCTTACAAGGATAAATGTGATCACATTTTAGGCCCACCCAGATAATACCGGATAAACTATTCCTCTAAAAAGCCTTAATGTAATCACATCTTCTGCCTGGAAGGTAATGTTTACTCTCTTGCCATATGACATATTCATCGGTTCTGGGGATTAGGATGTGGACATATCTTTTTGGAGGCCTCCGTCCAGATTTTAAAGAAGAGTGTATGAGAATCTTCCCTTTTCTAAAAATCTAAATGTATTTGTTTGGCTCTGACTCTAGAACTCGGAGAAGACTGAAATGGTTCTGGTGGGTGTGGGTTGTAATAATCTTGTGTCTGGGCAAGCAGAGCTTTCAGATGGAGCCGTGCTTGCATTCTTGGTGTTACATAGTCTCTGTTGTGCTCTTCTAACATCATCTTCAAACTTCAGGAAAGCCTTGTTTGAAGTTACAGCCCTGCATCTGTGTGTTCTGAGGACTCAGGATAGGGCCTGTGCCCACACTTGGGCCAAAGAGACGCCGAAAATGCTGTGTCTCAGACTTTTAGAGGTAACATCAACCAACGAAGGTGGCTGATATCCAAGTATGAGGGTTATTCTATGAAAAGTTATAGGAAAAGAGAAACTGCTGGATGGAAAAGTGAGGAGGGCCAGGTGCAGGAACATGAAGTGGTTGCGTGCCCGTGATGTAGTGTTATGGGGAACTCTGTAAGGCAGCTGGGGAACATTTTGAGATGAAACTGGAGAGTAGTCACCTCCAAACAGAAGCTCATCAGTCTGGTGGATTCAGGCTATGATAATCCCCATGCCTTCCTCATAGGCTACTGAGTTATGATTCCTAAAGTAAATGTAATATTGCTATTTGGGGATGAAGTTGTGATTTCCTATACAAGGGAAATTTTATTTTTGGTTCACTTCAACTAAAATATGTTGAATACATCTAAGTATTAATACTATTATTAGAGGATGAAGGTTTATGATTTGAAATAATGTAGCTTAATTTTTCACTTATCGGTGTGATTTCATGTGTCACTTGATCAACTGTACACATTCCATTTCCTTTGCAGAAAAATAAAACCATTTTAATTTCACAAATAAAGAGCAGTAGTCCTGGAGAACATGGGCGAATCATGCTGGCTATTAATCCAGACCCACTGCAAGGCTGTCAAATGCAAAAATTGAATGGTAATGATACAGGGAAATTGAAACAGAAAGAAGCCAAACTCCTTTTGTAAAATTCAAGAAAGATGAAAAGGCAATTTGAATACAGAATTGACCCTGGTGAATAATTTGGCAAGATGTATTGGCTTCCTCTAGGCATGGAGTTTACAGGCAGATTAAATTCAACAGGCAAGAAACAGACAGGAAGTAGATGCAAAGCAAGAGACGATGGGGTCCTTTTTAAAAATATCGCCATGATGTTTTTTTTTAAGTTTATATGTCATAATGGAATAAATAGTAATACAAGCTGGCAATAGAATAGGTCAATATTTTCCATCTCCAAAAATGTCACCAGCAGTTAGGAAATAATGTCAGCCACAGATCTCATGGGCACTACTCATATTTTAACTAGGGATTGAAGGAATGTGAAAATACATTGCATATTGTAAATCTATTTTGCTGAGTTAACTCAGGAGTATTAGTAATCCTAAAAGAAGTAGTTATATTAAAAAGTGTCGAAATCAATGAGCCGTGGTATGTAAATGGAGAGAGAGTATCTGGAGAGAGTAATGAGAGTAATGATGGGAGCTGCATTGCATGTTCTGGATGTTAAGAAATATCCTTCCATACCCACCCCTTACATTCAGTGAGAGTAATTCAGAATAACAAGAAAAGTTTGGATTAAAAAGGTGAAATTTATGGATCAACTATTATGTGCCAGGTATATGCTCAGCACTATCAGTTATGATATATAATTTACTCTTTATAACATTAGTAATTAGGGATCATTATTGTATATTTTTATTGATGAAGACATAAGAAGAAATATTAAAACCTTAAACATAGTCAGACAACCAGTAAGTATACAGTCACAATTTCAATGTGAGTCTTTCTAAATTTATAGGTTTTTAAAATAGCGTGATATTACTTGTAAAACCAATACAACATTTACTACTTGAATAAGAGTAAGATTTTAACTAAAAATGGTGGCTTTTAATAAATATTCTTAAAGTGCCCCCTGAAAATTTCTTAAGGTGGTAGACCAATGAAAACTTCCTTACTTAGAAATTGTATCATATGTATAAATATGTATATTACATGCATACTCATAATTTTAATTAAATATATGACTTGATAGATTGTGCACTATCGAGACAAAATAAAAATGTAAAAAGTGAGAAAAAATGATATAAATATTTTAAGCAATTCTGTTTCTATGTTATTTTATATACTACTGTATTATCATATATAATTTGTTTTATTAATGAGATTGAATATCCTAATTATTTTTTAAAACCTTAACACTTGTAATTGGCCTTCAGCACATAGCTTTATTTATATAAATACTTTAAAAAATATATTTGAAGTATATTGTACATTAAGAAAAGTGAACAAATCATACGTCTATATTTCAATGAATTATTACAAAGTGAATCTGCAAAGCAAAGGATTTCCACATTCCATAAGCTACTATTCTGATCCTAACTGTAACTCCCCAAAGGAAATATTTTCTATAGTGTTTTTAACATTTACATAAACGACATCATACAGCATGTTCTCTCTATTTTATTTCGTTTATATTTGTCTGATTCATCCAAATTTTTCAAATAATGGTAGTTCATTCATTTTCATTGCTAGACCAGTGCTGGATATATGAATATAACTCAAATTATTTATACATTTTAATATTGGTAGGCATTTGGCTTGTTTCAAGTTTGGGGATATTACAAGTAATGCTGCTATAATCATCACCCAGGCTGGAGTGCAGTGGCACAACCATGGATCACTGAAGCCTCCACCTCCTGAGCTCAGGCAATCCTCCCATCACAGCTTCCCAGGTAGCTGGGACCACAGGTGCACAATACCTGGCTAATTTTTTGTAGAGACGGGATTTTGCCATGTTGCCCAGGCTGGTCTCGAACTCCTGGGCTCAAGTGATCCACCTACCTCAGCCTCCCAAAGTGCTGGGATTACAGGTGTGAGCCATCTCACCCAGACACATGTCTGCATATCTGTTGAGTATATACGTAGGAATGGAATCGCTGGGTTATATGGTAAATATATGCTTAATTTTATAAGAAACTGCCACTTTCCAAAGTGGGTTTACCATTTTTCACTTCCACCAGCAATGTATGACAGATCCATTTTCTCCATATATCTGTCAACACTTGACATTGTCACTCAAATAATTTTAGGCAATCTTGTGTATGTGTAATGATAGGTATCTCAATATGATTTTAATTTGTATTTCCACGTAACTAATGATGTCATGCACTTTTTCATATGTCAAATGGCTCTTTGGATAACCTCTTTGTGAAAAAAAACATTCAGGAATTTTGTTCATTTTTCCATTGGATTATTTGCTTTTTGCTTTGTAAGAATATTTCTATTCTCTGAATATATGACCTTTGCGTATACAAGATACTTGATTAGCAAATGGCTTTACTCACTCTCTTCCTTGCCTTTTCGTTATTTTAATTGTGTGTTTTGATGAATGAAAGTTTCTAATTTTAATTAATTCACATTTATTCATCTATTTCTTTATGGTTGGGGCTTTTTGTTAGAACCATTTGTCTAAAATGTTTGGTTTATTTTGTTGTTGTTGTTAAAAAGCACCTTGATTTCCTACCCGGGATTTCACAGTCACATCAAGGCATTCTCCTACATTTTGTCCTAGAAGCTTTGTTGTTTTGTTCTATGATCATGATCAGCCTGGAATTGATTTTCTATAGATGATGGTGAGGGAAAATTTGTATTTTTCCATATGGATATTCAATTGGCCAAACACCAGTAATTGTAAAAAAAAAAAAAAAAAATTGTTTACTTACTAGTCTATAGTGTCACCTTTGTCATAAATCACCTGCTGTCATGCATGAGTCTGGTTTTGAACTCTATATTCTGTTTCATTGGTCTATTTATGTATTCTTCAGACAATCCTACTCTGATTTACTTACTGAGGTTTAATCTTGATAACAAATAGTGTAAGCCTTCATATCCAGAAGGCTGGTCTTTTAAATTGCTTTGTTTATTTTTATCCCTAATCACTTGCTCCTCTTCACATATAGACAAGAAAATGTGGCAATCCCTAAAGGGACTTCACTAGACCTTTAGATAAATTTGAGGAGCATTAACATCTTAATAAATGTTGAGTTCAATACAAGAAAATAGTAGATCTCTCCGTTTTTAAATAATATTTTAGTCTGTTTAGATTTTTCTATGCAGAGATTTTTAAAATATTTCATTAGGTTTTTAATAGGTGCTTGTTTTGTGCTATTATAATTGGTATTCTTTTTGAAGTAGCATCATTGTCTGGTGCACCTGATTTTATAGACAGGTTTGAGGAGGCAATGTCTAATTTATGTAGGGCCCACAGATTGGTTGGACCAGGTGTGATATTTACATAGCATGAGGAGAAGGCTGGCCACCCCACTCTAATCTTATTATGCAAATAGGTTTTCCATTTAGCCAGTGCCATGTTGTCTGCTCTTTACTGTACACCTGTCTGGTGAAGAGAAGGGAACATAGAGCCGCCATTTTGAACATGCCTAGCTCCAGATAGCCTTTTCCTATTGGCACAGCTGCCAGCATTCACCCGTGCAAGCTTCCAACTTGCTTGTCTATGTCTGCAGCTCGACTTTACAGGCTGCTCTTTGTTAGAAAAGAAAATAATTTGGGGGCTGCTTTTCATTAAAAGGAAAACCTTATCGAGGACTTTCTTACCCTCACAATATGCCTAAATAATTTCTACTTAATTCCCATATCATTTTAACTATTTAATTTACAGTGTTTATGAGGGCTTTGGTAAAATACCTGTGTTTTTGGATAAAAACAACAATGAAAAATATGCTACAGGAATAAAAACTTAAACATACCAAAGGTGTGAATGGTATTCACAACATCAAGTGTATGATATCTTACCTCATGGGGAGGAAGCTAACTTGGCAGGAATTTTGCAGAATCTTCAATGCCTAAGTGAAAGTTATCAATTACAAGTAATCATTTTCTAATTGTGTCTTGATTGAATATAGGACTGAAATTATACTCTAAATTGATCTAGCATTCAGTGGCCTTGTTATATCCACTTTTTAATACAAATAGTCTATCTATAAATTACTTTGGATTTTCTATGTACACAACTCTTTCATCTGCAAATGACAATGTTATTTATTCTTTCCAATTATTTCACCTTTTTGTTTTATTTTTTATTTTTTCCCGAGTCTTGCTCTGTTGCCCAGGCTGGAGTGCTGGAGTGCAGTGGCACCATCTCAGCTCACTACAACCTCTGCCTCCCAGGTCTGAGTAACTCTCCTGCCTCAGCCTCCTGAGTAGCTGAGATTACAGGTGCGTGCCACCACGCCTGGCTAATTTTTGTATTTTTAGTAAAGACGGGATTTCACCATGTTGGTCAGGCTGGTCTCTAACTCCTGACCTCATGATCCACTTGCCTTGGCCTCCCAAAGTGCTGGGATTACAGGTGTGAGCCACCACGCCCAACCACTGTTTTATTCTTTCTTACTGTACTGACTAGATCTCCAGTGCAATGATGATTGGAAATTACTATAGCTGCTATCTTGGTTTCATTCTACATATCACAGAGAACGGTTGTTTAGAAACTCTTCATCCAATTAAGGAAGGTTCCCTTCTAGTCCTAGTTGTTTATGAGTTTTGTTGCTTTGCTGTTGATTTTAGAGACACTCTTTCTCTACTACCCAAGCTGTAGTGCAGTAGCACTATAATAGCTCACTGCAAGCTCAAACTTCGGGGCTCAAATGTTCCTCTTACTTTCATACGCGTCCATGTGAAAAGACCACCAAACAGGCTTTGTGTGAGCAACATGGCTGTTTATTTCACCTGGGTGCAGGCGGGCTGAGTCCAAAAAGAGAGTCAGCAAAGGGAGATAGGGGTGGGGCCGTTTTATAGGATTTGGGAAGGTAATGGAAAATTACAGTCAAAGGGGGTTGTTCTCTGGTGGGCAGGGGTGGGGGTCACGAGGTGCTCAGTGGGGCAGCTTCTGAGCCAGGAGAAGGAAATTCGCAGGGTTAATCACTCAGTTAAGGTGGGGCAGGAACAAATCACCATGGTGGAATGTCATCAGTTGAGGCGGGGCAGGGCCTTTTCACTTCTTTTGTGATTCTTCAGTTACTTCAGGCCATCTGGGCGTATATGTGCAAGTCACAGGGGATGTGGTGGCTTGGCTTGGGCTCAGAGGCCTGACATTCCTGCCTTCTTATATTAATAAGAAAAATAAAACAAAATGGTGTTGACGTGTTGTGGCGGCGAAAATTTTTGGGGGGTGGTATGGAAAGAGAATGGGCGATATTTCTCAGGGCTGCTTCAAGCGGGATTAGGGGCGGCGTGGGAACCTAGAGTGGGAGAGATTAAGCTGAAGGGAGGTCTTGTGGTAAGGGGTGACATTGTGGGGATGTTAGAAGAAACATTTGTCGTATAGAATGATTGGTGATGGCCTGGATACGGTTTTGGATGAATTGAGAAACTAAATGGAATAACAGAAGGAGAAAAACAGGAGTAAAAGGTCTAAGAATTGGGATGACTCAGGATATCTGATTAGAGAGTGCCTAAGGAGATTCAGCATAGTTCTGCCAGCAAAGATTATTTATTTACTTCAAGAGTTAAGAGTGGCAGTTTGGGGATAGCACCAGGAGATATCAGCTGTGATGGCTTGGAAAAACAGTGTAAACTGGCAGTGTAAACAAGAGCAGGGCATGTATGAGTAGTTGAGAACGGTGAATAGGAGTATGACTAGACAGAAGATAGTAGGGATGACAAGTTTTTTTGGGGGCACAGTCTAAGTTGGTCTGGTGTCTGGAATGAGACTGGGGCCTAATAAAAAGGAGCGTCTATACAGGAGCTCAAATGGGCTGTACCTTGTAGCATTCCGAGGACAGCCCTGAATTCTGAGAAGGGAAAGTGGTAAAAGTATTGTCCAGTCCTTTTTAAGTTGGTGGCTGAGCTTGGTGAGGTGTGTTTTTAAAAGACCTTTAGTCCATTCTAGTTTTCTTGAACACGGAGGACCGTAAGGGATGTAAAGGTTTCACTGAATACTAAGAGCCTGAAAAACTGCTTGGCTGATTTGACTAATAAAGGCTGGTCTGTTATCAGACTGTATAGAGGTGGGAAGGCTAAACTGAGGAATTATGTCTGACAGAAGGGAAGAAATGACTGTGGTGGCCTTCTCAGACCCTGTAGGAAAGGCCTCTACCTATCCAGTGAAAGTATCTACCTAGACTAAGAGGTATTTTAGTTATCTGACTCAGGGCATGTTGAGTAAAGCTCATTTGCCACTCCTGGGTTGGGGCAAATCCTCGAGCTTGATGTGTAGGGAAGGGAGGGGGCCTGAATAATCCCTGAGGAGTAGTAGAATAGCAGATGGAACACTGAGAAGTTATTTCCTTGAGGATAGATTTCCACGATGGAAAGGAAATGAGAGGTTCTAAGAGGCGGGCTAGTGGCTTGTACTATAGCATAACCTGCCTTTGCTGGTGTGTGGCGATTAGGCCTGGTGGAACCGCCATCAATAAATCAAGCGTGATCAGGGTGAGGAACAGGAAAGAAGGAAATTTGGGGAAATGGGGTGAATGTCAGGTGGATCAGAGAGATACAGTCATGGGGGTCAGGTGTGGTATCAGGAATAATGTGGGAGGCCGGATTGAAGTCTGGGCCAGGAACAACGGTAACTGTGGGAGACTCAACAAAGAGTGAGTATAGCTGAAGGAGCCGGGAAGCAGAAAGTATATGCGTCAGGTATGAGGAAGAAAATAGATTTTGGAAGTTATGAGAACTGTAGAGAGTGAGTTGAGCATAGTTTGTGATTTTGAGGGCCTCTAAAAGTATTAATGCAGTGGCAGCCACTGCACGCAGACATGAGGGCTAGGCTAAAACAGTAAGGTCAAGTTGTTTGGACAGAAAGGCTACAGGGTGTGGTCCTGGCTCTTGTGTAAGAATTCTGACAATGCTAACCATGCCTAGGAAGGAAAGGAGTTGTTTTATAGAAGGTACTGGGGTTTGAGAGATTAGTCGGACACGATTGGCAGGGAGAGCACGTGTGTTTTTATGAGAATTATGCCGAGATAGGTAACAGATGAGGAAGAAATTTGGGCTTGATTGAAGTAATGGGGGCTGTCTGTGAAGCTTTGCAGCAGTACAGCCTAGGTAATTTGCTGAGCTTGATGGGTGTCAGGGTCAGTCCAAGTGAAAGTGAAGAGAGGCTGGGATTAAGGGTGCAAAGGAATAGTAAAGAAAGCATGTTTGAGATCTAGAACAGAATAATGGGTTATAGAGGCAGGTATTGAGGATAGGAGAGTATATGGGTTTGGCATCACGGGGTGGATAGGCAAAACAATTTGGTCGATAAGGCGCAGATCCTGAACTAACTTGTAAGGCTTGTCTGGTTTTAGGACAGGTAAAATGGGGGAATTGTAAGGAGAGTTTATAGGCTTTAAAAGGCCATGCTGTAGCAGGCGAGTGATAACAGGCTTTAATCTTTTTAAAGCGTGCTACGGGATGGGATATTGGCATTGGGGGGGTAAGGGTGATTAGGTTTTAATGAGATGGTAAGGGGTGCATGATCGGTTGCCAAGGAGGGAGTAGAGGTATCCTATACTTGTGGGTTAAGGTGTGGGGGGATACAAGAGGAGGATGCAAAGGAGGCTTTGGATTGGGAAGAAGGGCGGCAATGAGATATAGCTGTAGTCCAGGAATAGTCAGGGAAGCAGATAATTTAGTTAAAGTGTCTCAGCCTAATAAGGGAACTGGGCAGGTGGGATAACTAAAAAGGAGTGCTTAAAAGAGTATTGTCTAAGTTGGCACCAGAGTTGGGGAGTTTTAAGAGGTTTAGAAGCCTGGCCGTCAATACCCACAACAGTTATGGAGGCAAGGGAAACAGGCCCTTGAAAAGAAGGTAATGTGGAGTGTGTAGGCTCCGTATTGATTAAGAAGGGGACGGGCTTACCTTCCACTGTGAGAGTTACCGGAAGCTCGGCGTCCGTGATGGTCTAGGGGGCTTCTGAGGCGATTGGGCAGTGTCAGTCTTCAGCCGCTAAGCCGAGAAGATCTGGGAAGGAGTCAGAGAGCCTTGGGCCAGAATTCCAGGGGCTCTGGGAGTGGCTGCCAGGTGAGTTGAACAGTCCGATTTTCCGTGGGGTCCGACACAGATGGGACGCGGCTTAGGAGGAATCCCGGGCTGCTGGCATTCCTTGGCCCAGTGGCCAGATTTCTGGCACGTGTAGCAAGCTCCTGTGGGAGGAGGTTCTGGAGGAACGCCTGGCTGCTGTGGTTCAGGCGTTTGGAAGTTCTTGTGTGCTGGAGATGTGGCTGGGGTTTGTCTCACAGTGGAGGCAAGGAATTGCAACTTTTTTCTATTATTGTACACCTTGAAGGCGAGGTTAATTAAATCCTGTTGTGGGGTTTGAGGGCCGGAATTTAATTTTTGGAGTTTTATTTAATGTCGGGAGCAGATTGGGTAATAAAATGTATTTTGAGAATAAGACGGCCTTTTGACCTTTTAGGGTCTAGGGCTGTAAAGCGTCTCAGGGTTGCTGCCAAACAAGTCATGAACTGGGCTGGATTTTTATATTTGATGAAAAAGAGCCTAAACGCTATCTGATTTGGGATAAAGAAAAAGGAGCATTAACCTTAACTATGCCTTTGGCTCCAGCCACCTTTTTAAGAGTAAATTGCTGGGCAGGTGGGGGAGGGCTAGTCACGGAACGAAACTGTAAGCTGGACCAGGTGTGAGGAGGGGAGGTGATAAAAAGATTATAGGGTGGAGGAGCAGAGGCTGAGGAAGAATTGGGACCTAGCTCGGCCTGGCGAGGAGGGGAGAGGTCAGATGGGTCTGTAGAAAAGGAAGATTAGAAAGACTCAGCGATGCTTGGGGTTGGGACTGAGAGGACAGGTGGGAGGGAAAGAAGGAAGATTTGGGACGAGTTGCACTGGGCACAGAGACTAGGAAGGGACTGATGTGTAAAAGAATGCCTGGACATCAGGCACCTCAGACCATTTGCCTATTTTACGACAAGAATTATTTAGATCTTGCAGCATGGAAAAATTCAAAGTGCTATTTGCTGGCTATTTGGAACTACTGTCGAGTTTGTATTGGGGTCAAGCGGCATTGCAGAAGAAAATAAGGCATTTAGGTTTTAGGTCAGGTGTGAGTTGAAGAAGTTTTAAGTTTTTGAGAACACAGGCCAAGGGAGTAGAAGGAGGAATGGAGGGTGGAAGGTTGCCTATAGTGAAGGAAGCAAGCCTAGAGAAAAGAGAGAGTAGAGAAATGGAGGGAAGGGGTTTGGGGGTTCTTACCTTCCAGAAAAGTGGGAAAAGGGGTTGGGGCGCAGAGATAAGAGGTCGGGGGGCAGAAATAAGGGATGGGGCACAGAAGTAAGGGATCGGGACATGGAAATAAGGGATTTGGGCACAGAGATATGAGGTTGGGGTGTGGAAATAAGGGATTGGGGGTTCTTGCCCCCTAGAAAAGCAGCACTTGCCACTAAGGGTGAAGGAGAAGGGGTTGAGGGGTACTTGCCACTCCCCCAGAAAAGTGGGACTTGCCGCTAAGGGTGAAGGAGAAGGGGTTGAGGGGTACTTGCCCCTCCCCCAGAAAAGCAGGACTTGCCGCTAAGCGTGAAGGAGAAGGGGTTGAGGGGTACTTGCCCCTGCCCCAGGAAAGTGGGACTTGCCGCTAAGGGTGAAGGAGAAGGGGTTGAGGGGTACTTGCCCCTGCCCCAGGAAAGTGGGACTTGCCGCTAAGGGTGACCCAGGAAAGCAGAGAAGGGGTAGAGACAAGGAGAGAAGGGGTTGGGGTACTTGCCCCTTCCCCAGAAAAGCAGGATTTGCTGCTAAGGGTGAAGGACCAAGGCAGGCGTCCCTGTGTGGTCTGACACCTTTGAAACATGGGTGAATTATCAGAGAGGCATCCCTGCAATGATTAAACACCAAGGGAAGGCTGCCTTCCCAGTCCGTGTCTGGCACTGGAGTTTTGGGTCCACGGATAAAACGTGTCTCCTTTGTCTCTACCAGAAAATGAAAGGAATTGAAATTAAGGGAGAGATTGAAGTGTGGCGCCAGGATTGAAAGGAGAAAGAGGTTGAGGGATAGTGAGGGAGGTTGGAGAAGAGAGTAAAAAGAGGCCGCTTGCCGGATTTAAAATTGGTGAGATATTTCTTGGGCTGGTCGGTCTCAGGACCTGAGGTCGTAGGTGGATCTTTCTCACGGAGCAAAGAGCAGGAGGATGGGGGATTGATCTCCCAAGGGAGGTCCCCTGATCTGAGTCACGGCACCAAATTTCATGCACGTCCGTGTGAAGAGACCACCAAACAGGCTTTGTGTGAGCAACATGGCTGTTTATTTCACCTGGGTGCAGGCGGGCTGAGTCCAAAAAGAGAGTCAGCAAAGGGAGATAGGGGTGGGGCCGTTTTATAGGATTTGGGAAGGTAATGGAAAATTACAGTCAAAGGGGGTTGTTCTCTGGTGGGCAGGGGCGGGGGTCACAAGGTGCTCAGTGGGGGAGCTTCTGAGCCAGGAGAAGGAAATTCGCAGGGTTAATCACTCAGTTAAGGTGGGGCAGGAACAAATCACCATGGTGGAATGTCATCAGTTGAGGCGGGGCAGGGCCTTTTCACTTCTTTTGTGATTCTTCAGTTACATCAGGCCATCTGGGCATATACGTGCAAGTCACAGGGGATGCGATGGCTTGGCTTGGGCTCAGAGGCCTGACACTTACCTCAGCATCCCATGTGGCTGGGACTATAGGCATGTGCCACCACGCCTTGCTATTTTTTTTTTTTTTTATGTTTTATAGCGATGGGGTCTTGCTATGTTGCCCATACTGATCTCGAACTCCTGGCCTCAAGTGATCCTCCCTCCTCAGTCTCTCAAAGTGCTGAGATTACAGGCATGAGCCACTGTGCCCAGCAGCTATGAGTTTTTATTGTGAATATTCAGTTTTATTAAATGCTGTGTCAGCATCTTTAGAGATGATCTAGTCTTTATTCTTTGTGGCGAATCACATTGAGCTTTGAATTTATACCACTCATGCATTCTTAGAGCCACCTCTATTTTGTCAGACTGTCCCTTTATTCTACTACTGTAATTGCAGGGCTTTGATTATTATTTTGCTTTGGTTTGCATCAATGTTCCTGAGAAAAATGGACCTATAATTTTCTTCTCTTTTAACGTCCTCATTAGGTGTTAGTATCAAGATTATACTGGCTGTATAAAAAGAGGCCCAGTGAGTTTTCTCTTTTTCTATTATCTCGAATAACTTTTGTAAGATCGGTCTTATTTTTTTCTTAAACATTTGGTAGAAATCACAAGTGAAGCAATTTGAAGTCTAAAGTTTTTCGTTTTTTGATTTGTTTGTGTGTATATGTGAAAAGATTCTTTCATGGATAACTTTTAGATAACTATGATAATCATTAAATTTTCTATTTTTTTCTTGTATCAGATTTGGTAAGATTTATTTTTTCAGGAGTTTATCAATTGTTTCTTTTTTTTTCCAGAAAGTTTTTCATAATATTCTCCTAATGTTCATTCGCATTTACTGACCATGGTTTTCATCCTGCCTGTTGGTGCTTTATGCCTCTTTGTTTCTTGATGTGTCTTGCCAGAGGTTTAAGCAATTTCATCAGCTTTTCCAAAAAAGCAACTTTTGGCTGTGTTCATCTTCTGGATCTTATATTTACTTTTCATTTCATTAATTTTGTCCCCAATCTTTATTATCATCTTCCATTTTTTTTACTTAATTTGCTATTATTTTCTAACTTATGGAGATGAATACCTGATCATTAATTTTCAGTTTTTTCTTCTCTTCTGTGGACATGTGGCTATCAAGTTCCCTGTAATCATCGACTGAGTTATATTCTATACATTTTGATTTTTCTCATTTTCATTATTATTCATTTCAAACTACTTCCTGTTTTCATTTACCCATGGGTAATTTAAAAGTATAGAAATTTTCACACACACACAAATTTTCTTTCTTGTCTTTTTTTTTTTTTTTTTTTTGGTTATTGATTTTGAGCTGAATTCTACTCTGACTAAAAAACATACTCAATCCTGTGAATTTCACAGGATTGTAAAATTTCAATCCTGTGAATTAAATTTGTTTAGACTTGTCAAGCATATCATCAACTTTGGTAAATGTTTTTTATACATTTAAAAATAATATTAAGGTGATGTTAGATACAATATTGTAAAAATGCCAGTTAGGTCAAATTTATTATTCATATCATTTACTTTTGCTATAGACTTCCTAAATTTGTCCACTTATTTAATTATATACTACAGAATTGTAATAAAATCTTCTGCAAGTAGTGTGTATTAGTCTATTTTTTTCATTTACGTCTATTATATTGAGTTTTATACATTTTGAAGCTGTATTATTAGGTACCATGTTACCTCTCATTCGTTACAAAGTTTTGTGAATATGATGCTTTGAATTTTTCAGAGAATATAATTCATAAATCAGTGCAACCAGAAACTGCAACATGTCACGTTGTAATGAATGTTTACAAGTAAATAGAGAAACCAAAGTCAGCCTAGCTGAACCTCAGTCTCCCACTTTTTCCTCACGAGCTAAATGAACATCTGATCCACTCTTCTGCACCAAGATCTGGACCAAAACAAAACTTCAGCTTCAATCAGTATTTTAATTGAGGAATTAGTATTTAGAATTTTATATTTTCTTGTTTAAAAAATTGGTATCATTATACAAAGAACCTCTCTAACTTTAACCTTGATTGCTATCTTTTTGACTAATTTTAGTCTAATTATTTTAGATTTATTTTGTTTAATATTTGCCTTATATCTTTTTCCCACATCTTATATATCTTTTGTTGTATTGAAGTGGAACATTACTAAAGGGCATGGAAATAATAAAACCTTAGTGCAGGAAATATACCCTAGCTTCAGTGGAAAATAATCCAAGAACTAGAAAACTGCTGGGATTGACAATCTTCCCTGCCGGGGCTCCTATTTCTTCATCTCTGCTTTGTTTTGCCCACTATTTCTATAATTCCTTCTTTCAACTTTTTTGTCCTGTTTGGAGTGTGGGAGACCTGAATGTGCCACCCCAAAATATACCCTTTACCATGAGGATTGCCAATCTGAAAGCAAATAAGAAGCACTTGTAGGAAAGTTCTCTGTCTACCCTCTATTTGCATAATATCAGGACATAAACTTACAAAGAAAAAAGATACCCCACCTCCCTTTTCTACAAGGGAGAGCAAAAGTTAACTGCTTAAGACAACTGTAGACCCTTATGCGTGTGGAGTTGGCACCAAAAGCATCTATATAAATAAACCTTACTGACCAGCATTTACCTGCCATTATTTGCCTTCCCATAAGTTGTTGCCCTTAGAGACTCAAGGTCCTTTTCCTTTTTCTTGTCACCTCTCCAAAAATGTACTGTTCATTGTCAAAGATGGTATATCAGCTGGAAGTCAAAGCCACCTCTTCGAGAATTACTTATTCTCTGGATATCTCTTATACGCCTATACATGTTAATATACATGTTAATAAGCATCTATTTGCTTTTCTCTTGATAATTTGTCTTTTGCTACAGAGTTTCTTTTGCAACCGAGAACTTATGAGGATTGAGCTTACAATAGCCTAACATGGCTTCCATGCCCCTCTCTTCTCAGCTGGCTCTGGCTTTTCGTATCTCCTTTTTTCTATGCTCTGTGTTGATTTAGCATGTCTCATTTAAGCCACGTGTTTAATATTAGCTTTCAGGTCAAGTAATGACAAACATCTTCAATATGATACATGGACAATGGTAGATAGGAAAATCATTTCTGCAGTAGGCAATGAGAAATGCCTCATCAACTGCAGTGATCATTCAATCTACAACTCTTCTTTGCAAAAGGGTATAACAAAAGGCTAAACCTGATCGCTAACTTCAAAATGTCTTTTTAATTTAAACATTTAATTATAAATTAGAAAATATTGCATACAAATCTCAAATGCCAGCTTCTCTTGAAAGTTCAGAAACCTGGCAGCAGTAAAATAACATTCTTACATAGAAACAATTGCTGTGCTTAACAATGCTGGTTTCTTCCTTTATAGATTGGGCCTGGGATCTGCACCATTGCCCCTGAACCAATTTTTTTTTTTTTTATAAAGTTGTCCTGAATGCTTTTCAGTTTGTGACCCTTGAAAAAATCTGACAGTAAACTCTTAATGCTTTGAGGGAAAGTACTTTATCTTAATTATCTTTAAATCACAACATGCTGCAGAATGTTTGGATCACATTTGGTGACTAAAGTGATGTCAGTGAAATAGTTAAAGCTTTCAAAAATTATCAGTATTTACACCTATCTCTTGATTGTTAGTAAGAAAGTGGATTTATTTTAATTAATGCCTGAAATCCACAGATGTCATAAACACTTCAATTCATCCAATAATTTCTTCTTAAATCAAACTTTCAAAAAATAATTAGAGGTGCTAACAAGTAGCAAATCTGACTGTGAATGGAATTGGCTTTCTTTTGTTTAGTGGAGGAAGATAATTAGCAGGAAATGGCCAACAGATGATGAGCAGAAAGAGGAAGCTGGGGGCACAAAAGATCTCTCACAAGAAACCAAAGACCTCAGATCCCTAAGAATTGATTTCACTGCAAATCTCAATAATTGCTGGAAAGAGTTTCCTGGGACAGCAGTTAAAGCAGGTCACACATACTAAAAGACATGCTTTGTTTGTAATATTGGAAGAATTGAAAATCATACCGATTTTTATGAGTAAGCACCTTGATAATCAATGAAGAACATCTAGCAATTTAATTTAAAGCTTTTTTTTAAAGTCCTTGAATTTGTTATTTCATGGAGCCTCAGTCCCACAACTTAGCTAGACACAAACAAGACATCTGTGTCCAAAAGTTTAACTTCCACTCTCTTTGTTGGATGAACCAGAAAGCAAATGCTCCTTCAGAACAGTCTGACCTCAGAAGGCTCTGGAACATCTGGAATCTGGGAAGGGCTAACAGGATTTATATGTACTGATAGGAAAGGACCACTCAGCACCATATTCAATCCAGGGAAATTAAATTCTAACAGGATTAAAGGAGTCAGCAGTTAATACATAGGAGTATGATTTCCCCCAAGCCAACATGCACATTGAAAGCCCATCTTCTATGGGAGAAACTGCTAAGAACATGACACAAGGCATTAAGGTAGGAGGCAGCTTAAAATATGTGCAGATATTCTAGCCTTTCATTCTGCTATAGCAACACAGAATACGTCTGAATTGCCTCATATTTATTGCCCTGTTTTCTAACAGCAAATGCAAAAACATGCATCAATATAGCACTATGGAACCAATCTAAATAAACTAAAGTTATATAGGAAATTTATGTATCATGTGACTATCACACACACACATACACACAATAAAAATAATCAAAGAAATGTCCCCAAATATAAAATATGGAAATCTCAAATACATTTTATTATTTCAAATCAAGACTCTTTAGTACTCTGTTATTGTGCCTCGGAAATCTAACTGTTCCCTATCCGTGTTTCCGTACTTCTTAATTTGCAATTTTGACAAAATTCAAAGGAGATTCCCATAGCTTATGCAATTCAAGGAGCAACACTTCCCTAACAGCAGTTACAAGGGACCTGTCTTGTTCCCAAAAGCATCGTCTATCCCTGAGAAGAAGTATGCCACTTCTTTATAAGTACTGCCACTTAGCTGGCTTCCTGTCATAAGTTCAATATTAGAAAAAGGACTCTGCTTCTCCTTGGTTGCTCCTTTCTCTTTGTTAAAACGAATTCCAAGCAATTAGAAGCTCCAGCTATTCAAAAAGCAAGCAAAGATTGGTGCCAAAGGGCAAGCTTGTCCTTGAGAGAGGTCATGCCTCTTCAGCTGAAGCTTGTCTTTGCTTGGGGACAACGGTTCCCTGTCCACCCCATCTTTAAGAGGCTTATTGTTATGTTCATACCCACATTTCTCAGTCAGGGAAAGATATTGGTTTCTGTGGTAGATTGATTTAATTAATGGCCCCAATACTTGAGCCCTACTAGTATTGTCACCCTCTTCCCTGTAGCATTCTAGTGCCTGCTTAGTCTGGCTTTAAGCCCAATTATACGATTTCTTTTGGCCTATGGGATATTAGCAAGCATGATGGAAAGAGAGGCTGGAAGAGTGTTACATATTGGGGTTGTTCACCTTGCTGTCTCTATAATGTCTATGTGAAGATGTCTAGGCCAGCCTGCCAGAGGATGAAAGACATGTAGAGTACAGTCGAGTCAGCCCAGCAAGATGATCTTAAATCAGCCAATAGCCAATGACAATCATGTGATGAGCCCAACTGTAAAAGATCAGTCACCTCTTTTACAATCGACAGGCATGAAGCCTTTGTTCTCTTTTGATAATCTTTTAATTTCCTCCAAGGGCCTAGTCCTTCGGAACCATAACTATGGCTTGAACAATTTTCCTAATAAGAAAAAATATATGCCCGTGTGTGTTGGGTGCATCTCTCAAAGTTTCTAGTTACACTTGGACACTTTCTTTGCTAAATTGCTAAATGCCATAAAATAACATGGTTCAGTAATTAGATATTTATCTTGCTTAGATAAATCCCTGATATGACATATTGTTAAATCTGTCATTATAAGATTTGAGCCATTTTTGTTTCCCTTTGGAAAATTTTTATTCATAAAAATTGAGATGACCCAAAAAATACTTCTTTGACTTTTAGGACTGTGTCCAAACATGTTATTCTAAAAGAAGCAGGGTGGAGATAAATAAACTTCTTTGAAAGTGGCTAATTCATCTTTATGGTAATAATTAATTGTGTGACAGAATCCAATCCATTAATTTTATAAGCTAGCATACTCTGTGCCTTCACTTATATTAAATTTTTAAAACAGTTGTAGCTGAAAGTTTAAAAATTCATTGATGATTTTAAGTTATTGAATTATGGTCAGATTGTATTAAAACAAATCCATTTTCATGCTTTTTATAAGAGGTACACCTAAAATATGAGAGCATGGAACATGTGAATGTAAAGATATGAGAAAAATTTTACATGGCAAATTTTAACTAAAATAAGTACGGTATAAATATATTCAAATGAATCAAAAAGACAAAACAACAAGGCCAGGGTTGGAAAGGGTCTTTGTATAGTTATGAAAAGCTTAAAACAGGAAAATAATAAAATTCTAATCTTTCATGCACCTAATGAAAAACCTCTATAAAAATATGTTTCTGAAAGATTAAAGACTTTAATGTAAAATGCAAACAAATATTTAGAACGATATCTTCATAACTTTGGAGAAGGAAGACTCTTATATATGTCACAATGTGCTAAAATGAAAAAAATCAGATGGATAATTTTGACTAAATGAAAATTAAGAACTTACGGTTATCAAAGATATCATAAGGAAAATGAAAAGACACAAAGTGGAAGAAGATATTTGCAACCTATGTCATATCTGGTCCATTAATCAAAGGACAGCACAATAAATTATAATATATTTACAAAATAGAATACTGGACTGTACTGAAAATGAATGGGGTCTGGGTCTTGCAACAAGTGAATAAATGTAAAAATAAGAATTGTGTTGAGTAAAGAAAGCCAACAGAACAAATACTATGTACAGTATAATACCCTTTTAATAAACTCAAAACTAAACAATTCATTGTTTAGAACTGTATATAACTAGGAGAAAAACTAATTTTGAAATATCAGGGAATGATAGAAATAAAATTTAGAACAATGTTTGCTCCAAGGATTGAGGGAAGAAGGAACAGAGAGAAAGGAGAGACAGAGAATATAGAAGACTTAACCAGCACTAAGTTTTGATATTATGGATAATAGTTTTGGCTCATATTTTTATCCTACCTGCTTCCATAAAATGATAAGGAAGGATAAGTTGGATTAGATGCATTCTTGGCATTTACTATTCTAAATGTATTTTCCATCTTGAAGTTACTGTTTGTGAAGCCAGGAGCAATTACTTTTTGGGTGGATACACTGTCACCACCTTTCAAGGTGTCATTGTCCTGCCTTTCTTCAGAACTACTTGAGCCAGCTAGAGCTTTACATGCCAAGCATTACAAAATAAATAGAGAATTGGAATTCTTTCCATCTGTAAAGCAAGAAAATGCACATTTGAATTCCGACTAAAGGGACACACCCCTTTTTTTGAGAAAAGCACCTATTGCAAGGTTTTGGTGTTGGTGCAAACACTCATTTTGATGTCTTTCACTTATTATAAGTTATTGGCCTTCTTTTCTAAAATGTCTCCTACCTTTCCAACTAAGGTTTCTCCTATTCAGAAACAATGGCTTAATCATTTTCCAAAGGACTCTTTTCTTCATAGCAGTCTTGATAGCCACCTACCAGAAGCCTGATTTAATAGGTCTTCGGTGGATCCATTTCACCCACAAGAACAATCAGTAAGGACTGGTGGCTTCTCAGCCAGGTGTTTTTTGAGTGTGTGGGTGCCTGAGTGGTGCCATACAAAACAACTTTGATTCATTTGCCCACAGAGAACTCAAGTGACATTTTGGGTAATTCATTTGTTTAGAGATGTGTCCTTTCTACCCCACCTTCATCTTGACCCAAGTGTTTAGCTTTAAGGCTATTTTTGGACATATGACACTAAAAAGGATATTAACTGCTCCTGAGAATGTGACACTCCCAGTGAGTCTCAAATTGGAAACAGGCTTCAATGCATCAGCCATTTTTCATAAGTATTTAATAGCTTCAAGGAAATGACAGTTCCATGTCCCACATGGGTTTTAGTTAGGGTGTAAGGTTCACAACTGAATACATGGGAGACAATTGTTGAACCATACATTATGCAAACTGTTGTGAAAGTTAAGGATACACAACTGGCCTACTTTACACATATGCACATGAAATACTACCCCTACCCCTTAATCTATTTAAAATATGTTCCTAGACTTTAAATTCCTCAGGCCTTAGGGAAATAAAACCAAGGCCATAGCTATATAATTGCAAAGCTCCAACTGTGTCCTATTAACCCAGTCATTTCATGAACTAATTCAGGGACAATGGGTTCACAAAGCCTCAGTGTGTTTAAGATTTATAATTAAATTTCAAAAATGAAAGCTCATCTTGCCTGTTTAAGAATCTATGAAGTGTGTGGCTATCCTACAGAATCTTGTAGACAGACTCTGTTTCTTAAATCCAGCCTTTTCTTTTTATTATGCCAGTTTGTATTTTAAAATATGCCATTTCTTTCTAAAAAGTCCAGCTTAAAACTCAAGATATTAAATAACAAACCCTGACAGAACATGTGAGAAAGTTTCATACTTTTTTTTCAATTTGCCTGAAAAAAAAAAGCTAAAAATACAGACAATTTCTATCTATGAATATCAACGATTTTAAAATGCCCACCAGAGAACATTGTTTCTAAGTCTGGAGTAAGGAAGAGATAAGAGATTGTCCTAGTCCAGGTCTTTTAAGAAACTGATTAAACACAAAGGGAGCGTTTCGTGGGATATTCCGCTGAGAAAAAATGCGGAAGGAACTGAGAAAAGGTGGGAGAGCTGTCGGACTGCAGTGTGTATTTAATCAGAAGAGAAAGCTGGAATAAAGGAAGTTGGGACAAAAACATTAGAGCACTTTGCAGTCTAAGGAAGTTTCTGCAAAGCCATTCAGTGTTCTTGAGCTAAAGTCTGTCATCAGAGGAGCCCCCTGTCTCTCAGATTGGACCCACCTTAGCATGATCCATGATGTGCTCACTCATTGGCTGAGAACAGCCTGTGGGAGGTGTGGCCTCAGTGGAAGCTTAACTATGAGTTACAGAGCTCAGTGACTAGAGCTCTGTAATTTCAACTTAAATGTCTTCACATACTATAAACAAGACACAGAATAATTTGGATGATATTTAAAGAAGATGATTTCCTTATTAGTCAGCTTGCTACTGTAAAATGCTGCATAACAACCCCCAAATCTCAGTTGAATCCAAAAACCAGTATGTATTTCTTGTTCATGGGTCTCCAGGTGTCTTGGCTAAGCTCAGGTTTGTGTCAGTTTCATATGTGTGTTATTCTAGGACCCAGACTGAAGAGGAAAAGGCTACATAGGACATGCACTTGTCCTGGCAGATGAAAACAAAATGAAAAAGAACAAACCAAACCACATAAACACATTTAAAACTTTTGCTCACATCACATGTGGTCACATACCATTACCAAAGTAAGTCACATGGTCCAGCCAAAAGTCAATGGAGCGAAGAAGTGTAGTCTACATGCTGGGCTAGAAAATTCTGCACAGCCAGTGGTAAAGGATGTGGGTTGTATAGTCCTAGTATGTTGAGGGAGTGGAGGAGTGAAAATAATTTTCTATTTTAAACTAATACTGCTTTCTTGGTAGAGTAAACAACATGCAATAGTAAAAAATAGTCGTAGAACACACACACATACACACACACACCCACCCCCTTGTGAATGGACATACAGATACGCTAGAAGAATATAAATATACCTATCTCATGTGGAGTCATATACCTAAATCTTGGATATAAATAAACCAGAAAAGCTGCTAAATTTTTTCTATTTTTCTTTGGTCATTCAGAATAGAAGAAGAAGACAGAAATAGTCTATGAAAAAGCATGACTTATACTAGTAATGGATGCAAGAAATCTTAGTGCAAGTGAGAAAAAATGCATAGATCCACAAAATCAAAAAGTTTTAACAGCAACGTTTTCACACCAAAGTGACTGGCCTTTTTGATGCACAATTTTAAAGCCCACAAGACTGGCCACTTCCATCCTGTTGGCATGGACCCAATATAGGAATTAAAAAAAAAAGACTGGAGTAAAAAACCAAAAATTTTCTTACAGCAGCTGCCCCAAATCAACTCTAAATATCAGCCAACTGAGGCAGCTAAAAACTCACCAAAAAATAAATAAATAAATAAAAATAAACAATGCAAAGACTTTGAGTCTTTGTTGAAAAAGTTGAGGGCGGGGATTCAGATATTAATTAGGTAAAAAGGGAAGAAGTTAAGGAAAGTCTATTTCAGTATGTGGAAGCAAATAGAAGACTCCATGGAATAATCTCTGGTATAAGCCAATAGGAATAAACAACATGGGACCCAAGAAGGAAAAAAAGTGATGGCTCTGAGTTTATTCCACCACCTCACATACACACATACTCACACAAGGAAACAATGTAGCACACACATGAAAAGATGAAGAATGGATCCTGAAGAAAAATCTACCCCAGGAAACAAAAGAAAACTTAGTGATCACAATGAAAAAACAAGTAAACAGAGCCAGCAGAACTAAGAAAAAATATTGAAGGAAAAATAACCTGAGTGAGACCCTTAAGATATGTTAAAAATAATAACTTAGAGAATAGGCTTGATAAAATCACCAAGATGCAGAGGAAAAGGACATAAAAATTAAAATAATTTGAGATAAATGTAATGAAATAAAAATAAAACAGATACAAAGACTATGATACTATAGAAGCAGCAGACATCTCCTCAGATGAAAGAAGAATAAAAGCCCAGGACCTTTTAAATGTTTTCAAGGGCTTGTTTTATTTCGTAAAAAAATGAATAGAGAATCACCGATAATGAGATATACTTCATTAAATTTACTAAATGTCAACATTCACAAGAGATAAACAGATTAATCTTTACATATTTTGAAATTGTTTTATAGCTCTTGGATGTTCTAAGTTTTTTCCACTTTTAATTTCCTCTTTATATTTCAGCTTGCAAAGTTTCCATTGACATATCTTCAAACTCATTGATTCTTTCCTTGGCAAAGTTGAGTCCATGGTAAGCTCTTTGAAAACACATTTCTTCCCACCTCCCACTTCAAGAAGGTGGTTTAGAGGCCTTTAGCTTTCCTCAGCCACTTGGAAATAGCAAATAGAACATAAAGATGAACTCTGTGAGCTTTAATTCAAGAAGAAAAATGGGAATCTACCAGAATAGTAAAGGACACCGCAGATCCTGGGGAAGAGAAGTGGGCAAACAGCCACCTAGGGGACTCACCTTTCCACTGCAGATCCATGCAACCCAGGCCAAGGGAGAGCACATTATTTCTTCCAAGTCCCTGGAGCTAACTTGGATGGAGGCTTGGAGACACAGAGAGGGAAAGACGTCGGGAAAAGCTGCGATCATTTTCCCAGACCCAGGTTGGAGACGAGGATGCCATTTTTAATCCAGGCTCATACAAAGTCAGTCATTCTTTGGCAATTTGGCAACACGGCCTCACAGTCATTTTAGTGTCAGGCCAGAGATTGAAGCACTTGCTCTAGAGTAGTATAGAGCTTCCACAGCTGGAATTGAGCAGCAGGGGTGGAAAGCACCCCAGCAGTAAGTGCTAGAATTGTGCTTTCCCCCATTGCAGGTCTGGAGTGGGAGGAGAGTTGCTGTAGCTGTGGGTTCTTTGGGCAATGAGATCTTCAGACAAGGCCAACTTGGCAACCTAGAGCCAATCTGCATGTGTCATTATGAGGTGCCCCAGCCTGCTCCCTAGAGATTGTGGTGTAGTGGGGCACTCTCTGATCCATGGCCAGGTAGATTTCCAGGCATTCTGAGTGTTTGTTCACCTGGATAAGCTGCGGAAGCCACCCCACCCTTCTTGTGAAGAGATTGTGGTGCAGTGGGGCTCTTTCTGTTCCATACCCAGGCAGATCTCTAGGCACTTGGAGCATTCACTCTCCTAGATGGGAGAGTTAGGCCACTCACCCTTCTTCATGCTGGGAAACTGGGGAAAAGGAGGCTTCTCAGCTTCATGTCTAGGCACACCTCTAGGCACTTGGTGGCTGCCCAGTGAGCTTGTCCTTGGAGCTAGTGCTTGTGCCTGATATTGTGGGACCTGTAGGTGTGCCTGCTTGATCTGGCCCCACCCATCTTGCTCCCACTCTCCAGGGCTGTGCATTCCACAGTGGTCTGAGCTCCCAGAGAGTTTTAACCAGGAAGCAAGGATCAAGTATATACCCATCCACATTGGCTGTAGCCAGCTCTTACCCACAAGAGCCACCTACTGGCTTGGAGAAATAATGGCACAGCACCCTAGGATTTCTGCCGACACAAGTACATAGCACTGGAGAAAGTTAAACTTCCTGACCACTGCCAATTTGGCCCCACAGGAGGCAGTGAGCCTGCTCACATGCCCAGGACATCACTACTATAACCAGCATTTGGATAAACCATCATAAAAAGGCTACCTATAACCAAGGAATTTATACAGACACTTTGACACTGAAAATACCCAGAACCGGAGCTCTAACCCTTAGCACAGTTCACCCGTAAGGGATGGGGAAGAGCAGCTGACCAAAGGCCACCTTGGGTAAAAGGCAATGTGGGCGTGGCACTAGTCACTGAAGGCAGCACCATCACAGCTCAGGAGCAGACATGGAAAGGAGGTCATCCCATCCCCCATTCCACCCTCCTCAGTGCACTGTTGAAGACTCAGTAGTAGCTCTTCCCATCAGGGCTCAGAAGCATGGGCTGAAAGAGATCAATTCTAAGCATTCTATAGTGGTTCCACCTCCACTGAAGGTGAATGTATACTTGAGGAAAATGCTTTTCATACTTCTCTATTGCCTCTGCTTCTGTACCTACCTGCCAGCTCTTACTCTTAAATGCCAACTACTGGACTGCAGCTTGAACTGCACCACCAAACAAAATTACATTGCTACTACAAGCAACATCTGAGAAAGCCATTGCATGAAACTGCCTGCAGCCAAGGAGTCCATACAGAGCGCTGGCACCCTGAAAGCACCCAGAAACTAAGCCAATTAGTCATGTTTAATATACACCACAGTTGTATCTACAAGGCAAGAAAGAGCAAAAAATCAAGAAGTCCCATCCAAACAAAAGTAAATTTTTTTTTAAAAAAAAGAGGAAACATGAGCTCTCTCAGATGAGAAGGAATCAGTGCAAGAACGCTGGCAATTAAAAAAGCCAGAGTGTTTCATTACCACCAAAAGATCCCATTAGCTTCCAAGCAATGGAACCTAACCAGAATGAAATGTCTGAAATGACAGACACAGAATTCAGAATTTGAATGGCAAAGAAACTCAATGAGATCCAAGAGGAAGTTCAAATCCAACACAAAGAAAACAGAAAAATGATACGAGTATTGAAAGACAACACAGTTATTAATAAAAAAACAAACATAACTTCTGGAATTAAAAAATTTCCCCATTAACTACAAGTGCTTCAAAATACAGTTGGAAGCCTTAACAACAGATTAGACCAAGTAGAAGAAAGAATTTCACAGCTTGAAGACTAGTTCCTCAAATTAACCGAGTCAAAAGAAATAAAGAAAAAAATAATGTAAAAAATAAAGCCTTTACAAAATATGAGATTATGTAAAGGGACTACATATATGATTTATTGGCATCCTTTTTTTAATTATTATTATACTTTAAGTTTTAGGGTACATGTGCACAATGTGCAGGTTAGTTACACATGTATACATGTGACATGCTGGTGTGCTGCACCCGTTAACTCGTCATTTAACATTAGGTATATCTCCTAATGCTATCCCTCCCCCTTCCCCCCACCCCACAACAGTCCCCAGAGTGTGATGTTCCCCTTCCTGTGTCCCTGTGTTGTTCTCATTGTTCAATTCCCACCTATGAGTGAGAATACGCAGTGTTTGGTTTTTTGTTCTTGCGATAGTTTACTGAGAATGGTGATTTCCAATTTCATCCATGTCCCTACAAAGGACATGAACTCATCATTTTTTATGGCTGCATAGTATTCCATGGTGTATATGTGCCACATTTTCTTAATCCAGTCTATCATTGTTGGACATTTGGGTTGGTTCCAAGTCTTTGCTATTGGGAATAGTGCCGGAATAAACATACGTGTGCATGTGTCCTTATAGCAGCATGATTTATAGTCCTGTGGGTATATACCCAGTAATGGGATGGCTAGGTCAAATGGTCTTTCTAGTTCTAGATCCCTGAGGAATTGCCACACTGACTTCCACAATGGTTGAACTAGTTTACAGTCCCACCAACAGTGTAAAAGTGTTCCTATTTCTCCACATCCTCTCCAGCACCTGTTGTTTCCTGACTTTTTAATGATTGCCATTCTAACTGGTGTGAGATGATATCTCATTGTGGTTTTGATTTGCATTTCTCTGATGGCCAGTGATGATGAGCATTTTTTCATGTGTTTTTTGGCTGCATAAATGTCTTCTTTTGAGAACTGTCTGTTCATGTCCTTCGCCCAATTTTTGATGGGGTTGTTTGTTTTTTCCTTGTAAATTTGTTTGAGTTCATTGTAGATTCTGGATATTAGTCCTTTGTCAGATGAGTAGGTTGTGAAAATTTTCTCCCATTTTGTAGGTTGCCTGTTCACTCTGATGGTAGTTTCTTTTGCTGTGCAGACGCTCTTGAGTTTAATTAGATCCCATTTGTCAATTTTGGCTTTTGTTGCCATTGCTTTTGGTGTTTTAGACATGAAGTCCTTGCCCATGCCTATGTCCTGAATGGTAATGCCTAGGTTTTCTTCTAGGGTTTTTATGGTTTTAGGTCTAATATTTAAGTCTTTAATCCATCTTGAATTAATTTTTGTAAAAGGTGTAAGGAAGGGATCCAGTTTCAGCTTTCTACATATGGCTAGCCAGTTTTCCCAGCACCATTTATTAAATAGGGAATCCTTTCCCCATTGCTTGTTTTTCTCAGGTTTGTCAAAGATCAGATAGTTGTAGATATGTGGCGTTATTTCTGAGGGCTCTGTTCTGTTCCATTGATCTATATCTCTGTTTTGGTACCAGTACCATGCTGTTTTGGTTACTGTAGCCTTGTAGTATAGTTTGAAGTCAGGTAGCGTGATGCCTCCAGCTTTGTTCTTTTGCCTTAGGATTGACTTGGCAATGTGGGCTCTTTTTTGGTTCCATATGAACTTTAAAGTAGTTTTTTCCAATTCTCTGAAGAAAGTCATTGGTAGCTTGATGGGGATGGCATTGAATCTATAAATTACCTTGAGCAGTATGGCCATTTTCACGATATTGATTCTTCCTACCCATGAGCATGGAATGTTCTTCCATTTGTTTGTATCCTCTTTTATTTCGTTGAGCAGTGGTTTGTAGTTCTCCTTGAAGAGGTCCTTCACATCCCTTGTAAGTTGGATTCCTAGGTATTTTATTCTCTTTGAAGCAATTGTGAATAGGAGTTCACTCATGATTTGGCTCTCTGTTTGTCTGTTATTGGTGTATAAGAATGCTTGTGATTTCTGTACATTGATTTTGTATCCTGAGACTTTGCTGAAGTTGCTTATCAGCTTAAGGAGATTTTGGGCTGAGACAATGGGGTTTTCTAGATATACAATCATGTCATCTGCAAACAGGGACAATTTGACTTCCTCTTTTCCTAATTGAATACCCTTTATTTCCTTCTCCTGCCTAATTGCCCTGGCCAGAACTTCCAATACTATGTTGAATAGGAGTGGTGAGAGAGGGCATCCCTGTCTTGTGCCAGTTTTCAAAGGGAATGCTTCCAGTTTTTGCCCATTCAGTATGATATTGGCTGTGGGTTTGTCATAGATAGCTCTTATTATTTTGAGATACGTCCCATCAATACCTAATTTATTGAGAGTTTTTAGCATGAAGGATTGTTGAATTTTGTCAAAGGCCTTTTCTGCATCTATTGAGATAATCATGTGGTTTTTGTCTTTGGCTCTGTTTATATGCTGGATTACATTTATTGATTTGCATGTATCGAACCAGCCTTGCATCCCAGGGAGGAAGCCCACTTGATCATGGTGGATAAGCTTTTTGATGTGCTGCTGGATTCAGTTTGCCAGTATTTTATTGAGGATTTTTGCATGAATGTTCATCAAGTATATTGGTCTAAAATTCTCTTTTTTGGTTGTCTCTCTGCCCGGCTTTGGTATCAGAATGATGCTGTCCTCATAAAATGAGTTAGGGAGGATTCCCTCTTTTTCTATTGACTGGAATAGTTTCAGAAGGAATGGTACCAGTTCCTCCTTGTACCTCTGGTAGAATTCGGCTGTGAATCCATCTGGTCCTGGACTCTTTTTGGTTGGTAAGCTATTGATTATTGCCACAATTTCAGCTCCTGTTATTGGTCTATTCAGAGATTCAACTTCTTCCTGGTTTAGTCTTGGGAGGGTGTATGTGTCAAGGAATTTATCCATTTCTTCTAGATTTTCTAGTTTATTTGCATAGAGGTGTTTGTAGTATTCTCTGATGGTAGTTTGTATTTCTGTGGGATCGGTGGTGATATCCCCTTTATCATTTTTTATTGCATCTATTTGATTCATCTGTATTTTCTTCTTTATTAATCTTGCTAGCCGTCTATCAATTTTGTTGATCCTTTCAAAAAACCAGCTCCTGGATTCATTAATTTTTTGAAGGGTTTTTTGTGTCTCTATTTCCTTCAGTTCTGCTCTCATTTTAATTATTTCTTGCCTTCTGCTAGCTTTTGAATGTGTTTGCTCTTGCTTTTCTAGTTCTTTTCATTGTGATGTTAGGGTGTCAATTTTGGATCTTTCCTGCTTTGTCTTGTGGGCATTTAGTGCTATAAATTTCCCTCTACACACTGCTTTGAATGTGTCCCAGAGATTCTGGTATGTTGTGTCTTTGTTCTCCGTGGTTTCAAAGAACATCTTTATTTCTGCCTTCATTTTGTTATGTACCCAGTAGTCATTCAGGAGCAGGTTGTTCAGTTTCCATGTAGTTGAGCGGTTTTGAGTGAGTTTCTTAATCCCGAGTTCTAGTTTGATTGCACTGTGGCCTGAGAGACAGTTTGTTATAATTGCTGTTCTTTTACATTTGCTGAGCAGAGCTTTACTTCCAACTATGTGGTCCATTTTGGAATAGGTGTGGTGTGGTGCTGAAAAATATGTATATTCTGTTGATTTGGGGTGGAGAGTTCTGTAGATGTCTATTAGGTCCGCTTGGTGCAGAGCTGAGTTCAATTCCTGGGACCCTTCTTAACTTTCTGTCTCGTTGATCTGTGTAATGTTGACAGTGGAGTGTTAAAGGGCATTCTTGATATAGAAGAAGAGAAAGTAAGCCACTTGGAAAATATATTTGAGGATATGGTTTAGAAAAATATCCCCAGTCTTGCTAGAGAGGTTTACATGATATAAGAAATCCAGAGACCTCCTGCAAGATACTCTACAAGACAACCATGACAACCATTACCAAGGCACATAGTCGTCAGACTACCCAAGGCCAGTGCAAAAGAAAAAATCTTAAAGGCAGCTAGAGAAAAGGGTCATATTACCTATAAAGGGAAGCCCATCAAAGTAACAGCAGACTTCTCAGCAGAAACCTTACAATTCAGAAAAGATTAGGAAACCTTTTTTTTTTTTTTTTTTTTTTTTTTTTGAGATGGAGTTTTGCTCTTGTTGCCCAGGCTGGAGTGCAATGGCACCATCTCGGCTCACCGCAACCTACACTTCCTGGGTTCAAGCAATTCTCCTGCCTCAGCCTCCCGAGTAGCTGGGATTACAGGCATGTGCCACCATGTCTGACTAATTTTGTATTTTTAGTAGAGATAGGTTTTCTCTATGTTGGTCAGGGTGGTCTTGAACTCCCAACCTTAGGTGATCCGCCCACCTTCGTCTCCCAAAGCGCTGGGATTACAGGCGTGAGCCACCATGCCCGGCCTGGGGAACCATTTTTAACATTCTAAAATAGAAGAAATGTCAGCCAAGAATTATATATCTTCCCAAAGCAAGCTCCTTAAACAAAGGAGAAATAAAGTATTGCCCAGACAAGCAATTCCTAAGGAAATTTGTCACCACCAGAATGGCCCTACAAAAGATGATTAAGGGAGTTCTAAACATGGAAATGAAAGAATGATACTTTCTACTACAAAAGCACACATACGCACATAGCCCACAGACTCTATAAAGCAACTACGCAACTGAGACAGCAAAGCAACTCGCTAATAACAGTATGACAGAAAAATAACCTCACATATCAACAGTAACCTTAAACAAATCCCTAACTCATTATATGAAACCGGTATCATTCTGATACCAAAATTTGGCAAATGCACAACAACAAAAAAGAAAACTATAGGTCTATATCCCTGATATAGTTGCAAAACTCCTCAACAAAATACCAGCAAACTGAACCCAACAGCACAACAAAAAGTTAATTCAACACAATCAAGTGGGCATCATTCCTGGAATGCAACGATGGTTCAACATACGCAAATTAATAAACATGATTCACCACATAAATATAATTAAAAGCAAAGACTGTATGATCATTTTAATAGATACAGAAAAAGCATTTGATAAAATCCAGCATCTCTTCATGATAAAAACCTTCAAGAAACTAGATGTCAAAGGGACAAACCTCAAAATAATAAGAGTCAACTATGAGAAGTCCATCATCAACATCCTACTGAATGGGCAAAAGCTGGAAGCACTGCTTTAAGAACTGAAACAAGGCAGCGTTGTCCACTCTCACCACTTCTGTTTAACATAGTATTGGAAGCCCAAGCCAGAGCCATCAGGCAACAGAAAGAAATAAAAGTCATCCAAATACGAAAAGAGGAAGTCGAATTATTTCTCTTTCCTGCTCATATGATTCTATGCCTCTAGAATCCTAAATAATCCACCAAAAGACTCCTAGACCTGATAAACAATTTCAGCAAAGTCTCAGGATATGAAATAAACATGCAAAAGTCAGCAGCGTTCTATACAACAATAACATTCAAGCTGAGGATCAAATGAAGAGTGCAATCCCATTTAAAATAGCCAGATAAAAAAAAAAATACCTAGGAATACACCTAATCATGGAGGTAAAAGATCTCTATGAGGAGAATTACAAAAACTGTTAAAATAAATTATACATGACACAAACAAATAGAAAAGCATTCCATGCTCATGGATTGGAAGAATCAATATTGTCCAAAGCGATGTTCAAAACAATCTACAAATTCACCTCTATTTCTGTCAAACTACCAACTTCATATTGCACATAATTAGAAAATACTAGTCTACACTTCATATAGTATCAGGAAAAGATCCTGAATAGCCAAGGCAATGTAGAGCAAAAAGAACAGACCTAGAGAAATCACATTATTGCTTCACACTATATCTCAAGGCTACAGTAACCAAAACAACATGGTACTGGCACAAAAATAGACACATAGACCAATGGAAGAGAATAGAGACCCTTGAAAGAAAGCCACACATCCACAACCAATCTTCAACAAAGTCGACAACAACAACAAAAAACCACAGGGAAAGGACACCCTATTCAATAAATGGTGCTGGGAAAATTGGCTAACCAATATGCGGAAGAATGAAACTGGACTGTTACCTCTCACCAATACAAAATTTAGCTCAAAATTAACTCAAAAATGTATTAAACACTCAAACATCAGGTGTCAAATTGTAATAATTATAAAAACTCAACATTAACTCAAAATGTATTAAACACTCAAATGTCAGATGCCAAATTATAAAATTTCTAGTAGAAATCCTGGGAAATTATTATAGGTATTGGCATAGGCAAAGAATTTAGGATGAAGACTCCAAAAGCAAATGCAACAAGTTTTTTAAATAATAGGCAAATGGGACTTAATTTAACTAAAGAGTTTCTGCACAGCCAAAGAAACTCTCCAAAAGAGCAAGCAGACAACCTACAGAATGAGAGAAAATATTCACGAACTATGCAGCCAAACAAAGACTAATATCCAGAATCTATAAGGAACTTAAGTGAATCAACAAGAAGAAAACAAACAACTCCATCAACAGGTGGGCAAAGGACATGAAGAGACATTTCTCAAAAGAAGACATACAAGTGGCCAACAAACATATGAAAAAATGCTCAACATTACTCTCATCAGAGAAGTGCAAATTAAAACCACAATATGGTATCATCTTACACCAGTCAGAATGCTAACTGTATTTATCAGAAACAGCCAAACTATTTTCCAGAATGGCTATACATTTTATGGTACATTTTACTGTACCATTTTACTAGCAATGTATTGTTACTAGCATCATATGAGAAATCCAGTAGTTCTACATTTTTTGTCAGCACTTGGCATTAGCAGTATGTTTTTGAAATAATTAGTCATTCTAATAAGTGTGTTTTGGTGTCTTATTATAACCTTAAGTTTCACTAAAGGCTAGTGATGTTCAACATCTTTTCGTGGCATGTCTGTCATTCCTATATCCTGTGTGGAAAAATGTTCAAACTTTTGCCCTTTTTGTAGTCAAACTGTTTTTTTTTTCCCTTACTGTTGAGTTAAAAAAATTATTTATATATTCTGGATTCAAGTCTTTTGTCAAATATGTAATTTGAAAATAATTTATCTAAATGTATGCCTTGTCTTTTTGTCATTTTAACAGGGTGTTTGCAAAGCAAAGTATTTACATTTTGATGATGTTTAACTTGGTGATATTTTTAATAGATCACGCTTTTGGTGACATGTATGATAACTCATTATCTAATTTTTAAAATAGATTAAAACTAGTGAGAAATACATTTTAAAACAAAAATTATAAATAATGAAAAGTTTTTTGAGAGAAGAATGAACATATATGAATGTATATTTGTATACTATATAAATACATATAATGATGATGTATACATATAAATATACATACCTGTGTATACATAGCCACAAAATAAATTTGCTAAATAAATCATAAGCAAAGGAAAATATTCAATACCCACTGAAATTTAGACAATTGCCAGACTATATGCCTAGCTTTATAATAATAAATTTAGAAACTTGAGGGCAATGAATGCTGTTTGTCTGTTTGTTTTGAGATGGAGTCTTGCTCTGTTGTCCAGGCTGGAGGGCAGTGGTGCGATCACGGCTCACTGCAATCTCTGCCTCTCGGGTTCAAGTGATTCTCCTGCCTCAGCCTCCTGAGTAGCTGGGATTACAGGCACGCGCCACCATGCCCAGCTAATTTTTGTATTTTTAGTAGAGATGGCATTTCATCATGTTGGTCAGGCTGGTCTCGAACTCCTGACCTCATGATCCGCCCGCCTTAGCCTCCCAAAGTGCTAGGATTACAGGCATGAGCCACCTTGCCCGGTCCAATAAATGGTTTTCTAAAAAAATTTAAACTATTAAATGTAAAATCTAAACAATACAATAATCATGTGGAAAATGTAGTAATTAAACATATTCCTGCTGAAATGGAAAACAATACATGGGTCATTATAAATATTTCAAAAACTCATAAATTTCTGCATTTTGTATAATTTTAAAATAAAAAATGAGAACAAAATTGTCTAGTTAACTAAAAATAATGCAGTTATGATTGAAACCAAATCATGACAAAGTAGCAAAATGGAGACATAAATGACTAAACAATTTATACTTAACAAAATGTGAAATGAAGTCAGAAAATGTCAATTACAGTGATCGAATGAAGTTAATATTAAAAATGAAAAAAATCTAAATTTCCAGAAATCTACTAAGAGATTTACTAATTTGATTAATATATCAAATAAAAAAAATCTAGAAAGTTACAATTATCTCAAAATATTCCATAAAGGTATATAATACAATTCAAAAATACATCTATGGCATATAATAGTTTTAATAGTATTATGATAATATTTATTAAAATTATATATGAGGAATATATGCTATATATATGTATATATACCACACACTGGTAACTAGCATCATGATTAATATTAAAACATGAGGCAGTTTCTCATTTAAATGAGAAACAAAGAAAGGACATTTGCAGTAATCACTATTATTTATAATTATTCTGAAAATATAAAAGATATAAATACTGGAAGTAGAAAGAAAGTAATTATTGTTATTTGCAAATTATGTGATTTTATTTTCAAGAAGTTTTAAGAAAAGCAACAACGATTAGAATTAGTGAAATAATTAAATAATGGGGCCAATCACACAATATTCAAATATAATTTTCTGATATAATAATAACTCTTCAGATATATAATACAGAAAATGATTACATTCACAATAACAAAACTGTAAATATTAATATTTCATGAATATAAAATATTAGAGAACATATATCAGAATAAATGGACACATATTGCATAAAAGATATACAACTCTATTTAAAAACTTGGAAGAAGACAACTAATTGTAGAACAGTGTCTTATATGGCTAAATAACATACTATTGGAAAAAAGACAATTTTCCTCAAATTAACCAATACATTCAATCTACATGGAAAATCCCAATATGATTTTGTTTTTATTTCTTTTTAAGAACTGATAAAAATAATTTTACCTGAGAAAGTAAATAGGCAAAAGTGGCTAGAAAAAACCAACAATAAAGGAAGCATAATGAATTTGGTTTACCTAATATTAAAATATATTGAGTGAATCACAGAAAACGGTAGAACCTCCCTTCATAAAGAAGACAATAACAATTATAAATATATATTCACCTAACAATGGAGTCCCCCCAAAAATGAAGCAAACACTGACAGAATTGAAGGCAGAAATATTCAAACAACACCATAAACCAACTACACCTAACAAACATGAAAATAACTCTCCCCAATAACTGCAGAACATACTTCTTCTCAAGGGCACATGTAATATTCTCTAGGATAGACACTATATTAGGACATAAAACAAGTCTTAATAAATTCAAAAATACTATAATCATAAAAAGTTTTATTCTCCAAGAACAATGGAATGAAGCTAAAAATCAGGAAGAGAAGGAAGCATAGATAATTTGCAAATATGTAGAAATTAAACAACATACTCTTAAACAATCAGTGGGTTGAAAAAGAAATTATTAGGAATATTAGAAAAATAGTTTGAGACAATGAAAACAAAAATACAACGAACCGTTGGATGTAGTAAAAGCTGTGCTAAGAGAGAAATTTATAGCTGTAAACACTTACATTAAAAAATATAGATCTCAGATAAACAACCTAACTTCAAACTTTAAGATATTAGAAAATGTAATCAAACCTAAAACTAGCAGAAGGGAAAAAATAACAAAGATTAGAGCAAAGATAAATAAGATAGAGAACAGGAAAACAATAGAGAAAATTAACAAAAATAAAAATTGTCTTTTTGAAACGTTAACAAAATTGTCAAACTTTTAGCTAGACTGACAAAGAAAAAAGAGAAAAGACTCAAATTAATAAACTCAGAAGTGGAAGTGGGGATATCGCTACCAATATTTCAGAAATTAAAAGAATTATAAGAGAATACTATGAATAAGTGTACACCAACAGGTTAGGTAGTCTAGATAAATGGAACATAATTCTAGAAATGCATATACAAAAATCAATTCAAGATGAATTAAAGACTTAAACGTTAGACCTAAAACCATAAAAACCCTAGAAGAAAACCTAGGCATTACCATTCAGGACATGGGCACAGGCAAGGACTTCACGTCTAAAACACCAAAAGCAATGGCAACAAAAGCCAAAATTGACAAATGGGATCTAATTAAACTAAAGAGCTTCTGCACAGCAAAAGAAACTACCATCAGAGTGAACAGGCAACCCACAAAATGGGAGAAAATTTTCGCAACCTACTCATCTGACAAAGGGCTAATATCCAGAATCTACAATGAACTCAAACAAATTTACAAGGAAAAAACAAACAACCCCATCAAAAAGTGGGCAAAGGACATGAACAGACACTTCTCAAAAGAAGACATTTATGCAGCCAAAAAACACATGAAAAAATGCTCACCATCCCTGGCCATCAGAGAAATGCAAATCAAAACCACAGTGAGATACCATCTCACACCAGTTAGAATGGCAATCATTCAAAAGTCAGGAAACAACAGGTGCTGGAGAGGATGTGGAGAAATAGGAACACTTTTACACTGTTGGTGGGACTGTAAACTAGTTCAACCATTGTGGAAGTCAGTGTGGCGATTCCTCAGGGATCTACAACTAGAAACACCATTTGACCCAGCCATCCCATTACAGGGTATATACCCAAAGGACTATAAATCATGCTGCTATAAGGACACATGCACACGTATGTTCATTGCAACACTATTCACAATAGCAAAGACTTGGAACCAACCCAAATGTCCAACAATGATAGACCGGATTAAGAAAATGTGGCACATATACACCATGGAATACTATGCAGCCATAAAAAATGATGAGTTCATGTCCTTTGTAGGGACATGGATGAAATTGGAAATCACCATTCTCAGTAAACTATCACAAGAACAAAAAACCAAACACCGCATATTCTCACCATGGGTGGCAATTGAACAATGAGAACACATGGACACAGGAAGGGGAACATCACACTCTGGGGACTGTTGTGGGGTGAGGGGAGGGGGGAGGGATAGCATTGGGAGATATACCTAATGCTAGATGACGAGTTAGTGGGTGCAGTGCACCAGCATGTCACATGTATACATATGTAACTAACCTGCACATTGTGCACATGTACCCTAAAACTTAAAGTATAATAATAATAAAAAGAAATGCATAAACTACCAGCAAAAAAATTTTAAAAACATATAAATTGAACTTCATAAAAATTAAAATTTTTATGCAGTAAAGGACATTATAAATATAGTGAAAAGCAAATCTACAGAACAGAAAAAATATTTCCATATTATATATCTGACTTAGTTTAGTATTCAGACAATATACATAACTGTTACAGCTCAATGACAAAAAAAACCTAAAACAATTAAAAAATGGGCAATGGACTTGAATAGACATTTCTCTAAAGAAAATATGCAAATTACCCACAGTGATCCTCAGGAAAAGACATTTAACCTAATTAGTGGTTAAGAAAATGAAAATGAAAATCATTTTCATTTCACACCCACTAGTAATCAATAATAATAATAATGGAAAATAGCAAGTGTTGGCAGGAATATGGATAAATGAAAACCATTGTACATTACTGGTAGGAATGTATAATGGTACAATTGTTGTAGAAAATGTGGTGATTTCTCAAAAAGTTAAGCATAGAACTGCCATATATTCCAGAAATTTCCTCCTAACTCCATACCCAAGAGAAATGAAACACATGCCCACATAGAAATTAGAACATTAATATGAATGAGTATAGCAGCATTATTCATAATAGCCAAATTTACAAACAACCCAAGTGTCCATTAATGCATGAATGGATTAACAAATTATGGTATATACACAAAATAAATATTATTCAGCCATAAAAATAAATTAAGTACTTACACATGCTACAACTTGTCTAAACTTCAGAAACATTATGCCAAGTGAAAGTTTAAAGCCAGACACAAAATGTAACATATTGTCCAATTTCTTTTAAATGAAACCCTGGGATAAGCAAACCCATAATTACAGAAAGCAGACAGAGGTTGCCAGGGCTGGGGAGAGGGACTGGATGGAGTCTGATTTCAAAATAAGATTATAAATTATTTGGTGTTGAGATCAGTGGCATGTTCCAATTTTGTATTTCTCCCCCAGTTATGAGTGCCATAACTGAATTAAGGGTAAGACCTCATAAACTTCCTGCACTGAATTGAACTAAGGCCAAATTGGGCCATAGGAACTTTGTACAAAGCTACCTTCAGACTTTAACTTACATCTTATATAAACTTTAATATACCTTTGGGGATTATATTACTTAATTACTATGTTAAGTTTAAATATACAGCTTAAAACTGCTGATTCCCTTCATTTCTAACTTAAGTCAGTAAAACAAGCATATAAGGAGTGCCTGCTTTGTAGTTGGCAAGGCACCTAGGGGCTGGGAAGATGAGGGAACAGAGGCTGAGACTGCAACCAAGCTTAATGCATGGGAAGCACTTTCATCTCTTTGCACTAAAGGCCCTGTTCTACCTGCTTCTCTCACTTTCTTGCTAATTACTTCTGAAAGCACCATCTCGATAAATTATGTGTGCATGAATCCTCATTTCAGGCTCTGCTTCTAGTTATGCTGTTTCAAGTTCCTGTACACATATGTATCCCTAAACTTCTTTGCTTTCCTTTGTGTAACTAGGAGCTTTGCAGGGGCACTCACTGAACAGGTGCACTGTTCTCTGAGGAGCACAGCTGGGGATGTGTGAGGGATGAAGGGAGAGATTGCTTCCTGTAGCTGCTGTTGACACAGGAGGAGAGGTTATAGAGATATGGCAAATGAAGTCAAGGCTCAGAAAGCTTAATGGTCTTTTTCTGCATTGTAACTCTGGTAAATGGTGGGGATGAGATTAAAATGCATAGATGTCTAAATGCTCATTCCTAGCCTCATTCTACTGTACTATACTGCACCTCACTGCACGTTTCAATTACACCTAATTAGAACTGACCTAGGGCATAGTGTGGGCTTAAAACCAGCCCCCAGCAGGTGTTTCCTTTAATACAGGGCTCTGACAAAACATGTGATGATTCTCTTTGCTCTGGTGCTCATAAATCCCCGATTTCTCTCTTGCCTCTCCTCCAAAATTCACACCCCAAGTCTTCACATCATCCATGTAAATAATTGAGCAATTTCAGATGATTTTCCTTTAAAATATTGAAATAAAATTTACACCCAGATTCCAAGTAAACAATATGGGCAGAGTTCAGTTCAGGAACCTCTTCTCCTTGTGTCAACAGCAACTACAGGAAGCAACTTTTGCCTTTATTCCTCACACATCCCCAGCTGTTCTCCACAGAGAACAATGCACCTGTTCAATGAGTGCCCTTGCAATGCTCCTAGTTACACAAGAAGAATCCTGGCACAAAAGGCTGTCTATGGTTCATTCTAGAATATGGGAGGAGATTATTTTTCTTGTCTATGGTTCATTCTAGAATACGGGAGATTATTTGTCTTGTCTATGGTTCATTCCAGAATATGGGAAGAGTTTGGCTCTTTTGCCAGACACTTAACAGTGATCCTCAGCTCTAGACACAAATTCCAGCATGGCAGCCGTTCACAAGTTGCAAGGGTAAAGCCAAGAAGAGCCATGCCTACCTTGGCTGTCCCCTGAACAAAGACTGAATATAATGATGTGAATTGACTGTGCTCACCACAGTAAAATTCTCTTTTTCTCATTTGCAAATACTCCTTCTGTCAAGTAAAATGACATTCACTTTCAGAGTAGTGCCCCTGAAAGAATTCATAAAGGGAAAATGTTGAGTTAAAGGTGGACCATTGTCAACAAGGTGTGCTTTCTCTTCATTCAAATGAGGAAGACAAGAAACAAATCATCTATATTCTGCTTCCTCCAGAGCAGCCCAAATGCAGCTATAGCTTGGATTAGAAACGTTTCTTTTAAAACAAGGGGCAAAAAGATGCATTTCCACTTTTTGTCATCTAAAGCTCACAGATTACTATTTTTTTTTTTTTTTTACTATTGACTTAAGTCTCACTTGCTTTTATTTGTCAAGGGTCTTAGGAGTAGTATATCACAGACCCACCAAACCTGCTCCTACCTCATGGTATTTGGAACAGCTGTTCCTTCTGACTGAAATGCTCTTCCCTTCGGGCTCATTTCTGCAGAGTTAATTTTCTTACCCCCTTCAAGCCTGTGCTCAAATTTCATTTGCTCAATGAAGCCTACCCTTTTTCTATTGAATTCTGCCTCTCTGCTTCCCTCTGGCATTTAATTACTCTTCATCAGGCTCTACTGTGCACCTTCCTTGGCATTCATTATTTTCTAATATGCCATATAGATTATTTATTTTGCTTATTGTTGATTATCCGTTTCTCCTACACTAGCATGTAAGCTCCTAAAAGACAAGCTGTTCATGTTATTCCTTGTAGTGCATGCCAGTATGTGCTGTTCTGACATCCCCATTGCCTCCCCCTACATCTTTATGACTAAAGCACTCATTCCCCAGCTCCTGGGAATGATGGAAGCTGACAGCTCAAGAGATTCTCTCTCTTGGATCTGCTCTCTGCATAAGAGCTTCATTTTTCCCAATGTCATGCTCTTCCCCAGAAACATTCTATGTCCAGTGACTTGTGGATTCAAAGGTACAAAGGCTCAAATTTGTTACCTCCATTCAGGACAACTCTGAAGGGCATCCAAGTTCCACAGCTCTGTGGTTGGTGAGCTGAGGCCTCTGCTGCAACTGCTCCATGGACCTGCTTCTCTCTTCTCAGTCTTATTTCCCTTCCTTCCAGAGGTGTCAATCCTAACAACATGACCTCCAAACTTCCTGCTCCTCTAACATTTATTTCGGTCTATTTTCTGAACACCTGCAAGAGTATCAGGCAGGACATAGTTGCCTAAGAAATACTGAATGCATGAATGAATGTAAATGCAAAAACAACCTCTTCATACAAAACCTCAGTGTTGACAACCAACATATCTGTGCATACCTTCTTACAGGTCAGATTGGAATTTTCTGGTGAGGCATTTTTCCATTTTTTTTCACTCAACAATATTTATTAAGCATCTTATGCATCTGGTGAAGATATACCAGTGAATTAAAGGGACAAAATCTCTTCCCCATGAATCTAAGATTCTCACAGTGGAGTCAGAAAATATGCTAATAAAAACTGTATATAATAGGATATCGGTTAGTGACAAGAGCCCTGAGGATGTCATAGAATGATGTTGTGGGAATGACAGTGATATTTGAAACTGGGCAGTCAGGTAGGCCCCTCTGATGAGGTGAGATCAGCTAAGACAAAAATAAAAGGAAGGAGCGAGTTACACATATGTCTGGGTTAAGAATGTTCCATGATGAAACACTCTAACAGCATGTGAAAAGGCCCTGGAGAAGAAAGGTGCTTGGTGTTTTGAGAAAAAAGCAAGGGGGCTGGAATGGAGTGAGCAAAGTGGGGAATAATAGCCAGAGAATATGCGGTGCATTTGGAGCAACAGCCAGTTGCCAGACCAGGCAGGGCCTGTTGAGAAGTTGGCATTTTATTGGGTGATGGGATGATTTTGAAAGGTTTTGAGCAAGAAGGGGGCATGAACAGACTTCTATTTTTAAAGGAATCCCATTCTCTAACTGCCTGTGGCAGTTTGGGACATGTATCAACATCCTGCAAAGTTTCTCCATGGCATATACAGTAGTTGCTCAGTGGAAACTCACAGGACAATGTCCCTTGGTGCCACTATTCAGTACTTCTGACTATCACAGAGACCCTAAATACATTGAATTCTGAGTCACTTTTGGATCAACCAACACATTTCCAGAGCCTACCATGTGTCAGGGACAGGCCTTATTTGATCCTCATAATCTTTAGAAGTTGACATTGTGATCTCCTTTTGCAGATGAGAACACTGAGATGCACAGAAGCTGAAGGACTTAACCAAGTTTGCACAGCTAGCGAGTGACACAGATAGTATTGAACTCACATCCTCATTATGTAGCATATATATGTATATAAATATATATAAAAATATATATATATATATTTTTTTTTAGACAGAGTCACTCTCTGTCACCCAGGCTGGAGTGCAGTGGTGTGATCTCAGCTCACTGCAGCCTCCGCCTCCCAGGTTCAAGTGATTCTCCTGCCTCAGTCTCCTGAGTAGCTGGGATTACAGGTGCACACCACAACACCTAGCTGATTTTTGAGTTTTTACTAGAGACTGGGTTTCACTGTGTCAGCCAGACTGGTCTCGAACTCCTGACCTCAAATGATCCACCTGCCTCGGCTTCCCAAAGTGCTGGGATTACAGGGGTGAGCCACCGTGCCCGCCCATATCTTATACTTTTTATACAAAACCTGCCACATGTATTTGCTCTCCTCTTTTATAGTCTGAGAAGGAGTAGAAGGTAGTAAGAGAAATGACCATTCATTGTTCACAGTGTTAAGAAACTTAGACACAGCATTTGAATTGGCCCCCAAACAACTTTGTGAGTAGGTATTATGGTCCCCATTTTATAGATGAAGACATTGCGATATAAAACCATGTATTCAATGTGTGGTATATTGACTGGCATCATCAGTACCACCTGGGAGCTTGTTAAAAATGAAGAATCTGGAGTCTCAACCAATAAAACAGAAATAATAACAGCTTCTTTATACATTAGTGCTTCCACCTTTCATTGTATCACTGGACAAGAAATTTATGTTCTCTTTACAAATTCAGATTACAATTCAGGTCTACTAACATTTTATTAGCCAAAGCAGGCCACCCAGCCAAGCCCAGCATCAATGCCTGGATACATTCTTTGCCCACAGAAAAAGAGAAAGTAGAGAATAGTTGCTAAATGCTAAAAACAAACTGTCACAGAGGTTATTAATGAATTGTGGCCATTTTCTTTAACCAGCTTTCTTAATGCATACTAAAGGTCTTTGCAACTGTTTTGTGGGTATTCTACCAAATTTAACTGTTTATCAAAGGATCATTTTTTAAACATGTACAATGCCATCTCTGGAAGAAATTCTGAGAAGTACAATTTTCTATATCTTCTATCCCCAGACAGGCCTTAGCATAAAGTGGCACCTCAGACAGCTGCCTGGATGGACCACCCATTAATCCAGCCCTGTTCCTATTCTAAGGGAAGATTAAGGGCTCTTGGTCAATAGATTAATGATTGTGCATTAAATCAGTTGGACTCCTAACCACCCTTTTTTCTATGAGGTGTGTTAACTTTTAGAAAATGTATTGAACTATGAACTATCCCCAGTCAAGAAACTGAATATTACCAGAATAATGAAAGCCCTCCCCTAAGTCTCTCTTCCTGTCACTATGCTCCAAAACCGGTATCACTATCTTTACTCTGGTTAACACACATTGGTTTTGCCTTTTTCTGTGCTTTAGATAAAGGAAATCATCATTCTCAGTAAACTATCGCAAGAACAAAAAACCAAACACCGCATATTCTCACTCATAGGTGGGAATTGAACAATGAGATCACATGGACACAGGAAGGGGAATATCACACTCTGGGGACTGTGGTGGGGAGGGGGGAGGGGGGAGGGATAGCATTGGGAGATATACCTAATGCTAGATGACGAGTTAGTGGGTGCAGCGCACCAGCATGACACATGTATACATATGTAACTAACCTGCACAATGTGCACATGTACCCTAAAACTTAAAGTATAATTAAAAAAAAAAAAAGGAGTCACGGGCTATGTGCTCTTGTCTTACTTCTTTCAC